>NC_051052.1:15461816-15777200 GCF_904848185.1 Acanthopagrus latus | reverse complement strand
TGAGCCTCATCCTCATGTAGTCTTCATTTAGCTCACAGTGGGTAGGTTCCTCTAGTCACTGCAATTGAATGTATATTCACTGATTGTATTTTCACACTTATTGATTGTTCACTTTTGCTGATTTTTTTTCACAACCACTGACCCATTAACCCCCCCTGAGCAACTGTTCTCAAGCCTTTCACTCACACAGTAGATTGTATTGAATAATTTTAAGGGTTATTTTTCATGCAACACTGAAAGTTCGTCACATAAGTTTCTCTCACTTGAAGCTCCATGTTTTAATTCTCTCAATGAGTTAGGGGAGAGTATTTTTAGTGATTGTTTTTTTTTTTTTTTTTTAATAAGTCATAGTGATAAAACCACAGCCTGGTATTGCGTTGCATACATGCATGTACATAGCCTGGATAAAACATATTGGAACAAATGAAGCATTGAGGTCAGATGATATGTAGTTGGAAATGGGTGATTGTTAATTTATGATGCCACAAGTGCTTTTGTTCTACTCTTGTTAAAATGCTGTGACTGAGAAACAGTTTGTATAGTAATTGAATATTTTATGGCAAATATCCCTCGAATCTGTTATTTTGTTATATTTGTAAATATGATTATTTCTTCCCGTCACAGAGGGCCATACTCACTGACTAAATCAACAAACGCCATGTGAATAAATATTAATTTTCTCTTCGGAGCTATGATATGAATGAATTAATACAAATGTTTTGGGTTTTTTTGGCTCGCATTTCTGCAGAGCTTTTCACTTGTGCGAACACCAAATTCATGAATTGCCCAGCGTATCAATGAACTCTACAAAAAAATGCTATTTGATGCCTTCAACTGCAGCACGAGAGGAAGATGAATTGTGTCATCTTTAATAATAAGGAGACGGGAGATGTTTTGACATGTTTTCAGGGCATGCTGTCGTCAGAACGCAGCAACAGCTGTACTTGCACAGTAAGATTTGTAAATGTTGTCCCACAACATAATAAATGAATTTATCAAAGAAAAAAAAAAGATTGTCATTGTCTTGAATACTCATAATTCTTAATAACTTTTCTTTTTCTCTTTTATGTGATGTACTGTATACATTAACATGTACTTTTCATATCACCTCAGTCTAAATCTAGTTATACTGGTTCTGCACTAGTTCCAAGTTAATGAAATGCAAATTTCCTGAACCCAATAAAAAACAGGCTCAATAGTTTTCTTACAAAGATAAAATAAGTCGACACAGTACAGGACAAATTTTAGCGCAATCCAGTGAAAAAATAAGTGTGTTGACATATGTTGAAAAAATAGAGGTAGTCTAAATATGTGAAGACATGAATACATATTAAATTAATAAATTAAATGGGTAAATACAAATGTAGATACATAGAAAGGCAAATTAGATAGCCATTTTTTTTGTTTCTGATCTTGGCAGTTTCAGTCCCCCATAGAAACAGCAGGTTTTTCTGATGTAAACTACATTACCCAGAAACCCTCGCTACAATAACATAACCACGGGGACTTGTTATCCAATCAGAGCCTGCCCATGATGTTCTCTTACTTACGTGTCGTATTCGGTTATTATTGAGGGGAAAAAAAACACAGGGCTGTGTTTCATGACACTTATTTAACCAGACAGGTATTATCAACAGGCGGAACGATGTCAGAGCCCAGCAAGCAGGACATTTCAACTATTTTTAAGCGGCTTCGCTCCGTTCCTACGAATAAGGTGAGCGTTTTTTTTTAAACGGCTGACGGTTTTAACAAGGAAGTTAGCTGAACTAAATATCTGACACGTCGCACTTTGACACACGCCAAGGCTAGCTTGAACTTACCAACAATTAGCTCATACGTTTCATGAATAAAAGCGTGTCGATATAGTTGTTAAAGAAATCTTGAGCAGCCCTGGTGACATTTTCAGGAGGGTAATCTGTCGGAAAACTTGTGAACCGTAACCAGACGCGACGTTAGCCAAGCTGGTGACAGCCTAGCTAGCTGTGTTTCTGACAGCTGACTTGTAGCTAGCCGTGTTTGTTTAGGTTCAGTTTTCGTTTGCTTAAAGCTTCGTCAAGGCCCCTGGTCCACTTGAGAAAACGGTAAGGCGGTAATGCGTACATCCTGAATGATAAGCTTAAAAAAAAGTGTGCCTGTTTTCACCTGATTTCACTGGGAAATTCAACCCACTTCACTAACAGCTGTTTGAGTAAATCGGCTAATGTCACCGAAATCTGCACTTCAGACCTTCATGGTTGCACAACTGTTGTTTTAATCTAACAATCACCCTTCACTTGGCTCGCTTCCACGTCTCTTTTATTGATTTTGAACATGAGAAATATGGGACATATCAACTCAAGCCTTTACTGGTTCTCTAATATATCTGTATATAATTGGAATTAATTGCTTTATGTCTATGCATCTCATCTGCTCTATTTCCATTCCAGGTTTGCTTTGACTGCTCAGTGAAAAACCCCAGCTGGGCCAGCATCACCTATGGTGTATTCCTATGTATAGATTGCTCTGGCACACACAGGTCTCTTGGCGTGCACCTGTCCTTTATCAGGTGAGTAAGGATTTATCTACACAGTACAAGTTACAGAGCACTTCAAAATAAAAGCATTTGGCAGTTAAATCCAACAGTAACAAAACATGTTCAGTTGGAACTAATGAATATCAGTTCAATTAGAGAGCGAGGTAAGCTACTTTAACATTTATTGGCACAGACAGCGAGTTGCGTTGTCTTTATTTTTTTAGGTTAAACTTCCAGTAGAGGCCTACACGGGAGTAATGTGATCCCTGTGATTTGTCAAATGGTAGGGAGAATTTTAGTATGGAACCTGAGATGCAGTTTGTACCAGTCAAACCATTTTGTTCTGTTCCAACATTGACAACAATTGGCTTCATAGGTTGGTTAAAAAACAAATTCTAGTGAAGCACGCTTACAAATTCAGCAGAGTTACTGCATTTGATATGAAAGACTTTCTTGTAAACCTTCTTGAGGGTGGCTCTTTAGGGTCTCACGACTTCTTCAAAATGTGGATGAACCTGATCGGACTCAATTATCTGCGCATTCCATTTTACCTGCGTTTCGAAAAAAACATTCCAGTTGTTTCTGCTCTTTCCCTATAACTTTACCGGCCATGTTTGTTATTCACACCTGTCTGTTCTCATTCTACCTGTCCATACCATGCATATATATTAAAACACTTTCAACAAGATTTCTGTAAACAGCCTCTAAAATGTTCTTACTATATTTATATAAATTCCATTTCCAGATTAAAGACATTGCTTTATAAAAAAGAATTAGTAAACTATGGTGGAAATATGTGGGCTGACTGTGTCCCCTGCTTATTGTGTCACTCAGGTCCACCGAGCTGGATTTTAATTGGTCCTGGTTTCAGCTAAGATGTATGCAAGTGGGAGGCAATGCCAGCGCGGTCAGTACCTGAGGGCGGAATTAAAACACACTATCAACCAAATTGAAATTTCATCATTGAGTGAAGCACACTTTATTTAATGCAATTCTTCCCTTTCTGGCTTCCTGTATCTCTTCTGATCTTATGGCAGATGTCATTTTTCAGTCAACATGGGTGCACATCCAGCGCTGCCAATGCCAAGTACAACAGCCGAGCTGCCCAGCTGTACAGAGAGAAGATAAAGACTTTAGCCTCGCAGGCCACCAGACGCCATGGCACTGAGGTAATCCGGACATGTTTCTTTATTGTCTTAAAACAACTCCCCCAATGATGGCTTCCTGTGTTTGCAGAAGCTTTATCTCTAACTGCACAGACGGCTGTATCAGTTTTACTGCTATTCTTTTGTACAGTTGTGGCTCGACTGTCAGGCTCCTCTCTCCCCAACATCGCCAGATGACAAGCAGGTGGATTTCTTCAGTCTGCATTCACAGGTACAGGAGAGTGCTTGCTTTGCCTAGGTGTGAGTTTATACACAAATCTGTTTGTCGGATATAACACCGGGACAGGAGATTAATAATTCCACCATGTGTGTCTTTTTGATGTTGTTCCAGACTGTTCCTGAAAACCTGAACATGGCCAAAATGAGTCTGAGCTCCTCCACATCAGAGACGACTGTAACCACAAAAGAAGAGGAAGACAATAATGGTATTCAGTGTTTCTCCTTAACAGCATAGAAAACCAACAAAAACATGCATAAGTTGTGTTTATTTATGTGAACCATTGCAGGTAATCTAGAGGAGGGTCCTAGCGTGGACATGCTGAGTGTCTCTCCAAAAGCAAATCCAGGTTGCTTCTTAATCTTCATATTTAGGATTTTCCCATTTCCTTAAAAACTCAGAACCATAAGATGTGACTTTACTGTCCTTTGATTTCTGTAGAGACTTCCTCTTTTCTCAAGAAGAAACCAGCTGCTGCCAAGAAAACCGTATGTATTCATTCTATTAAATTTCTGGTTGGACTGAATGTATTATTGTACGTTTGAGTCTTTCGAGACTTTTGCAGTCATAGTGTGTTTTTTAAACTGTCTGCCCCCAGTTAGCCTCTAAGAAGGGTGGACTAGGTGCTCAGAAGGTGAGCAGCAAGAGTTTCTCCGAGCTGGAGAAGCAGGCTCAAGCTGCCGACAAGCTCAGAGAGAGCACTGGTGCCGCCAAGAAAAACATTCAACCTGAGGAATCCATGTGAGGGTTTTTACCTATTCTTTATCTTCCTTGCACCTGTTATTTGATGTTTTTTTTACACTCCTTATTGTATTCAGTATTTTTCAGTGTTTCTGTTTTTGTCATTTTCTAAAACTCCTCCTTCTCAGTGCTCCGTCCCTGCGTCTGACCTACAAAGATCTTGAGCAGCAGAGGAAAAAGGAGGAGCAGAAGTTGAAGGGGTTGGAAGGGAAGAAGAAAGAGCAAGCTGAGAGACTGGGCATGGGTCTCGGCATGAGGAGGTACAACGATGAAGAGACAAATACTTGATCCTGTAGCCGGTTTGAGAATTGGTTTTAATATAGCTGCTTTTTTTTTGTTGCTCTCATCACTGTCCTGTAGTGGAGTGTCTCACTCTGTGACGTCAGACATGCACATGATCCAGCAGGAGGATCCGCAGGGGACCAAGACCACCAAAGTGCGACGGTTTACAGAGGATGATGAGGATGAAGGGTCATTCAGCTCAAGGTCAGATAATGAACATTATAATAAAACACATATTTATGAAATTTATTTACAGCTTCCATTTTTATTGATCTGTTTGCATTATTAAAATTAATATTGACATGCTGAGAAGATGAAAATTCAATAGTTTTTCTTTTCCATCTGCAAATGTTTGCCAATGGTTTCAAAGGGAAAAACAAGTACATCTGGAGTTTTAGTTATGATTTAGAAATATGTTATTTAATATTATACATTGGTAATTATCACATACATGTGTTATTTTCTTATTTAACAATTTTCTGAATATCTTGTGAGCTAATGTCAGTATTTATACTCTGCTTTGACAATGTTGTATCTGAGACATTTGACTCATGTTGACTCACTCATTTGACTCACTCCTTTTATTCAGGGGTTTGTCCCGGTTTGAGGATCAAACTGAAACGTCAGATAAATTCTCCTCGCAATGGGATGATCAAAGCGAGGGAGGAGGCTGGATGAGGGAGAGCAAGAAGCCAGAGCCGGATTTCTTCATGACCTCTGCTATAACATCAGTGGATGAAAGGTCAGATACTGTCTCTTTTTAAATTGTATGCTCAACCTGTAAATCATCAAATCATAAATGTTTTCACGTGTGATCACTGTTTTCAGGCCCACATCCAGAAGAAAACCAGAACCAGTCGTAGATCCGGGAGAAGCCCGGATGAAGTTTGGAGACGTGAAAGCCATCTCCTCTGACATGTACTTTGGAAAACAAGATAACTCTGAGGTACACAATGACATCATGTCCTGATAATAAATGGAAACGTTTTCAAAAACAATTTGTGTATGTGCTTCAGAGACTAATTCACAGAAATAGTTTGAAACACCAATGATAAAACAATCTGTGGCCAAATGGAGACAAACAAGAGCTGATCATTCTTTAACCAATTTAATACCTGAGAATCCAATTTAAAAAAAATGATTGCACTTGAATAACATGTAATCACGGTGTAATCAGAGCTCTTGTAATTCTGTTTTTCAGTACGAGGCCAAAACGCAACTGGAAAGATTTGCTGGGAGCTCTTCTATCAGTTCAGCAGACCTGTTTGATGATCCAAAGAAACAGGCCGGTAAGAGACTGCTGCACCATCTCTGCCTTTTCAAAAACAATTCACATCATTTTTAATTAGCGTTATTGATAAATATGAACACCTCTGCCTCTGTAATCACCAAAAGACACTTGGAGCCTCATGCAGGAACATTTGAATGCCACTTTTACCATGAAGATTTGATCATTAGCATAATCCCCAAATTGCTATTTAAAGCTGCATTTTGCACAACAGTGATACGAACACCAACAATGTGTCATTAGAGCAATTGTGTTTGCTCTATAACAGAAATAATGAGCAGATTATTTAACAGGAAATTGCACAGTAAAGAATGTTTCATCAATCAGATGAGACCAGATAATTAAATTAGCCTGTAAGGAATCTCATGCTACACTGTCAGGTGCAGCTGAGAAACTTCCTCCTGACACGACCTGCAACCAGAACTCTCCTGACAACAGCTACTACAATAAGATCCCAAAACATTTATTATAACAGAATTAAACTCTCAGTTCATTCATTGTACAAATTCTTAAGTGTTGGAGGCAGAAAACCTAAACAAGATTCATACGACGGGTCAGGACCACAGATTCTCTTAAGTCACTTGTTTGTGCCACACTTGACTCTCGGTGTGTTTGTCCTCTGCACACAGCGAGTTCGTACCGTCTGACCAACGTGCTGCCCAGCGCTCCTGACATGTCGCAGCTCAAACTGGGCGTGCGCTCAGTCGCGGGGAGACTCTCTGTCATGGCCAGTGGCGTCGTTAGCACAATTCAGGTTGGTCAAGAAATATATCACTTGAATTAAATAAACATCTTGTAGCATAAATTCAATTTCTAATAATGTTTTTAATGTTATTTTTCCAGGATCACTACAGCTCCTGAGTCATGGTGCATCTCCTCCTGGATTCAGTGCCCTTATAGTCGCCCTCCCAGTGTGTGTGACAGTCGCCCATCTGAGGAGTGAAAGAACGACAAATATCAGTCAGTGCTGTGGGCAGATCTGCTCTGTGACGCCATCAGAATGCACCCAGAAATTACCATGTATACATCTATAACTAGTTTTGTATTATGACATAGTGTACATACAGGCGTTGTTAGAAGCAAGAAGGCCGAAGCACAATGTTTTCGAAGGAATCATGCTTCCTATAAGGCATCTTGAAGGGAGATTTATGTCTAAAGTTTAGTTATGAAGGATGTTTAGTTTTGCCGTTTATAACTTTATTGCTTTAAAGGTCTGGGGAGGGTCAAATATGTAGAAATGCTTTATGTAGCAGTCTGAGAAGGTTTACGGTGGTATGAAGATGGGGTTTGCTTTTTCATTCCAGTAGTTAGTGAGGCCAGAAAAACCTCTAATTGGTATAAATACTCTTGCTTGTCTTCGCGGTGTTGTTTTGTGCTCTTTTCTTTTTCTTTTTCTTTTTTTTTTGCACATTCCTGGAGATTCGAAAGTGTCCTTTCCGTCCCCAAAGTGCACTTATGTTTACTTTCTTTTCAAACACAGGACCAAAATCTGATAAAGAGGCCTTGGGGGACCAGATATATGCATTTCTTTAATGCATATAATATCCACTATGTAAATTTAGCTCGTAAGCCTCATTATCTTGCATATGTTTGTCTCTGTTTTCATAGGACATGTGTCTGTAGGCACAAAAAGACAAGATAGCATTTAACCTAAAAGATTGAAGGAAAAGTTTGACATTGTGGGAAAAATAATAATTTGCTTTCTTGGCCAGTTTTAGATGAGAAGATTGATAAGCAATACCCAGCAGCTGGTTAGCATATTTTAGCTTAATTTAGCATAGAGACTGTAGAGGTGGCAAGGCAGCTATCCGAGCACAGATGGTGACAAAAGACTGGGGGGTAAAAACTTTGGCTTTTTTGGATGGAATGTGTGGATACCTTCCAACAGGGCAGGTTAGCTGTATCCCTCTATTCCCAGTCTCCACGCTAAAATAAGCTAAACTAAGATAAGCTAAACTAATCTAAACTAAGCTAACCATCTGCTGGATGTAGTTTCAGATTTTAAGACACGTGAAAGTGACAAAGTCTAATCCATCACAGCAGATAAGTGATCAGTTGCACTATGCATTATATTCCATTTTGTTCTGTGTCTCTCAATCTAGTTACTCTTAATCAGACACTTTAAGACATTTTAGTCAAGAATATGTTCCACAAAATAACCTGTAAATGAAATTAATCTAGAGGAGTGCCTTTTATGGATTTTTGGGGTTGAATTTGTAGCTGCTTTCTGTTAGATTGGGTCTTCACGCTTTGGTTTGTATTTAATTGTATTTAATTTCACACTCTTAATGCCTCTTGAACTCTAGAATTCGCTGATGCAGTGGGACCTCTTTGTAGCTTTCAGGCCCCACGATACAGCAACACAAGTCCACTTAAGATGAATGCAACAATCCATTTCAAACCAATCATTTTCATTCAGTTCAGTTCATTTATGTTGCTGTAACATACTGCCAAGGTCATTAATTCTGTCAAATGTAACAGAGCTGTTGATGCGTAACAAGTAGCACTACAGGTGGTGAGTTAGCAGCTTGATATCCAATCATGGATTTGGTATGGAATAAATATGGCTTGTCCTTTAGCATTTAGATAAAGTTAGCCATAATGCTAAAAAAAAAAAAAGTAACTTCAGATATGTAGTTGTGCAGACTTTTAGAAAGTAGAGGTTTTGCAGCCCTGATCAGGAACAGGATGATTATATTACTGAGCAATTTCTGTACTTGTTATTCTTGCTTCTCAGGAGTTTGTGGTGTTGAATACGCTAAAAGAAGAGGGCGAAGTGAAAGTTTGTTTACTCCATCACTCTTTGCCTTAGTCCAAAGATTTCTAATACACGCACCCTCATTTTGCAATACCGTGGAGTCCTCTAGTTATCCTATTTTGCACATAATTTTTTTTAGAAATTGCACGTGGCAGCTTTTGCTTTTTGAATGTACTGTATTGCGGTTGCCTCTACTTTGACGTTGTGTCCATTTTTGTATTTTGTCGATCTTTGTAAGACTGTTGGTGTCTTCTGCTGTTGAATATTGTTACATGAAAGAATAGTAGCTGGTGTAATTTGCATGGCCCTTGTAGTTAATTGCTTACACATCCTGAATACTAGACAGCTGGAACCCATATATTAATTTGATATTAAAGGAATAAGGGATAACTGTACAATAGGCTGAGAACTGCTACATACAGTGTTGTATGTGGCCTTGAATTACCATTTATAGAAAGCTACTGATAATCAAGTTTAAATTTATTTTGACATTCAAAATCTAAGTAAGAGTTTTTCGAAACCTGCCAAATAAATGGCTTGTGCTTAACCTGTTATTGCCTGGTGATTTTTTTTTTTGACTACACTATACGTGAATGTGTGTTTCTCTTTGTGTGATTTATTGATTTGTTTAGAAGAAAATGGCAAAAAATCTGAATGGACATCTTCAAATGTCCTATACTTCTAAGATTTTTACTAAAGTATGTAATTACTTTGTATAGATGACTTTTACTACAGTGAAATTTGAACACAGTGTCTTTACTACTACTAAAGTATGACTTTTGGGTACTTTTTACAACACTGTTTACAATGATGAAACAAAAAATCAGCCAATCTTCACTTACTCAATGCTCAAATCAGGAAATGTTGAATATTTTTGTCTTATTGAATTACTTGAACAATTAATACTGAGTAATTTTCTCCCTATTAAATAATCAAGTGGTCGATTAATGATGATGAATTAAGATTAATGTCCTTTTAAAGACATCATTATATGGCACCATTAGCAGTAATCCAGCATGGCCTCCTTCAGGAAAAAAAACTGGCAGTCGCCTACGTGGCTGGCTGAGGCGTTTAGGTAGCCTCGTACGCGGTCGGATTTGTGAGAGTTTGGCGATTAACGGTTAAGCAAACTGGCAAACGCGACTCAAAGCGGCACTTACAGTTTAAAACATTTATGTCACCTCGAGGTTAAAGGTAAAATATTCATCTAGAGGTTACAAGTGTGTGTTTTTCATGAAAGAACTGTCGTTATTAGTATCTGTATTTACAATCTTACGACGAGCACTTGAAAGCAGCATTTTTCCAAGGAACGGGGTTAAGCTAAGGGGATGTTGCAGCGGTGAAACGTAGCCGTTAGCTGAGATTGTTATGCCATTTTAGTATCCTACATTATGTATTTACACGCAAAAGAAGTGTTTAGTTTTACTCTGCAACTTAACGAACAGTTGGTTTGACTTTTTATTTACAGTTAGGCCCGTTAAATTCCTTCAAAGTAAAGGTGCCAGTGTGCTAAAATGCCTGCTGAGGTGAAGCAGAGGAAGAAGCCACAGAAACAAAGTGATGAAGTGTCTGAATCCTCGACCAGAAACGGAAAAGACGAAGCTCAGAAAGTGAAGACGGAAGCTGCGAGTAAACCATCCTCGAGTTTGGATATCAGAAGCGTTATCTGCGTTTTGTCGCTGGCGGTGTGCGGAGGTCTGAGCTGGTGAGGCAACAATCATAATATCTGCACTTTTCTTGAGGTTTTTTTTTTTTTTTTGTCCTCTGCTGAAGTTTTGATGTCTCTTGGCTTTAGGGTGGTGCTGCAGCAGAATGAGAGGGTTTCCAGGATTGAGGAAAAGTACAGTTTATTACACGGAAAGACTTCAAACCTGTTCGACATGGAGGAAGAAGTCCTGAAGGTTTCTAAAAAGGTACGTTTGAGTCAGAAGTGTGGAGGATGGATGGAGCTCTAAAGGGTCATTTCACCAAACTTACAAAAAGAAAAACGAAACAAAACAATATCAGTCAACCCGTAAGGGCAGCAACAAGTTATGGATTAAAGGAAAATTTCACCCAGCTCCAGAAATGTTTTGTAGACTTGCAAAGCTTCTCCTGACTCTTTATCTGCATGAGGCTGAGTAGATGACTGAATTATAGTTTTGGGGTGAATTTATCATTTAATTTGCAGATTATTTTCACAATAATTTGATCAACTGTCTGTAAAATTTCCAAGAAATGTAAGAATTAAGAAGCTGGAATAAGCAAATTTCATATTTGCTTTAAAAATGACTGAAACTGACTGTTCAGACTGTGCCTACATTACCCACAATGCAACTTAACAACTGAGTGACAGTAGTGGAGGCAATTTTTCAGATAACATGCAGCTTCCTCTGGAGCCACAAAAGGTTTTATACTACTTACACAGTAGTATTCCCCAAGACCTGTTAATGTGTAAAAAATGTAAGAATTAAATTTATCTTTTAAGTGATAAAAAAAATAAAATACAAGTATTTGTCATGTGATAGTTTTAATTAGGTTGGTAATGAATTGTTTGCAAAAATCAGAACTGTTTTTTTGCTATAATATTTCTTGTGTCCTTGCTGTTCTTGTGAAATTCTGCATCATTTTACCTGTTTACTCCCTTAAAAAAATATTCAAATGGGACAAAAGGTCAAAGGAAAAAACACTTGATAGTGCATAAACATGTGCAATTCATGGCGAACTGCAGACTTTGTTTTAATGTCAATGGTCACAACTCAAACGATAATGAACACACCGTATAACCCTCTGCATGCTACATTTTGTTTGTTCTCCGAAAATATAACAAAAACTACTTCATAGAACTTCCTTAGATCTCGAGTATCCACATTTCTGTGCTCTGATTCAGTTCACTTCTGTTGTAACCATTATCTTCCTGTATGCATGCTGCACTGTATCTATTGATGCTGAGGACCGTAGAGCTCCCACAGAAACAGCCCTCCTGTTTTGTGTTGCGGGTGCAGCTTGCCGCCTCTGAGGACGACCTACAGGAGGCGCTCTCCACCGTCTCCTTGGCAACACGACTCCAGCAGGACATCTCCACCCTCCACGCCACCGTTGCCTCGATGCAGGCCGACGAGAACTCCGCCTCCCGTGACCTGCAGGCGGTCAACGCCCACTTCCTCAACGTGACGGAGACGTGGCAGGAGCGCCTGGCCGCCATCACCACTGACCTGGTTGCCCTCAAGGCCGAATCCAGGGAGGCTCACGGCGGAGCCACCGAGCGGGTGAACGAGGCTGAACGGAAGGCCCGGTTGCTGGCAGAGAAGCTGGAAGAGCTCGAGGACAGCACGAAGAGGAATGCCCGAGCTATGGAGCGCACAGAGGAAGAAGACATTAAGCGAGCGCAGGGTCAGCTGGACTGGAACACCAAGCAGATCCACCAGCTGGAGGGGCAGATCAGCAGCCTGAGCAAGATGGAGGCCGAGCTCAGCTCTCAGCTCCAGGAGCACATTCCCCGGGCGCAGGAGTGTGAACAGCTCCTGCCGCAGGTGGAGCAGGCGGTGCGCTCCATCCTGAGGCTGGGTGTGGATCTGAGCGGGGCGGAGAAACGTCTGGAGGAGGTGACGTTACAGGTGTTTGGGACTGAGGACAGCATGCTGAAAGCCCTCAATGAAATCCTGGAGATGAGACAGGAGCTGGACACCCTGCAGGCTCAAAACAGCATCCTGAAAATGAAGAATGAGCTGTCTGTGGTTAAAGAGGCTGTCCGTGAGCTCACCATGGTGCTGAAGGAAAATAGGGTTGAAAAAGATTCTGACTCTCTGGAGGAAGAAGGATGGATGGAGGAGGAGGAGGAGTGGGAGGGAAAAGTTGACGAGGACGAGGCAGCTCGACTTCGTTATGGTGACCTCACTGAATGATGTCATTGTTTTGAGTCACTGGGGGAAAGGGAGTGGCCCTGTGTATATATTTGCTGCCTAAAGTTCAGTATTAATGTTTGTCAGAGTGTGTACCTCAGTTTCAAGGCGTAAAAGTTCCCTGATTTCAGTATAAACTCTTGTACACGAGCACTGTGTTACACAAGCACAATCACGAATGTATTTTAATGTTTGTTTCATGTGGAGTGACACTGACAGGTTTCTTTTGTAACTGTATAAAAACATGCTGCATTACAAGGGCTGGCAATACGTTATGTATCACAACGCACGATTCACAATTCAATATACTACAATATTTCTAAATTTAATTCAGTGAAAACTCAGTATAAGGAAAACACCACCACTGTAAGAATATAATCTGATTGGGGAAAAAACAACTTTTTATTAAATCAGAACAGCAAGTTCAGCATTTGTATTTATCACAGTTCCTGTACATCCAACATCATAGCAATATGTGTGCGCAATCTGATGAAAGAGATAAAAGATTGTATCAGTAAAAAATAAAATGAAGGTGTTTCAGGATTGTGTAGGTTTGGCTTGATATCAGATTTTTACTTCTAACTAACCACCACTAATTAAATTGCCCCGCTACTATCGAGAATCAAAAAAATATCTTCTCCAGAAGATCAATATCTAAGAAGTTAATCTCATCAGTGTCAGTGAGCCAATAAGCATGCTGCATGCTTTGCTTGTTGTGCCAAGATCTAACAGCGCTGGTGATTGGCTTTCTCACGGCATGCAGGAAAAACACAAGGTGACGCCCAGAGACGGTGTAGACACGCTTACCAAGTGTATGTGCAATGTAATATTTTGTTAATTATTCAATTGATAAAGCTATAAAACAATATCTGTGACTGTCCATCGAGAAGTAACAACCTGAGAGCTGAAACAAACAAGCAACTGATCTTTATAAAGTTGTTTTTTAGCAAAATGTTTCCAACTCTTTCTAGTTCTAGACTCTAAACTTTGCAGATTGGCTGTTTTTCTTTCTGATTTAATATTAAACTTAATACTTAAGTGATGGACTGTTGTTTGCATCATGTTGTGTGTTATGATGAAATGAATACGATTGATATTGATGATGAAAATAGCCGGTTGTTGCAGCCCTAAACTACCTGGTCAATGTTGCCTTTGATTTGTTACAGGAGTGGCTTTTGTAGATCTGTTATGAAGCTTCATGTTTTTGATGACATGTTGAAATTATGGCAGTCACAGTTCCTATTTAATAAAGTCACATTTTTTAATTGAAAAAGGTCTCATTTGTATAAATTTGTTTTGATGCACTACTGTCTGTTTTTTTCATGAAGACATATCCTGAAAAAATGTGTGTTATAAAGTCTGATTGCTTCTGATGTCTGATTAACCTTGTAAATACCAAACATGTCGCATTTGCGTCCATCAATCCGTTCCCTCTGTGTCCTGTTTCAGTGTGAAATCGTGCAGCCGATGCTGGAGAGTCTCGGGGGTCAGCGGGGGGCTCTGCAGACCCAGCTGGAGGGTTTCGAGCAGGATGTGGGCCGGCTGAAGGAGTGGGCTTCAGGGCTGACGGAGAAACGAGCTCATCTTCAGGCCAGCCTGAGCGCTCTGAGAGACGCCGTGGGACAGATCGAGGAGCGCACCTCGGCCATCGCGAAGGACTTCACCAATAAGGTCTGTCAGGTTGTTTTGTTGTCACACCAGATGTGATTCCAGATGCAAGAAACTGAAACTTGATTATATCCTCTCAATGCTCAATTAATCTACCTGTTTTTTTTAACCTATAGAATAGTTTAGATGCTGTAAAACATAAATTAAAACAGAATGCATATTCCCCCTGTAGGTTGCGTCAGTGAGGACAGACGTGCGCAGGATGGACGGCCTGCAGTCTGAGCTGGAGTCCCTGCTGACTCATCTGGGGGAGCTGGAGGACAAGACCACTCAGGTGGAGCACGACATGGTCAAACGTATCGGAGACGTGCTGGCCAGCAGCATCGACCGGATCACGAACCTCCGCTCTTCATCCGAAAGCAACGCCCGGGCCATAGATCAGCTCCGCAAACGTCTGCCTGAGCTCACCGCCACCGACAAGCAGATCTCCGAGCGTTTGAGGGAGCTGGAGAGCAGCCGAGCTCGCCTGATAAGAACGGTGACCTTCGCCAGCGACCTGAAACCAAAAGTCGCTGCCATCAAGAGAGACTTTGGGGCGTTTGAGCCTCAGCTGTCAGATCTGACCCTGCGGATAGGAAGACTGGCAGAGGATCTGACTACTAGAGAGCAGGAGATGGCTGAGCTCAGACAGACATTAGCTAACCTCACTGCAGTAGAGGGAGACTTAAGCATTACCACGAAACAGGTTGGTGAAATAGCTGATTTATCCGATTTAGGAGAGACGCACAGGCCGACATGAGACGAGTGGAGACAAATTAAGGCCTTTACAACTGTCATACTACTGTTTGAAGTAGAACCTTTTAAGAAAAATAAATAAATGTGAACCTTTGTCTACCAAACTCTGATTGCGTGGACAGCCTTAAAGCACGACGCTGGTTACACTAACCCATTTAAAAGCATGAGTGTGAACAACCTGGCAGCCGGTTTGTCAGCATTTGTAAAAGGTGGAACATTGTTCAGAAGTTCATGAATGAGAGTGTTTCCCTTCTGGCTCCCGTCCAGCCACGTTAGATCTACCTTTCTGAGACTCACGGGGGAATTGTTTTGATATTGTAACATACGATGACTGTGTGTCCTTGGTTCTCCTTTTGAGTTTTGTGTGAAGATATAATTTTTATGTGACATTGTTTTCATTTTACCTTTATCTTACAAGGACGATTCCCTTTGAGATTCAGAATGTCTTTTACTAGGACCAAAACAGCAGCATAACAGGTTTCATATAAATCAAACAATTTGAAAACAAACACTTCAGTTTTTTGTCAGAGGTCAACTTCACTGTGACATCTGCAAAAAATGTTTGGGCCATTATTCAACACCAGAGCTGAGGCTCATCAATTCAACTGGTGTGCGGGAGCAAACACACTCGAGGTGATAAGAGTTTGACTGAGCTGCGACAAACCGTTTTACACCAATTAACAGATCACTGTGATTAAATCTTTGTTGCAGAGTGAGAGTTTGTGAGACGAGCCCTGTGGGGTGTCACACCTTAAACCATCGCAGGAACCTAACTTGCTCCACGAGCTAAGCCGCTCTCATCATTACAACAGCTAATTGAATAACACAGACGTGTATCTATCAATCTGTTTCATCCAGGAAGCCCAGGATCTAATTTGCAGTTTGCCTTGAAACGCTTGTGAGTATCGAGCCGATGCAAATCTACTCAGACAGACTTCGCCCTCCCTGCTGGGTGTCGTTCCCCTCCTCTGAGTTATCTCATCCCAGCCTGAACCTATTGTGTCCTGTAATCCTGTGTTTCACCTGTGTTTGGCCAGAAACTCTCTAATTTGTCTGAATCCAAGTGCCTTCCAGCTGAATAGATCACTTTGAAGCCCCTGTACAAGTTGTTGAGCAAGGAGGCACATTTCCTGCAGGAACACCTGAGGGAGGAAAATTACACGTTGCCCGTCATTGTGTGAGCCCAGCACACCATGTTCAGCTCACTCGACCTTGTTATGCAACTGAGCTGGAATTCCTTTTTTGGGTTTTAACGAGATTGAAGCCTCCGTTTGGAGATATCACGCCTGTATAGTTGTAAATTCACATTCACACCCACTCAATCAAAGTGTCACCCAATGATTTAACAGTTAAAGGCGAGAAATAACTCTCCACAGCTTCGAGTCAACAAGAGTTTTTATTCTTGTAGAAAAACAAAAAGGTAGTGAGTAAACAAAGGAGTGCTCAAAAGGAGCCCATTATTTTTGCATTCAGTTGGTTTTTAAAAACAAACAAACAGCATTTGCAGGTAAAAACGTAACAAAAGACAACATTTGGGGAAAAAAAAAATACAGTGCAGATGAGTTTGAGTTTGAATTCACAGATCAGCAGTCCGGCTTTTCTCCTCACATTGGCTACTTTTCTACCAAAATGTGCAACATCGTGACATCAGAACATCAAGTTTAAGAACCAATTCTTCATGAAAACAGGAAAGGTTGGGTTATGTTCACCCTTTAGGAAGCGTTATTGTCTGTTTTGGTAATCTGATGTCGCTCTGCTCATGTAAAACCACCTACTTCTTCGCCTTAGCTTTGGATATGTCGGCCAGTGTCCGTGTGGTCTGCTGCAGGGCCTTCTGAAGGGCAGCGATCGCCTGGTCGTGGCCTTCTAGCTTGGCTGCTTTCTTTTCGAGGCCGTCCACCATGCTTTTTAAGCTCTGCAGCTGCTCTGGCTTCACGCTGCCGCTGCTGCTGCCCTCCAGAGTGCTGAGCCTCTTCTCCAAGTCCCTCACCTGCTGATCGAAGCCCTGCAGCCCCGCCAAGCTGCTCTTCAGGGCCTCCATCTCCCCCTCCACTCTGCTGCTGATGTCTGACACCGATGCAGACAGCGAGTCTCCGTTCTCCTCTGATGCTTTGACTCTGACCTCCAGGTCATCTGATTGCTTCCTGACCTGAGCGGCCGCTTCATTCGCGTTCCTCTCCACATTACGGGCGGCTTCGACCGCCTGCTCCACGCTGCTCTCCAGTGTGTCGCTTCTGTCCCTCAGACCCTGGACGCTGGCCTCAGCTTCAGACAGCGACTGCCTCAGACTCCCAACGGTCTCCTGCACCACTGACCTCACTGTTTGGACTTCCTGAGAAAGCGAGGCTACCTCCTGGTTGCGAGTCTGGAGCTCTGCCCTCACAGCACCGATCTGCTCCCTGAGTGAGTCGGCCGAGGCGTCAGAAGCCTCTTTGGCCGTTTTGATTTCAGCTACAACATCAACGATGGCAGTGAGCTCCTGCTTGATGAGGGCAGGGTCTTCCATGTCGCCCAGGCGGGCCTTAAGGTCAGCCAGCTGGCTCTGCGTCTCACCCTGAGCCTCGGTGAACTCCGTCACGCTGGCCCTGATGGACTGACTCGCCTCGGCCAGACGCTCCTCCACAGTCTTCTCCAGAGAGGAGAAGTCCCTCTCTCGGGCCTGCTTCACCTCGCTGATGCCCTCTGAGAGGTCCCTGAGTAGATCGTTCTGGAGCCTCTGGAGGGCCTCCTCCACCCTCCTGGTCTCCACCTCGCCCCTCTTCATACGGCTGATGGAGCCCTCCAGCTCCACCCGTGTGATCTTCAGTGATGACTCCAGCCCGTCCACGACACTCGCCAGAGACTCCACCTGTGCAACAAGGGAAACATGCAGAATCAGCGCATTTTAATCCATTTTAACACAATGTGATTGGAAAAAATGGCAATACAGTGATGAATTCCTGTGAAGAAAGGCTGCAACTAATGATTTATTTTCATTATCGATTAATCGATTTATCATTTAGTCTACAAATGTTAAAAAAAAATCTTAAAAAAGTGTCAAGTGACATCTTTTGTCCTGCCAACAGCCCAAAACACAAAGACTGTTCATCAACAATTCATAAATGATCAAATAGTTGCCAACACATTTAGATCGACTGATTGATTGATGTGACTTTATTGGTCCAGGAGTGTTGGTTTTAAGAATTTTGACAGATGTCATTCCACATTGTGACTTATTTAACCAACCTATTTAAGATGGTCTGTGCTGTGAATCATTGTTACTAAAACTACAAATCCTAAAGATCCAGAACTAATTTTCATCATCACCTCAGTTTAGTCTGTTTGCCCTCAAACCTTCAAATATGACACTTAAAAAGATATATAGCATGTTTTTGCACATTGAATTAAATTATTCTATTCAGTCTTGATCACTTAGATGAGTGTAGAAGTTTATTTTTAAAGTGACAGTATGTAACTTTTTGACCTTAATAACATACTCAAACAAACTCATACTCATGGTACTGTGTCTTGTAACAAGGTGAATGGAGTCTCTGTGACTTCAGTTACATCTGAACGCCTGCTTGAATAGAGATGAGTCATCATATAGCTCGAGTCAGTGATGGTACATAGCTGCAGGCCACTAGATCCTGAGTGTAGATCAGACTGGTTACACACAGTGTAGATCAGACTGGTTACACACAGTGTAGATCAGACTGGTTACACACAGTGTAGATCAGACTGGTTACACACAGTGTAGATCAGACTGGTTACACACAGTGTAGATCAGACTGGTTACACACAGTGTAGATCAGACTGGTTACACACAGTGTAGATCAGACTGGTTACACACAGTGTAGATCAGACTGGTTACACACAGTGTAGATCAGACTGGTTACACACAGTGTAGATCAGACTGGTTACACACGGTGTAGATCAGACTGGTTACACACAGTGTAGATCAGACTGGTTACACACGGTGTAGATCAGACTGGTTACACACAGTGTAGATCAGACTGGTTACACACGGTGTAGAGACTTTTACCTTGAAGAACATCGATAAGGAAACGAGGAACGAATGAATGAAACGGGAGAACTTTCAGCTCTGTGCTTTAGTTTGCATGGGCATTTATGTACAAACAATGAGAATCTCTATCCAAGTATACTAGTGGGAAAGAGACTCATAATCACACATTCACACTTATTTCGCTCCAGTTTATGTGCTTGATGGAACAAAGTGTGCTCTTGTCCTTATCTTCCCTGTGCATCTGTTCTTCTCCAAACAGTAGAAAACACAAGAAAACAGCGAATAATGTAGAAATTATTCACTTTCACCAAGTCTGACACATTTTAATTCTACTTTTTTGGACTCGTTCTCAATGAAAAAGTTTAAGGAGAACATGAGAAATCCATCACAGAGGCTCACCTATGCTACCCCACCCCCCACCAGAACATACAGTACATCATATGGACGGTTATGTAATGGCACACACAAAGTCACCTTGTCTGACCAACAAAAAAACAACAACAACAATTAATCCACCAACTACAAGTGGTTTAAAGTCACTTCTGTCACTCACACAACTTTTCGTCTCATGCCACTTTTTTCCCACCTACCTGTTGAACCACACTGTCCATTTTACTGGCCAGCTCCGCGCTCAGCCGTGCGCTCTCCTCCTGCCCGGCGCTCGTCGTGCGCATTTCCTCCACGACCTGCTGCAGATGGAAGGCGGCGAACCCCACAGCGCCTATCAACGCGATGTAAAACACAGTGGAGGCTACGAGAGCGAGGCAGCTCCCCGACCGCGGTGGCCCCTGAGGAGCGGGGCCACTCACCCCGTTACTGCTGCTGCCGCTGCTGCTGCTGATCTTCGGGCTTTTCTTGGCATCCTCCTGGCTGGATGCGGCGCTCTTCTCCCCGGAGCTGCTCTTGTGTCGGTTTTTCGCAGTCATCTTCAGTGTGTAGGGGAGCTCGCTGAGATTGAGTGTGATGTGCTTGTGGGAGTGTGAGTGAGTGTTGGGCTTTTTTTTTCTTTCCTTTTTTCTTTTTTGCAGTCGTGGATGGAGGATGTTTCCAGTCCAGGCCCACAAGCCGGAGCAGCAGCGTATCAGGGAGCGCGTCGTGTCTTTCCACGGGGCTCTGTGCGTCGAGGTATGCGGATGGGGGCTGTCCCATGTTCTCCAGCCTCTGCGAGGATCCAAGTTTGACGACTTTTAAAACAGCACGAAACAATGAATTACTTCTCCTGCTCTTACACGATCGTGGACTGGGTGTTCCATTTTCACACCAGAAGCCAGATCCAACACTTTATTTTCATTTTCCACCCAAATAAACAAGAGGGACGTTTCTGCTGAAGCGTCTCTGTGGCACCTTTACTGAGTTTTCTCCATAAACTTCTAAAATGAAATTAGGTTCATTTTAACTTTTAAGTCACTTGATTTGATAGAATAAAACTACAGAAGGGATCTAAACTTGATGAATCTGTGTGTTACTGACACAAATCAGTATACTGTACAGTTTTCGTGGCTGTAACACCAAACAATAAATGCTGATTCAGATCTTAAAAAAAAAAGAAAAAAAAAAGACTGATGCAAACTTTCTGCAAGCGTCCCAGCTGAGCAGCGGCAGCAGCAGCAGCAGCGGGGAGGAGCTGCTCCTTCCCTCCAGCTCGCTCCTCCTCTTCATACGTGGCAGCTGAAGTCTCGGTGCTGCAGGCTGCTGCTGCTGCTGCTGCTCCCCCGGTCACATCCCCTCACTGTGAGACAGCAGCTGAAGTCACAGCTTCGACACAGTCAAGAAAAAGTAGCTTCCTCCATTAAAAATGGGATTTAATCATGTTTTGTGCCCCTTAAACTGTTTGGAAGTAGAGGTAAGATAAGATCAGACTTCACTGATCCCGCAGCGAGGAAGTTCTTTTGATACAAGAGGGAAAACAAGCGATCATAGAAAAAATACAATATAAGAGAAAAAGCATATACATACACAGATATCATATGACAGGACTGTACTCAGTTGTCATTCACACATTTTGAGTATATAATGATATAAATGTAACTGCACAGAGACTTGGATTGGCAGGAAATGTGCACGATAGTCGCACAATATAAACAGAACTGCAGAGTTCACTGTATGAATGTAAATATACAGACTGATCAGCTGGTTCATATATGACAGAATAGTAAAAACATACAATAATAAACAGGTATTGAAACAGTGCTTCTCTGGGGTATATTTAATTTATTGTGATTATTCTTGTTTTTATCAAAGTGCCTACCATCAGTAAAAATAACGTACTTGAGTTGCTTTCTGTACATATGATGACACAATCAGTCCATTAGTGCCCTTTTTAAAAGAGCAGAGAATGTTTACATCCTCTGTTTAAACGCTAGATGGCACTAAAGGAGCACTTTAGAAGGATAGAAGTCTGAGGCCACATCCACAATGCATCAGGCTATATACACATAGATACGATGCTGATCTATTATTCATGCACAATAAATACATGTAAATGAATAAATACAATTCTATATTTTATATTAAATGCAGCGTTAGTATAAAAGGCCTGTGTGTTCTCTTAAACTTTATTCGAATTCAACAAAGTGCCCAGAAGAGAAACATGTGAAGGTATTGCCATTTTAAAAACAGCTTTATTGTCAAAACAGGTCAGGAGTAGGTTAGCTTGAGTTAGTACACAAATTATAATAAGAAAAAATAAATAAATGAAATGAATGTAGGATAATGAAAAAAGGAAATGTGCCATATAAAGCTCTGGTTTTTACAGCTTTGCAGTGTTTTAATGTATCTTTTCATCAACTTTATATTTACAGATATTTTGTTACATCATAACTAATAACAGATAACGTAAAAACAACAAACAAACAAACAAAACTGAGGAACTATTTTTTCGTTAAAAAAGCCATTAAGACAAATTCATACCAAAAGGTTTGACTCAAGGTGCAGTTAAAAAAATAGGTAAATTCTAGTTTCAGCCATTATGTGGCAGTAAGGATAAAGATTAACTTAGTTAATGGGATACAAAGGCAATATCTTAACGCCTCTTACTTGAAACCGAAACTTTTCCGGATAACAACACGCTTTTCCTCGAGTGTAAATGATTCCAGTATCAGACGCCGATCCCATCCTCCTCTCTAAATTGCGGGGTTTCCGAGCAGACCGTGAATGAGTCATGACGCCCCGCCCAGACGCCGTGACAACAGACGCTGCTCCTCCGACGCGCTGTCCAGGTGTTCGGTGTATGATATTGCAGAGATCCGGAGCGTTTTGGAGCTTTATCAGTGAATCTGCATGAAATGGCCTAACGTGATATGCTTTGTCTCCGAGCCCAGCTCTCCCTCGGACGTGTGGAATGCAGTCTTTCCGCCCCTGCTCCCTCATCTCTCAGAGAATGACGCGGGAACACCGTTAAAATGAAGACTGACACGGGGATGAGAATTTGAGCTGTGTGTTTATACCTCGAGTGGGATAAGCTAGCTGTTACGCTAGCAGGCTAGCCAGACAGCTCAGACACCCGGCGGCGGCGGATATCGGATTCGTGCGGCCATGGCTGGGCTCATCAAGAAGCAGATCCTGAAGCATCTCTCCAGGTCAGTCCTGAACGGTGGTTGACGTAACCAGACAGGGAGCGGAGAGAAAAGGGGCGACGGAGGGGAACTCAGCTGTCAGACAGACGTTAGCTAGCCATAAAAAAATGTTAGTTTAAGGTTTCAAACGAAACCAAAACGAATTGTGCTCTTTGTTAAACATGGACGGACATGTTTATTCGTTTGGTTTATTGAGTTAGCGCACATCCCTGTTGTCTGTCAGACTGTCAGTTGCGTTTTCAGTTGACGTAACCCTCACTGACCCGAGACGTGGCTAGTCACTTGCTAACTTGCTAACTCGGGTGTTAGCTAGCCGGTGAGGAGCTAATCCCTAAACACTTGCCTTAGCAGGTTGAACCAGTCGGGGGGTTGAGTCAGATTGTTTACGTCAATCTCAGTCGTCCTCTGAGGGCAAATTATTCTCCAAGCTTTGGTAGCTAACACAAACAGGAACGTAAATCCTAACTGGGAGATAAGTAGAGTTTAATTTGACATAGTGAGTGTTAAGTGCTCGGGCATGTTTGTTTTCACGGATTTAAACCCTGTTTATCTGGACTTTACGCCTCTATAGACACTCGACACACAACACAAGATGATCTAGAGAGCGACATCTCCCATAGTCACCTTTTATTAAACCCATCTGACAGCGTTTCGTGTCAGCCTCTCGGGTGCCAGGAGATAAATGAGTGTAATATTGGTTCAGGATCCGTTTAATGGCGCTACCACTTGCTGTGTGAGGCCCCATTTATTTTTCTAATGTCTTGCAGCATTCAGTGCGACCCATTTTACATCTATTATTTAGCATTTTCCACTGTCCCCCAAGGGACTTTCAATGGACTACTTCCTTGTTTTGTCCCAGTGAGAGCGCTTGAAACATGCAGCACCGTTTTGCTCCCATGAACTAACCTGCTAATGACCTCGAGCAGCACACTCACACCTTCCAGCAGTGGATTGTGTGGAATGATAATAGGCTGTGTGATAGAAACTGAAAGGGGGACTTGACACTGGGACTGGATGAAAGAAATGACAGCTGTCATATTTCTAACGCAGGTCACCGATGACGAAGACAGCTCATCAGTATGCAGGTGGACAGCTTTGTCCTCGTGTAAAGCACAAAGAAAGACCTGTCTCTGTGGTGACTGATGTGTGATCAATTAGTCACCCACTGGTTAACGATGTTTAGGATTGCTTTGTCCTACATAATTGAACACAATGCAGCAGCCAAGATTAGCACTGTGAGTGGCATGCCCTTCATTGTCCTCGTACTCTTACTTGTGTGTGTCTCCTTGTGCTCGGCCAGTGTGTGTGTGTGTGTTGAGGCAAGTGTTTCTGCAGATGACTGTGCACGCCCTCAGCAGCATTAGCATCACCATTGACAGGAAGTGACTTGAAGAGTCGTGATGTCATCTGTCTTCGGGCTTGCCATCTGATCTTCTTTGCCCTGCCCCTGATTGGTCGGGCATGGAGCGGCGGGAGCTGACCCGTCCGTTCGCCAATCCCGCTCAGTTTGGCGTTGTGATGTCACAGTGAGAGCGCTGGTGTCAGAATGCCAAATCACCGTTTATGTGGCTGCAAACACAGTAGATTATCATCATGCGTGCGTGAGTGGTTTATCTCGAGGATGGTTTAGACTTTATGTGCTCGCTTGCTGATTCGTGCTGCTTCATCAGCAACGGCCAAGAATAGCTTGCACCACTCGCAGGCTTATTCATCCACTCTGTAGGTGTGCTCACACACCTACAGGTCATGTTGTGGGTGTCAACATGTCAGCTCAGCCTCCATGCTGAACAGCTGCAGAGGGCACATTGCTGTAGAATACTGTCTGTGACCAGGAGAGGCTGCACCACATCTTTACAGTTCATTGACTCAGAAGTCTGCAATGGCTGTTCCTCCTCTGGCCAAGACAAGTGCACTGAGGCATGTGAGACATATTAAACTAGTTGAGAGGGCCTTTTTGTACAATGGCAGCTCTTGGAAGAGGCATTGTGTGTGACTTTTCATGTGCCAGGATTAGTTTGTTAACAGTGAGGGACATTTTGGAGTTGTCGGCAGGACTTCAGCTTCTGATTATTTTCACGATTAATTGCTCAGTCTGTAAAATGTTAAAAATTAATAAGAACGTGTGTCAGAATTCTTCAGAGTTCAAAATGGCATCTTTGAATTGCTTCTTTTCCCTAACGAGTAGTCCAAAACCCAAAGATTTGTCATTTACTGTCATAAATGACGAGTAAAAGCAGCAAATTGTCCAGCAAATGGTTGACATTTATACTAAAAACTACTGAAATGTTGAATTGATTATCGAAATAGTTAGCAACTAACCGTCGTTTGATAAACTAGTTGTCCCAGCTCCAGTTACTGTGTGTTTTTTGTGACGTGAGAGTGTATCGATGAAGTGCTTGGCAGAGGGTCGAACTCAGGTAGCCCCTGGGGGTGACTAGATGTCAAGGTGTGTGTTTGTCTGCATTACAGGCCGGTTTAGATTATCGACAGGAGTCCTGGCCCTCAGCCAGACAGGTCATGTTTCACACTCACTCGCACACACACATACAGTATACAAATAGAAGCATGGTGAAATGGCCAAACACAGTTAGACATACTTGATCACATTTTCACTACTTGGTTCCCCCAAAAGAGAGTTTCTCCTGCTTTCACAGAGAAGTGAAACGTTAGACTCAGTTGGAGAGCAGGAACATGGAGCTGATTGATATTCTGATACAGGAGCTTAAATCGAGGTGTTCCAGATGGGGAATGAGAGTCAAACTTGGTGTGATTGATGGAGAGAATACATTCCCAAATGGAGCGCTGGAGGGAAAAGGAGACTTGGAATGTCTCACTTTCTTCCCTCTTCCTTACTTTACCCAATTTCTTCCTCACTTCGTTTCCTTATTCCATCTTTCCCCGCTCCCCGTCCTCTACTTTTCCTATCTTGTTCACTGTTGAAAATGCGTTGCGTTCAGTTGGTATTTCCTCATCTTAACATTGAATACAGGAGTTAAGGGCTGCACATAACTGTCGAGCATTTTTAAATGTTAAAAAAGGTAAGACAGCTCAAGGTGACGTCACCAAATGTCTTGTTTTGTCTATCACATAGCTTATAGTCCAAAGATATTCAGATATTACAAAGATTTAAAGCAGAGAAAAGCAGCAAACGTTAACATTTCAGAAGCTGGACTAGTTTTGCTTTACTTCTAAATTCCAGCTTCTGAAAAATGAGATATTTAAGGACATCCTCTCGGGCTTCGGGAAACACTCATCAACATATTTTTGAACCATTTTCCGATATTTTATAGACCAAACTACTGATTGATTAATTGAGAGAATTATCTACAGTTTAACTGACAATAGAAGTAATGGTTAGTTTGCATCAGAACAAAACCATACACAGTAAAAGTACAAGAGACGTACACTCAGTGTTGTGGTTTGCTACTAGTGGTACAGTAAAAATCTTCCAAGCTCGATGGAAACAACCCATTACGCAGGTCATCCGCAGTGATCTACTTCATGTCTGGAAACTTCTCCCTGCTAAAAGCTTTCTGAAGTGATGTTGTTAGAGTTTATTTTTGCTTTGAAGGAACCAGAAAAGTGCCGCACACTCACTTTGGGGTCCTCAAAGTGTATTCTTGCTTTGAACTGACCCATACCTATGCATTCCATACCTTCCCAATAACAGAGTGAATAGCTGCTTGTCACAAGACCGCAGCTCAACAGTCCTGCAGGCTGTCGACGGCATAAATCAGATCCTCGGTCACAGGGGAATGTGGAAGGTCTGAGTGTCACAGGTCTCTGACAAAGAAAGGATTATCGCTACCTGCTAATGGACAGCGTTCATGACCTCAGAGATTATGCTTATGGTCAGGCTGGAATGTGAGGTCCGTTTTGGGGTTAAGTCGTGGCGACGGCAGCAACGAAGCCGATGGTGGCAACATTTGTCAGGAAAGTAAACAAGCATTTAAATATAACACTGCAACTTACGATTATTTTCATTGTCAATGAATCTGTCAATGATTTCTTGATTACTCGATTAGTTTTTCGGTTGCCTTTCTTCTTTTTTTGATTCTGCTGTGAGCTGCTGTTTAAACCTCCTGTTGTGGGTCCCACACATAGAACGCAATCAGAATGTTACACCCATGTCACATCCTGCTGGCTCAATCTGTTTTTACACAATTCAACACTTACTCTTGACATTTTCATTACCTTACTTGCAGAACGCTGTGGTGGAATAAAGTTGCAGTACTTTGCCAGGAGCTGGCTGTATGAAAGGCGTGTGTTTACTTGTTTGCAAAGTCAAGTTATAAAACATTTTTTATATCAGCTGGCATCATAACGTGCACCACGGAGGGATTAGTGTTGAACACGTATTGTTAAATGACAATACTCAGTTTTCATCTTGTCAGTGGTGATTTGAGCCTTTGATTTCATGTAATAACGATGTTTCATTTGTTATCAGAAATCTTGGGACCGCCAACTGCTCCCACCAGAGTTTCCTCCATTACATTTTCAATCAGCGAAGTTGAGTCTGGTGAGTTTCGGGAACAATTTTCAACTCTGACTCAGCTGAGGCCGGTTGTAACACCAGTATTATGAACGTGATCTCCATTGTGTGCAGAAATCACTTTTCCATCAGTGGAGCTTTAGTGGCCATTTGGGGTGAGAGAGATGGATCCATCTCTGCTGTTGTGTTTGTCATCATGAGCCTCTTCAGGCCCGACTCTCCCCATCCTGCAGTAGCCGTGCGATGATGATGCTGAACCCCACTATTCCCAGTGTAATCGCTCACTGCTGGTGGGAAGGCTATTACGGCATGAGTCATGACTGAGTGCCTAGCTGGGTGTCTCATCACTGTGTAGCTGTAAAATATGTGTATGTGTGTGCGTTTTCATGTTTGTGTGCGTCAGCGACGACATTTGACCAGGGTCCCTCTGGGCCTGGGCGTCCTCCGCTGTGGTGGGTTTTGTCCTTCACGCTAACCTTTTCTTCGTATTCCAGGACTCTGGGGCCTTCGCTGCCAATACGAACTCCCTTCACTTAGACAGGTTGCCTGCCTGGGTGTTGGTGAATTATTGTCTACTGGCGTGTTTGTGGAGGTGTTTTGTAGGCGTGTGTTATGTGTAGAGCTGTAGGCGTGTGCGTGTGTGCGTGTGTGTGTGTGTGTGTGTGTGTGTGTGTGTGTGTGTGTGTGTGTGTGTGTGTGTGTGTGTGTGTGTGTGTGTGTTTTGCACCTGTGCTGGTATGTATGATAGTAATTCAAGTAATCCCTCTTGATGATAACTTAGAGATGACTCAGTCTTTTTAATAACTGGGCTACGTAATGTATTTCAGTCAGTATCAGCTGATCGAGATCATTATGCCTTTTTTAAGCACGATATGTGCTCTTGTGACAATATGTTATATAAGAAAACAACTTAAGTAAATTAGTTTACAATATAATATACCATTTAAAACATTTATTTGTTTTATTACAACTCTGAACATGTGATTTACTAAGGAGCTGTGAAATTCTACAGAGCTGCCAAAGTCCTCATGTTTATGTTCAAAACTTTATTTTATTTGTTTAAATTGGCTTTTCAAAGCTGATTTGAATTATCAAGATGTTAGGGGTGGATTAGGGTGTTATTTTGAGGGATAGACCGATTATTGGTCTGGTCGATTGTCATTGATTTAACCTAAAATGTGGCACTTTGACTCCAATGAAACATTCGCTTGATTGGTCTCATTGATTACACGTCTCAAGTAGCAAGTCAACGCTGAATCTGAATCTGCAACTAGTGAAAATAACTTGTTATTAAACATTTTGACACATGACTGTTTTTAGTGCAAATGAATTTAAGTTCCAAATATCTTTGATTACTAAAAATCAATGTTAGTTTTGTCCTTGTAAGACACAGCATTGTTGATTATGCCATGTGAAGTCCACAGAAGTAGGTTTGAGTGCATCGATGATGTCGAATAACACATTTTTAACTGTCATCATTATGAAAAGGACCATCACCAATGGCATCAAAATGTAAAACTAATATGTTGTAGCTTTGACCTTTATGGTCGAAACACCTCTAAGCTTTATTTCGTCACCTTTTAACCACGTGTGAAACCAAAACACGCCGTTATTCAGTGCTCGGTCAGATCACTCTTTTTATATCGTTACAGACATCTAAAAATAACAGAGGTGAAAGATTTGCCAGTAAAGGACCGTGTTAAAAGCGGAAAAACTAAATGAAAAAGACGGTTTGCTCATGTTCATGTTGTCCTCCGTCAAAAGGAGATTCCTCAGCGTGATGTTATCGAATGTGAATATTTGGTAAAGAAGCGAGACAACGCCAACTTGCTAGAAGGAATAGGAAAAGGTTCGTGCATGTGTGTGGGTGTTATTTTTAGGTCGGGGTTGTTTTAAGGTTTCTGTTTGGTTTACTAACACACCCACACTGCAGGCAGTCTGCCTCCAAAGCACTGCAGTGCTGCTGTCCTCTTACAAGAGTGCAGTAAAGTTGGATATATAATAAGACAAGATCTCTGACAAGACAATCCAAATATATTTTGAAAACAGTATGGTAAATTAAGTTAAACTGACTTCATTTGAAATATTAGAGAGGCTTGTGGGTTGTTTCAAGATGTGTTTTGTTTATGTGCTACAGTTTCCACAAGTATCTTCAGAGTTATCAGACTTTTTATGTTACAGACTCATTACACTCTTCTCTCGACACTGAATGGGCAAGTGAAATATTTAGAGGCCTATTTAAATGTCGCATTCTTCGTTTTTTGTTGTCGAGCCAAGCGGCCTGCTGCCAGGTCAAATGAGAATTGGCAGGAAAGAATGTGGTACCATCCCAGTTCCTTTTTCTGGAAAACCACATTCCTGAATCCCAGAGGAGTTCCCCGAGGGTACCAGGATAGTATGTTCCGTCTCTCTTTGTCTTTATTTCTTCTTCTTGTTACGTTGCCACGGTCTCGGTTGCTAAAAAACAAGCTGGTCGTCTGTTTGACTCACACTGTCCGTCTTTGCTCGGGCTCCTCTCCTTCTGGCACTGATGTCATCAGGCTGCGCCACGAACGCACCGTCAGTCAGAGAAGGAAAACGCTGGGAGTCTCCCTGTTTCCATTTCACAGGATCTACAGACATCAGCAGAAAGAGTGGCGGACTGAAGTCTGCCCTCAGTGTTTTGTGGTTAAGGGACGACTGCTGTTGGAGACTTCTTGAAGCAGATTTTGGCCGAATTACACACAAAAAAAACTTCTGTTACTACTGATTCCAGCATCTTATTTGTGAATATTTTCTAGTTTGTTTACTCCTCTGTAAGATTTTATATTTTTTGGGTTATGGGAAAAACGTGACACTTAACAAGGTCATCTTGGGCTTTTGGAAACATTGATTGACATTTTGCACCTTTTTCTAACTTAACCACTTGGGAAAAACCCAACCACAGTTTATGATCTCTTACATGAGTAACGTGTTGAAACTAACTTCTGCAAACCTGAATGTGGGCATTTATTTCCTGCTGCGTAGGTAATTTAAGTTTTATCAGCAATCAGTAGCTAGTCCTAATGTCTTTATGGTCCTGCATTCGGTCCGGTCAGCTCGGCCCCTTCTGACTGGAATAATGGCTGACGAGATGAAAGGACAAAGATGACGTGTATCTGAAGTTAACAACCTCTGCTTCTTGCTGATATCCTCAGTATAGTGTAGGATCTGTCTGTGTGTGTGTGTGTGTGTGTGTGTGTGTGTGTGTGTTTTAGCTTATTTAGTGTTGGCAGACTTGTGGTTAGACAGCCGATCAACAGCTTATTATTTGACTACGGTTCTGGTTTATTCATGACTTCGTAAGAAGGGGAGAGGAAGCGAGAGGTGGCCCAAGGGAGACTGAGGAGCCAGATAAGGAGTGAGAGAGAAACAGCGAGAGAAGTTAGCTGGCTAGCTGCTTGATACTTGATCAGCAGCAGGGATGAATATTTCACTGGTCACATGGCTGAGACACTCCAGCAGCAACAACATCCATCTCTCAAGAGTTTCGGTCTCTCTCCAGTGTGTATATGCCCATGCGAGGGCTTGTGCACACAATATTACTTGCATTTTTGTTTGTGTGACAGTCGTCGTTTTTTGTCCTGTTTCCTTTTCCACCGCGCCGAGTCTCTGTTTATGTCTGTTGCTCCCTACCACTGAATAATTTACAGGGATGTTGAATTAGAGAAGGATCTAATGCTGCCAGGACAAGGTGTTGAGCAGAAAGAGCCAGGAATTTGATGGAGTGAATCATTTAAAATGTGGGCTGCGGAATCACAAAGCATTGCTCACTTTGCAAAGTCTCTTTGCACCTTTTTAGATAGTCCTCCATCAGTGAAGACTCAGACCATCAGAACAAAATCCTTTGTCTCTGTTCAGCTACTGAGTGGCTCCATTATCATAACCCACGTCTTTTTGATAGGTGGTGATACAAACGGCCTTCTTGCGGCACCTGTTACTGTATTGGTCCTGATCATTGAAATCGTGTTAAAAATGATACCAATATTACCAGCTGTATTTGTTTCATGTCTTTCCCCAACTGAGTCACCCCATTGCTAGTTGCGTCTCTGCCATCTCTGTAAAACAATGGCAAAATATCCCCCCAAAACGACAAGTATATCCTGAGAAAGACATAATGAATCATCCTACAAGTAAGGAAGGAACCAAAAATAAACTTTCGACCTTATTAAAAGCCTTTACTATACCCGTGTGCCCCAGATTTCTTCTTTACGAATCCTGCCCTAGTTTGGGCTTTATATTGGCTGTAAGATTCCTTTACCCCGAATATAAGAATTGTTATATCAGTGCCAAAAATCAGGTATTGCATCGCCACTGATGTGGAATAACTTCAAAGTATAGGTTTTAAGAGTGCACGTCTTCCTTATAGTGTGTATCTAAATTAGTCAGGTAATAAAATAATAAATCTTTGGTTATGGCCATGATAATCAGGTCTTCCTGGTGGGAATGTGTGCTTGTTGTGAAACTGAGCTTTGTTCTGGCCTACTTTCAGATACACACTTTAAGTGTTTGAGAGATTAAGTACAGTAGGTAACAAGGTTAAGCCTACCTGTTCTGTATATGTGTGGTTTAGAATGAAGTGGTTCTGTTTATTGAATACTGTTTCCTAGCTTGGATCTGATGCTTCTCAAGAGCTATTTTTTGTCTTCAGCAACCACAGACCACAAGTTTGGGGGGATTTTAAACATGATTATAGATTAAAAACCAGGAGGGCATCCGGTGTTTTGCACCTCTACATGCCACAGGATCAAGGCTGAGTTGCTCTTGACAGCTCGAGAATGTGAAATCAATACTTTCCCTCTTCTAAGAGGTTCTATTAGCCTGGTGCACAGGTCAGTAAACCATTTAGGACCTGGCAACTCCGCTAACTATTAACCAATAATCAAACTGTAGGGGCAGAAAACTCCTGGGTCATGGACATTGAGTTTGTGTGTTCAAGTCTATTTACTTAAGTCTATTTGTGCTTCAGCTTAACACACAGAATCAGTGCAACATACAGAGACCTCGCATGTACACATTTCTGCACGACATTGAGGTTATGTCAATATTAACTCGAGAGGACGGCACGATATGGTTAAAAAAAGACATTATCGTGATATGATTTATGATGAATGATCACTTTCACTGCAAAAACGTTTGCAATCATCATGATGTGCCATTTGTTTGGATCTATAATAAGAAAACATGTTTTCTCACATCAGGAGTACAAGATTAGTAGGTCAGGAGCGTCTGCAGCACCACAGTACTTCAGTATAATACCGTCTTGTCCCACATTTTGCGATTTGGATATTGCACCTGGTTTTGATGATAGTTAAATTAATTATGCTGCCAGCCGTTCTTGACGCTCACCTGTGAAGTCAAGTTGAGCGTTGGTGCTTATCATGAGGATTGAGTACACTTTGTCCTTCCTGTGCACAAACAGTGTGCTGTTAAGAGGACATGTGTTTTGTTCTGAAATATGATTCATTCTAAAATTAATGCTTTTTCTGCATGTTTAAAAATGGCTCGCTGTAAACAATATTGGCCGATTGTCATGACAAACTATTAATAACATGTTCTTGAAGGAGTGAAGTGTGTGTTGCTTTGGAAAGGCACCCCTCTGTTCACACAAAGCCTAACAGTTGGGGTTTCGTCTGGCCGGCCTGTCACTTTGCCAAGAACTTGTCTCTATAAATGTTCCCCGTGCTCAAAGCTGCACTTCTCCTCTTTTGTCTCTCAGGTTTGCTAAGAACCTGTCGCCGGACAAGATCAACCTGAGCACGCTGAAGGGGGAGGGCCAGCTGACCAACCTGGAGCTGGACGAGGAGGTTCTGCAGAGCCTGCTGGACCTCCCCACCTGGCTGGCCATCAACCGTGTGTGCTGCAACAAGGCCGCCATCAGGGTGAAGAACACCGTCACATGTTAGATTAGCGCATTTTTAAAGGAACAGCTCAACATTATGGGAAATACTTGCTTTCTGGCGGAGAGTTACAAGAGAAGCTTCATACGTCTGTCATGTTTAAGTCACATCCAGCAGCTCCATAGCTCAGCTAAGCATAAAATCTGGAAACAGATAGCTTTTCGACATCCCACTAAAGCTCAATTTTTAACATATTATATCCTGTTTTTTCAGTCAGTACCAGCATCAAAACAACAAGTTTTGTTTTTTACATGTGGTTTTTGGCTAGACACAGTAACTTTCTTCGCTGGTTGCCTGGCAACTGCTCAGAGCAAGGCAAAAGTCGGGCCAAAACCTTTAAAACAACAAACAGTTGTTTTTACACTTTTTAGATGCAGGTGGCAGATTTTGTTACCGTCAGACAGAACCCAGCTACATGTCATTCTCTGTTTCAAGTCTATAAGGGAAGCTAAGCTGAATTATTAAGCTATTTAAATGGTTGGTTTGGATTTTTTGGAATGGGTTTGTATGAGCTACTTATCTGCAGTCAGTGGTTTGTACATGACGGTAGCCATGCCACCACCATGGAAAAGCAACAGCCTGCAAGTTAACTAAGATGCTGTAGACGGGCGCAGCAGCAAAACTCATTTAAACCACCTTAAAGAAAAAAAATCAATATCAGTTTAAGAATGCGTTTATATTTAGGATATTTTCCGAGCTTTAACATGCCGTCACATAGCCGCTTCTAACGGGGAGCCTAAGCTGTTATATAACTCTGTCATTAGCTACCAAACTCCTTTTGCCAAAAACATTAATTATACATTGCAGAACACCAGAGTTACTGCTGCTGCTATGGCTTCCAATCCTCTTCAAACAGCCTGAACTATACCTTGTGCAGATTACAGAAAAAGATTTATTTTACTGAATGATATTTAAAATTATGACCAAAACTAATTTACGTGGTTTTATTTCAGGCCTAAATTAAAGGGGAGCTGCATAGATATCCTCTTGTTTATGAATACAGACAGGCTGACACTCCAGTCCCGACACAGCAGTTACCAGTTAACACCTATCTTCTGTCCTGCCGGAGCTGTCTGATGCCCCTCATGCAGTCACGGTCGCCAGCAAAGTACCATTTATAAGGGCAGACTCTGACACACCCTGGAAACAGTGAATAGAACTGCGTAGTTTGCTTCGTGACTGGACTTTTATTCAGACCAAGGTCCACTTTCGTGCTCCTCTGTTCCTCTTCCACCTCAGCTTTTTTTTTTCTCTCTCTTTTCCCCCTTGTTCTTTTTACACAATATCTCAACCTTATCTTTGCACTTCTGAGTACACATTTGAGTCTCCATTCTACTTGTCACCAGACTTCCTTTGCCGTCTTCCTGTAGCCTGTTACATTTACTCAACTAATGCGATACTGCACCCATAATACCCAGATCATTTACAAGAGACATACGTGGAGCATTAGATTTCTCAGTGAACCGTGGAGTTGTTGTACTGCATCCATTGTCTGCTGTTAAACTAGTTAAAAGAAATACAAAAAAAGAGAGAACAGATCTGTATCTTACTTCCTCGCGTCGATCGTCATTTCTTCTTTGTGCCTTCCTGTTACAGAGGAGCTAACCCCAGCACTCTCACTACGTCATTTTAAACGACTGTCACACAAAAACTGAATAAAAGTTGATCTATTGGTTCCCCATAAATGCCCACACTGATTTAAAACATCAATAAAAGTATTTGCTTGATGACTCTGAGTGACGGGCCTGAGCCAGTAACCCCTGCCGGCCCCTCCTGACTGAGGCCCATGTCTAATTCAGTTAGAGCCGTAAATGCTATGTATTTTCACACTTTGTGATTTATGATGTCTCAAAGAACGAGTCGCTCTGTGGGCGAAAAACTGCGCATGAACATAAGCATTTAATCTCCTTTGCTGTATAATGTGACACGGACATGAATCGAGAGGCTGCGTGCTGAGGATTAATGGAGCTCCGGAGCTGAATGGAGCAAACTGCCACTCAGGCTGCGCTCATTGATTTTCTTTTTTTTTTCCTTTTCTTTTTTTTTTTTGAGCTACCTCGCCTGCCATTTTGTGCTAGATTTAATTCTGGGCAGTTCGGTTGCATTTAATTTAATTTTGCAGCCCCCATTGGCTGAGGCTGAAAAAGCTAAGCCGCTGTTTCTGTTATTGTTCACAGATACCATGGACAAAGTTGAAGACTCACCCGATCTCTTTGGTAAGTTTCATACGACCCGCACCTGTTGCTCACATAATCAAAACAGGACATCAACACATCTTTATATATTTCATTTATTGTCATTTTAGTCATTAAAACTTCTTGTATGACAATTGAATAAAAAAAGTTAAACTGTCCCTCAATCAAAACAATGAAAACAAGAGACCTAGTTTGTTACCTTCATTGTTAAACAGCGACCAGTGCCAACAAAATCTGTCCAACATGATTCAGGCAGAAATGTTCAGAAATGAGGAAATGTCTTTAAGTTTAATTTACATTATGTGTAGTCATGCTTGCCAACTTCCTGCTCACTCTCTGACGTATCGTCTGTTGTTTCCCCGGGACTTACAGCGACAGATGACCGAATAAAACGCAGCTTTACTATTAGTAAAACTACAGGTTTAAACATTGCTGCGTTACACATTCAAATGAACAGTTTGTCACAAGGTGAAGAGCAGGAAACCACTGAAGGTGTTGTAGTTAAAGGCGTCGTCGTAGAGCACTCTGGTCTCTTCGAGCTGCACAAACATGCTGTCTCCAGGCTCCAGTTGCACCACTGCTGCGTTCGATGCGCTGTCGTGGTTGTCTGAGCCCGCAGTGTCCCACGTATGCACCAACCTCTGGCTGTTCATCATCAGTGCCACCACCGAGTTGGGCTGTCCAGCGTTGTTGTTGTACATTGTGAATCTGAAGTAGTACATCCCCCGGACCCTGGCTGTGAAGATGCCAGTGCTGGGATTGTAGCCACTGCCAATGTTGGAGAGGACTGATTGGTATTTCACCGGTGTGCTTTGTTGAAATGGACCAATGGAGCTTCCTAAAGCAGCGGTGAAAGCCATCTTTGTCGTGTTTGCAGATGTGATGTCCTTGAGTGCCTTCAGCTGCTCCTCCTGAGCCTGGTTTACCATCGAGAGCTCCTCGACCTGGCTCCTGTAGGACTGCATGTTGGCCTCGACCGTGGCCATTTTCTGCATCATGGTGCTGAGGGTTTGTTCAAGCCTGCTCTGCGTCTGTGTCGTGGCTGCCATCTTCTCCCTCATGGCTGCCACCTCGCTGAGCAGGGCGCAGGTGTCGGGTTGACACACTGCCAGGCTGGTCCCGGTCCCCAGGTGGCTGTAATTCCCATTGCACAGGCTGCCTGAAACCAACAACAGCAGGAGGACTGCACGCTCCATTTTACACTTGTCTTCACGAAACCCGCTTGCTGAGCGCGGTCCGTAGTCCTCAGACCTTATTTATACTTACAACCCGTAATGTTGTGCAACATTGACACACTTCCCTGGTTACTTAATACAACAAACACTTAAGGGGAACATAAAACTAGTTGTTAATCATTTGACATTATAATCAGGATTATACACTGCAAGGCATTCTGTTAAAAGCTTGCAGAGTAGCACTTCATGTAATCTGTTTGTTGGTGACTAAACTGAATGCCGGTTGGCTGGCAGATTGTATAACTCAGTTTCAAGATGTTTTACCTTATTAGACAACCAGCTACTAACGTGAAAGTGAACAAAATTGAGGCAGTTTCCACATCTTTGTTCTACACAACTGAAGTATACTGCAGGACTCAAGCTTGCAAAGTTGCCAACATTGTGTTTAGCTGATTGGCATGCTTATCTTACAGCGAGAAAAAAACACTGGAAAGAAGTGCAAAGTACATGGACATTAAGACAAACGCGTAGTGAATACTTGAGTTATTACCTGCGGATCTGTTGTCAGTATTGGGTGCGGATATTGGCACATTTCAAGTGAGATATTTCATTTGTTTTGTCTATGAAGGAGGCGTGAAAGCTGAAGGAAATGATCCCAGGCTGAACTTTCACACTAAACAAAAAAATACCTAACGGCTGGAGCGCACATCCTGCGTCTGCAGCGTGGGGCGGCTGATGCACTTCCAAGGGCATGTCCACATATTGCTGCTGTCTGGCAATGTGCAGCACAGTTACTGCCAGACGTGGCTACTGCCAGGCTACTGCCAGCTGCCTGATTTGGTACTGCGCAACAAAGATGGCAGCTTACACACTACAAATGTTACTGATTATCTACGAAAATGGTTTTACGGAAATGGCTACAGCAGCTGGACAATATTCCTGTGAAAGAGTATGTAAAAGATAGAGCTATGACTAAGGACATTGGTCACTGGGATGTGTAGTTAAGCCCATTACTTGCTTGCAGACCCTGGATAAAGTGGAGATGGAGATGAGCACCTGTGATGAGCCCCGCCCCCCTAATGGCCCGTCTCCCATAGCAACGGCATCAGGACAAAGGTGAGCATTGCGGTCGTTTCTGTTGTGCTTCTTGTAGCTCCATTATGTGCATTCACAGCCTCCTTTCCTTTCCTGGATCGAAGTTGCTTGAAATCCCCTTGTTTTCTTTACCTTCTCTCAACACTTGTCCATCTGTCGGTCCACCGTGTAGTGAATATGGCTTTGCGGAGAAGGTGGTAGAAGGGATGTCACTGTCGATCAACTCCATCGTCATCAGGATCAGTGCCAAGGCCTTTAACGCCTCCTTCGAGCTCTCCCAGCTGCAGGTCTACAGCGTCAACACCAGCTGGAGCATCAGTGACCTACGATTCACCCGCATCCAGGACCCTCAGAGGGGAGAGGTAAGTATTCAGTCGTTCTTTTCATCCCAAAGACCAGTCGCGTCTCTGTCGTACTGACGTGTCCGTCCGGCCTAGATCCTGACCTTCAAGGAGATCAGCTGGCAGATGATCCGCATCGAGGCAGACGCCATCCAGAGCGCCGAGCACGACATGTTGAGCGCCCCAATTCGCCTCATCACCAACCAGTCCAAGATCCGAGTCACACTCAAGAGACGGGTCAGCCTCTCTCACACACACAGACACACACACACAAGTGCGACCACAAAAGATCCATTTAAGAAATTTGATGGACCAGTCTTTTAACGCTGACTGCTCTAAGCAACACCCTGAACAATAATCCCTCTGTAAGGGCTCGCAGGCTGCAGGGCTGACACTAGCATTTCATCAGACAGCCAGTGTGCATTCAAACAAAAAACACTATTAGTGTCTGTTATGGAGACATGGAGATTTATTGTAATGCAGCATAAATTGCACCAAGAAGACTGTGAAAGTAATTAACCCCATTTGTTCCATTAGGCTTTTACAGAACTGCTGTATGAAGCACTTATAACTAAAATGTATTAACTAGCCCAGATCTGCTGTCAGTGCAGTTGCAGTTAATTTTGTAAAAGGGGGATCTTCTGTTTGGGATTTACCTGATAAAGAACATGTAATGTGTTGTGCTTAAGGTGTTGTATTCAGAGTCAGGAACACGCTGTTCCATTGAGTTCTAAATGAAGACCTCACACAATACGAGAATTTCCCTCCGAGTGTCATGTTGCACTAATCGGAGCTCTCAGGCTACCTCCACCTGCATAATGCATGTTTATACCAACCGGCTCTACCTGACACAGATCAAGGACTGTAACGTGGTGGCTTCCAAGCTGATTCTGATCTTGGACGACCTGCTTTGGGTGCTGACCGACTCCCAGCTCAAAGCCATGGTGCAGTACGCCAAGTCTCTGAGCGAGGCCATGGAGAAGTCCGCACAGCAGAGGAAGAGCATGGCCACGGAAGACCAGGTGCACACACGACTGTCTCACACAGAAATCCACAAATACAGCAAATATTTTTAATCCCTCATTCTGTTTCCCTTCACCTTTTCACGTCCCCCCTCCCTTTCCCCCGTCCATGCCCTAATTCTACCCTGTGGATGAGCCACGTCACGGTCTGATAGTTTTGTCCTTGTGTCCATGGAAATCATGTCTGCTCCCTGTCTGTGTCTCTCCCCTGATGCCGTATGGCGTCTATCTGCCTACAACATCTTCGTCTCCGTCACTGTCTGTCAGTCTGCCCTATTTTCGGCTTCTCCAACACAATCGCTTACAAGATGCACGTTAATTGCCCACACAAATTCTCACCTCTGCAAGTCCTATGGAACATACAGTGGCCAATGTGTTTTCTGTAGTGTGGTGTGAAGCGCCATCTGCTGGAAGATTTGAGTTTTGCAGCAATATTACCACACTAAATATAATGACACACAAGGACCGCCGTCACAAGTATCAACAACACATCAGCATCGAGACCTTTGGTACTAATCATCAAATCTTTGTGGGTGTGCGTTTGTATCCTCCAGGTGTCGTCGGCGCCCCCCTCAGCCCAGCAAGTGCGCACCCAGCAGGCGTCCACCGCAGCTGACCAGAGCGCAACCATGGCCAAGCTGTTCAGCGCCTACGATGTATGCGAGACGTCCCACCACCTCCAGATCACACACCTGGACCTGCACATCTGTGACGACATCCACGCTCAGGACAAAGGTAGCACAGACACAGATCTACAGGCACTGTGCCTTTCTTTCATATTTCTTTGCCAAGCTGTTTTTTAGAGCTACGATTTATTTTTCTCTCTTCCCTCTGTGCAGTGGTCAATAAGAGGATAACAGGTGGAGCAATGCAGCTTTCCTTCAGCTCCATCACTCTGGACTACTACCCTTTCCACAGAGCAGGTATGAATCCTGCAGTTCAGATTATTTCCCCAACACTGCATCTTCTTTTTAGGCTTTTTTGTCTCAGTCCGAGATACAGCTACTCATTCTCCTCCTCTCCGACCTCTCCAGGCGACAGTTGTGTCCACTGGATGCACTACAGCGAGGCCACCAAGACCAGAGAGGGCTGGGCACGGAATCTGCTCGATGAGTTCAAGTCCAACGTGGAAATGTTAAAGAATGCAGTTCGAGACCAGCAAGGCCCGCCCCCTGCACAAAGTTCCCCCCAACACGGTAAACACACACACTTGTTTGGTATAACTTGATCAGGGTGTATATTTTGTTGTATCTCCTGGCGCACACACACACACAAGCACATCATCCCTGTTGGGTTTTCTGTCCTCCAGTGTCCCTTAGGGACGATGTGTATGGGCCTCTAGGAAGTCAGGAGAGATCAGGAGAAGGAGGAGTAGGGCTTAGGGAGGCAGATGGAGGACTCGTAGAGTGGAGCTCACACTCACAGCGTCCGGCCCAGTGCTGCTGGTGTCTAGAGCCAGGTACCTAGGTGTGTGTGCGCACAGCTGGGTGCGGTGATACACACCTTTTGCAAAGCGTAGAGGTTTCCTGTCAGAGAACTGAGTTTTTCCCCCTCTTCTTCATTCCATTTTCATTTTTGTTTCCTCTCTCTCTATCCTTCCATCTCTCCTTTGTTCATCTGCAGGTAAGATTAACACGTCCTCCAGCGTTACCTTCAGCCCTCCACCCACTCAAAGCCCCAAGACGCAGCTCATGTCCAGCTCTGTTGTTCTCAGGATGGCTGACTTCAGCATCTACCAGGTCACTGCAAACACACACTGGCTCACAGACCATTATATATAGAATCACTTAGAGTTAGCAGAGAAGACGTGCTTAGACTGAGTGGTCGTTTCGGTGTTTTTTGTGTGTTGAAGGTGTCAACAGCGGACCAGGTTCGCTCCAGCCCAAAGGCCATGATCTCCTGCAATAAGAAGTCCTTGTACCTTCCCCCAGAAATGCCAGCCATTCATGTGGAGTTCACGGAGTACTACTTCCCTGATGGAAAGGACTACCCAAGTAAGACTTAAACTCAAGAAAGTACTGTCTCATTTTAGAAAATCCCCATCTAGCAGGTCATGTTGTGTAAGTAGCTGTGTTTATACACTTATAACTGTTTTGGCAGTGACCCTCCATCTCTCACCTCCCTCTTGCATCCATTCAGCCCATTTGCTCGGCTGCGTGGTAGACATTGACTGCTGTGTGGCTGAGTGGACATTGATTTTCTGAATTACGCCCAGTGCTCTGAATGAGGAATCACCCAATTAATTCATGTTATGGATTTCTCACGAATTCCCTCCATTAGGAACCGAACAGTTAGAGGTTTATGTAGGAATTTATGTTCAACCCCGTAATGTCGCATCTCTTCCCAACTTCCTCCCGCTCCTGTAGTCCCGTGTCCTAACCTGTACGCCCAGCTGAACGCCCTGCAGCTCGTCCTGGACCCTCGCAGCCTGGTGTGGATCAACCTTTTCGCCCTCGACCTCAGGCAGAGCCTCGAGCAGTTCATGGAGATCTACAAGCTCAGTGACTCGCAGAAACCAGAAGAGCACGTTGACATCAAGGTTGATGGCCTCATGCTCAAGGTGAGGTGGAAGATGGACACGTGAACTTCTTTTTAAATTACCTCTCAATGCCCTTATTCAGAGGCTTCCTTTTTAATCTGTTGTCATCTTTTTTTGTCATTGTTTTTGTTTTGTTTTTTAATGGATTTTGCTGTAACTTTATTCTAACTCTTCCTCTCTTTGGTCTTGCTTATTCTTGGTGTGACTGTTTCCCAGAGTATCCTGCTCTTTCTTTGTTTGTTAAATTAACTCTGTTTTAAAGGTGCTGTGTAAATAAAGCTATTATTGCATGTATTCTCTGTTATTAATGCTGATTTTCCGTTCCTTCTCTCCATTAGCTGGTGATTCCCACCGATCGGGATGCCTCCTGCCCGGCAGACCTGCCTCGCTCCATCTCAGTGCAGACCTCAGAAATGGTCGCCACGAACACCCGACACCCTGCAAACTGCACCCGATCCCACCTTGAAGCCCTGCTGCATGCCTTCGAGGATGAGCCTTTCTTCTCCCCTACTTTCTTCTCATTCCCTCGCTCCTCGTCCTCCTTACCCCTCCTCCATCCCGTCTTCCAGCGACACGCTCACGAACAAGACACCAAGCTCCACGACATCTACCGGGGCCTTGTGGTGCCGACGATGGGCACAGACGCCCTCAAAATGCCAGCTGCTACCGACTTTTGGGCGCTGCACTTTGCCCAGTTCTGGGTGGACTACGAAGGCACCCGCGGAGGCAAAGGGCGACCGCAACCCTTCGTGGACTCCTTCCCTCTCACCGTGTGGGCGTGTCAGCCTGCGAAGATCGTCCAGCACCAGGAGAGGCTCAGAAGCGCTGCTGAATCAGGTTTAACCAGGAGCACATCTGGAGAGGCCGTTGCGCGCCTGCAGAGGAAACGATTACTGAAGGAGTATTACAGCACCGAGAGCGCACCAGCGTCATCTCACAGCAACAATGCAACACCTCCACCCAGCAACGGACTCCATAAACGCTTCTCATTGGGCAGTCTGCCTTCCTCCTCCTCTTCTTTGTCGTCATCGAGTAAAGATGCGGGTGTGCATATACTGGTGCATGTGCAGAAGCATTTAAGTGCTCAGGTATGTATTTTTTAATACGTTGAGAGAAAGTTGGATTGTTATTTACTTTTTAACTGGTAAAATCCTAAGTGACTGCGGACACACAAAAACAATGTGGTGATGATGAAATGAAAAAAAAAACATACTAGAATAAATCGAACAGAACAAGTTGTCGAGATATTTCAGGCCGACCGACTGGTCAGCAGCGTGGCTTAAAATGGCACAGTAACTAATCTGTTCTGTGTGTCCAGGTGAGCCACCGGCAGTATGTGTTCCTGATGCATCTCCAGCGCAGCATAAAAGCCCTGCAGCAGACACTACAGCAGGACCTGGAGAAGATGGGCTTAAAGAAAGACCGCAAGGATCCCTCTCAGCACCCAGCAGACCACCAGCCCTTCACTGTCTGCCTGGGCCTCCTGCTGAAGAGCGCGGAGGTATCCATGCTCCTGAAGCCCGTCGCCCAGCCCGAGGGTTCGGGCTCTCCTCTGGGGTCCGAGCTCTCCCCCTCAGAGAGCCGAGGAACTCTTGAGCCTGGGAGTGAAGCGGGAGACGGGCCGGAGAAGGGGACAGAGGGAGCTGGATCTGGGTTTGAAGGAGGGGCAGCCAAAGGGGGCTGCACTGTAGACCAGCTGTTATGTGGTGAAGGCTCGGACGGTCCTACACCTCTCGTCCCCACCACGAATCACAAAGCCTCACTGGAGGAGAGGACTTCAGCTAAGAACTCTTCAGATGAAGGAGGCGAGGCGGTCCTGGACGGGTTGGGCGGGGGTGATGGAGCTGGGCTAGACTCTAGAACCCAGGCGAGTGACCCCCTGTCGGACCAACTCGGCAGCAAAGACTGGAACGACAAAGACTCTGCTGCAGCCTCCAAGATGTCTCAGTCAATATCCAGGTATTCACTTTATGACACACAGGCTTTTAATTCATCTAGTTAACAAGGCTGTTCTTTTTGCTTTCAGCATCTTTCAGGCTGATTATTTTTGTACTTGAGGCAGAAAATGATTCAGTTTCTTGACAGAAAATGAATCAACAACCAATTATATGAGTATTTGCTGGCTCCATCCTCACAAATGCATTGCTGCTTTCCTCTGTTTTTAAATGTTTTTTTGTGTTTACATTAAAGTAGAGCTGCTACAATTATTTAATTAACTGTTTAAGCAACTGGTAAAAAATAAGTTGTCAATTATTCCCAAAATCAATGAATTTATGCTAGTCATATTTTAACTGAAGTTGCTGCTGATTCATTTTCTGAGTCTGATCTGAATAGTTTTTTCTCCTGCTAACACTTTTTCACTTGATTTCAAACATTTAAAAAAAATCTGATGTTTTTATATTTCAATTGATCACCAGAAAAAAATGATTCCTCATACGCCCCTCAGGGCTTCTATATTCTTTCCTCTATTAATCAATTTGCTTTCTGGTCAATAAAATGTCAGAAAATGATGAAAAATGATTCAGCAGCCTCTGACTGGCAAATATTAAGTGTTTTGCTAAATTAAAACCAATTGTTTCCATTTTTGTTTTCTATTGATTGACCTTCTCAGCTCTACTGTAGCTGATATTTCTCACCATTTCTGACATTTTACAGACTAAAGAAGAAAACCATTAATTATGTCAGTTTTGAGATTTCCCTCCTGTGCTTCACTTAATGGATGATGCATCAAATGAATGAGTCTCTCTCTCTCTAATTAAGTCTGTCTGTTCCTGAACACAAGAGCTGTGTGTTGGACTCCCTCATGAGTGTATGTCAGCACAAATGTTCACTTGTCTGACATTGTGAATGTTCGTCGGCCTCAAGTTGCCATGTCTTCCTGTGTCCTCATCTCCTGTCTGTCTGCTCATCGTTTTCTTATCGTTTCTTCACTCATTCACTTCCTTTTCAGCCTCTTGACCTTTGCTTTGACCCATGTGAGGTGTGTGTGTGTGTGTGTGTGTGTGTGTGTGTGTGTGTTTTCTCTTTACCAAGGAAAGGAAGTTTGTCTGTGGTTTCTGATCTCCTGAGCTCCTCAAACTCCAGCAGATCCACCTCCCTTTATTCCATGTCCAACATGTAAGACACTGGATCTGTGACTAGCTGTGTTAATGCGTGTGTGTGTGTGTGTGTTTGTACTCTGTGAGTTGTGATGAATACAAATCCGTGCAAATGTGTGTATGTGACTCCCCCGTGGGCATGCATTTGCATGTGTGCATGACACACTGGTCCCCCGTCTGTGGGTGTTAAACTATCTTTTTCTCCTTCATGTTGACTCGTGGTTGATGTTAGAGATGATAAATGAAGCTCCTTCTTTGTGACAGTCCCTTCTATCCTTTCTTTTTCTTTTCTTTTTCTTTTCTTTTTTCCAGCCTTGTGTTCTCTGTCTTTATGGGAGCCACTTTGATTCTGTCCTTTGTGATTTTTCTTTAGATCTTTTCTGACGCTTTGGAGGATAGCACACTTGATTCTTACATGACCTTAAACAGCACCACCCACAGAGGAGTGCAGCGATATTTAATTCATGACTTGTGGAGTAAGCCTTGTCAGCTCGCAGTGGTCTCGGCTCAGTGTCAGCATAAGAACAGTTCCTTTCAGATTTTGTGAAGTAAAAGCACTGGACCTGGTTTTCTCCTCTTTTCCGGTCCTCTTAAATCAGTCGTAAATCTGTGACATGTATGGACAGGGTTACCCACAACAGATTTCAGACGACACGTAGAGATATCACTCATTCGTCTGTCACACGGTCTTCTCCACGTGACTCCATGTCTTGTCTGTTGTAGTGGTCGTTTGATGCGGGACCGCTCCCAGTCCAGTTTCTCAGTATCCTACAAGAACATGAAGAAGAGCCCGTCGCTGCAGTCGCTGGACAACATCTCCATCGACAGCTACCTGATGGAGGACGGAGACACATACAGTCTGCTGGAGAGAGGTGCAGCAAATGTTTTCACATGTAACATTCCACAAAAACAAAAAAATCTTTCCCCCACAGGGATCAAGAATCTTTTGAAAATATGATTACTGCACACGTAGTGGTAGGAAATGGTTATGACCAGAAGGTGGCAGCATTGTTCTGCTATGTCAGTACTGTACAGTGTTGCAGGGGAATGTTTGCAGTGTATAAAAGGCAAAGTCAATTGTGTGTGTGTCTACTCAGTGTTGGTAATATTTCTATGTCTTTTATTACTGTACAGATGACGTGTCCATCTCAGGCTTCAAAGACGCCATCAGCGAACAGAGTACCACCGAGAGCGCCGCAGAGGCAGCGACTGGTCACGAGCAGGAGGGAGGCGTGTCTCCTGACACCGTCAGCGCTACCTCCCAGAGCACCGACGATCCCACGAAAGATATAGTAAGTTGCAAAAAACTTTGGAAATACTGGAACAAAGTTGGAAATAACTGGGAGAAAAAAAGAAATAATTGGCATACATTCTCACAGTTGATGATGCTATCCATCATTTTCCTCACTGTTTTCATGCACTCCTCCCCTCCAGGTGTCGGTGCTGGTGCTGAAGGTGCAGTCGGTGTGTGTTGGCATGGAGGCGGTGGGCGAGAGCGCGGTCGTGGCTCTGGAGGTGGGCCAGGTCACACCCAGCCAGCTGGGCAACGTCTGCCTCAGACAGTACCTCAGCAACCGCAGCCTGGGTAAGAAGAAATATGGGAAACATGGTGCCTTGTTTCTGTGCTGTGATGTAATGCATCGCAGTTATAACAGGCATTTTTCTGAATGATTTCTAGTTTGGACTCACATTTCAAACAGTACATGTGCCATATGTAGTATCTAACACAAACCTTTGATAAAGCACCATAAAAGTATCCACTACAACAATATAAATAAATATTTTATAGATATAAAATAAAGACTAAAAGCCATGTAGGACCTACAGGGTTCCCACAAGTCCATAAAAGTCTCAGAAGGTCTTAAAAATCAGGTAAATAATGATTAAAAATAGGTAAATGATGTGTTTAACGGTGATGGGAAAAAGGTCACACACAGCAGTCTACAGATGAAGTTGACACAGTGTGCATTTGTTTGATGAATTTAGTGTGAGACAGCGTGAGACTCTGATATTAATAGAAGTTTAAAGTTGCGTTAGGTCGCTACAGATGTCGGCATCTGACTTTGTGTCATCTAGCGAACAAGCCAGGCAAATTTAGTGACAGTTTTGGATGTAGTTGGTGATAAAGGAGGGAATTGTCTTTCTTTTCAGTAGCAGAAAAATAGTCTTGACTGACTGACTTGTAATTGTGTTTGATATTCGTGCCATGTGATTATTGTTGAAGATGTAATGATGCATCATTATCTCTTTTCTTTGCGAACCGCAAATTGGCAAAATACTGACGGGAAGAACAAGCTGCTCTTGTTTTTGAATTACGAGCCGGTTGATTACATGAACCAAATCCATCACAATCGTCTTCTGTCAAAGTAGGCTGCAGCCTGTTTCTGAGGTTCAAACTAATGCTGAAGATGAAAGTGAAGGAGCATTTGTCGAGATTTAAGCAAACAAGTAGGGCAGCTTTGAAACAAGAAGGAACAGCAGGGTAATGACTACACGCTGCATGTGTGTGTGTTTGTTGGATTTAGGCTAAAGCCGGCCACGTAACCAACTTCTAGTTTCTTTTGTAGGATGTAATAAGATGATCTTTCCTGGTATTTTGCCTTAAATGACAGTAGAGTAGGAAACACATGGACAGAGAGGAAGCACATGTGATAAAGGTCTGTGCTGTTGGGTTTAAATCACCAGGATGCCCCATAACCAACCCTGCCCAACCCCTCTTCCTCCCCTTGTGTTCTGCCTGTTCACATTTTAACACACAGGCAGCAAAACAGACAGCAAAACTATTCCTGTTTCACCCACAGCAGGCAGCAGCAGGAGGAGGCAGATTGTAAACAGTGTAGATGTAACACAGAGAAAACTAACTGACTGTTGTGACCATCAAGCTATAATTTAAGGCAGTTTTCATGCAAAAACAACACCAAAGAAAATGGTTCCAGGTCCTCAAATCAAGAATATTATAGTTAACAAAAACTGAACAAAACTAAAACTGGAATGAAAATAGAAACTAGATTTAAAAAAACTGGAATGAAAATAGAAACTAGATTTAAAAAACAAACAACAAAACCTAACTGAAACAATATGTGTACTCACAAAGTATTCAGGGAATGTCTTTCATTGTAGCTGACATGGTCAAATTTGCAAACACAGCAAGAATGAGGAGGCATCACTAATACCTGTTCTGAACTTCTTAAATCCTGTCTGACATATCCACTATTTTGTATTCTGGTAATAATAAATACTTAAATACCGAAATGAGCAAACCCACTCTGAAGCTAACTGAATCGAAAACAAAAATAAAAAATGAAAACTAACAAAAAAGATAAAACTTTAAAGCTGCAGTATGTAAGAATTTTTAGTGAAAAATAAATGATCTACAAAGTTTATCAGCTGAATGTGAAGAAACAACAGTTGTAACGTGTTGACGTCAAGGTACTGTGTTTGTGAGATATAGACTGTTAGCATGCTAACCAGCTAGCCTTGGTGCTCCAAGCTACCAGTCAGCACCGCTAGCTGCACTTAAGTCTGAGCTAACTAGCTCACGGCAGCTACAGTCAGCAGCAGTGAGGTACTCTTACTAAATTATAATAACTGTCAAATATGAGACTCTTAATTTAAATGTAAGAAAATATCAGAGAACTTGAAATCTGAAAAATAAGTATCTTAATAGACCAAACCGTTCTAGAACTACTGGAGAAAATAACCAGCACATATATTTATAAACCCCTGATGTCCTCCAGCAGGCTGTCCATCATTTCAAGTGCCCACACACACACACACACACACACATTTACACACTAACAAGCACAGCCACCACCCCCTCCTCTTTATTTACCTTGCCATAACTCCCCACAGGTATGGTGTGTTCAGTACCAATACCTGCTCAAAGCAGCCAAGGTAACTGCTGTGTGTTAATTCACCATCTGTAACCTAACGTGCATGTTTGCCTCAGCTCAGCAAGTGTGTGTGTGTTTGTGTGAGTGTGTGTGAGTGAATGTGTGTGTGCGTGTGTGTCTTTTCTTCCAGTTTGTCTTCTGTCAAATCTCATTTCCAGACTCAGGACCTTGTTGCTCGACAGCATGCACTGCAGATGCACATAGATACTGTGTGTTGCAACGCATGAAGTGTCTCGTTTCTCACAGCGGCAGTGGGTGTTTGTGTGACATTGAGATCTCTTTCCTCCGGAGTGTGTGTGAGAGGTTAAATTTGACAGTAATGGAGTGAGTGCTCTCATTATTTGCAACATTAGGCCCAGATAGTTAAATGTGTGTGTGTATGTGTGTGTGAGAGACTGATTCAAATTAACTGCAACAATTTGTACGGACCGATGTTAACCCCTCGTTCTCCCGCTCTCCTCTCCGCCTAGTTTGCCCTCTCTCTTTCTTTCTCTCTCTCTCTCCCTCTCTCCATCTCTTTCCTTCTCCCCCCTCGTCTCTCCACTGCAGCAGACTTTGCAGTTTCAGTCCAGTGATTCAGGCAATGAGAGAAACGCCAGCTTTACCCCTCGCTACCGCTCCTCCTCCGCCTCCTATCTCACAGGAGCAAACCCTCCTCCTCCTCAGCATCCTCCCCCTCCTCTTTCTCTCTTTTACTTCCTCCACCTTTCCTCCTCTTACTCTTCCCTCCAGCTCCCACTACGTCTTCCTACTAATCCTCTGTCATTTAACCCCCCTCCCTTCTCTCCACCTTTTTCTTCCCCTTCATCTTCCCTCCCTCTCTAGGCCATCTTTTCTCTTTCCGTCCCCGTCTTATCACAGTCACTCAGTCCTTGGCTGCTGGCTGCCTCCCTCGCTTTTCTCTTTTCTCTCTCCTCACCGACTCCAATCTCATCTTCTTTTCTTCCCCCTCCCTTTCTCTCTCTCTCTCCATTTGCCTCGACCTTAGCCGCCCAGGATTGAGAAAGAATATGTCGTTTTTATCAGAGAAAAGCTGACAGCGATTTGCGTGCGTGTGAGTGTTGGTGTGTGTGTGTGTGTGTGTGTGTGTGTGTGTGTGTGTGTGTGTGTGTGTGTGTGTGTGTGTGTGTGTGTGTGTGTGTGTGTGTGTGTGTGTGAATGCTCCATGGTATTAACCCTCCCTTGACTTTCCTTCATAGAGCTTTATTGAAGGGTTGTGGCGCTCTTCTCGCTGTCATAATTAAAAGATTTTCTTTTAAGTGGCCATTTCCATGCCTTGCTGAGTGTTTTTTTTTTTTAAAATTCAAACCCGTGGTGTCTCTCGCCTGGTTAAAAACTCGTGCTTGTGTGTGCTCGCCAGCTGAATTAGTGTGTAAAGGAGGGTTTTTAATTACCCTCCGCTTAACGTTCATCAGTTTGTATGTCTCTCTCTCTCTCTCTCTCTCTCTCTCTCTCTCTCTCTCTCTCTCTCGTTCCTCACTTTTTTCGCCTCCTTTATCTCTCTTTTTTTTTTAGGAAATCGCATCGTCAAATTTTGAGTTGAATTCAGGTCGTTCAGAGGTAGAAAACTCTCGCTTTCAGGGTTTTCAGCACCCCAGAGTGTCTGATCCATAAAAGGAAGGAGAAAAAACTGATTCAATGGCTAAAATTTCACTTTGATTCCTCACTGCTTTGGTGGGAGTTTCCACCGAAGCCTCTAATCCCTAGTCCTCGGAAATAATTAAACATTACTGCAGCGAAGAGCCTGTGGGATTGTATAGAATCTGAAGTCTCCTTCAGCCCACCTTTTTCCCTAATTCCTTCCCGCTTCTCTCTCTTCTTTCTCTTTTGTTTCCAACTGTCTCTCCGGCTCCTCTTCCCAAAATTCTGCTTCTTCTGTCTTTTCATTCATCCCGCCTCTTACTTTACCCTTGTTTAAACCTGGCCTTAACGTGCACCCCCTTTTTTTAAATTTTAGAGTGAACATTTTAAAGTCACAGTGAAGGAAAAAAAATCTATGGCTTCCATAATATGATGCATTTCCAAATGAAAGGGAACATTAGTAAGGCTACGCAGAGCTGTGCAGGACTCTTGACCTCCACCGACACCTCCAATAACTAGTCAAGGATATCCATCCATCCACGCTCAACAAGTTTTGCCTGACTAACCTGCCTGATTTCAAGTGGTTTTATATGATGGGTGGGACGCTAATCGCCCTGAATCACATTTGATTAAACCCATTAGAGCACACGCCCTCAAGTGATTATAAGCCATCAAAAAATACTTAAGCGCTGAGAGAAAAGGATGAAATAGAATAAAAGAGGTATTTTGATTCCATTGTGCTCAAAATTGATTTTTTTGACATTTGCCAAAATACCAAGCCAACCAGTACTGGATTTTTTTGTCCATTACTGATTTGTAGGGGCAGTGTGATACAGCCCTGAAATGAGATTTGTAATCATTTGAGGCTATATTGTGATACAAGGTATGTCTACAGTATCGATATTGCAACAATATTGTAGTTTGTTTTGGGGGCTTTTTTTAGACAGCGCAGCTTTGAGGGGATCCCCTCACTCTCATCCCATTTCACGCAGTAATGGACCACAGGTCGGACTGAAATCCCGACCTCTGCAGCGAGAGCACAGCCTCTATTCATTGGACACATGCTCTACCAATTGAGCTACTTGGGCGCCCAAACTGTTGATAGTTTGACAAGTATTAGAGAAAGTTGAACTGTCTGAGAAGTTCCGAAAATTGCATCACTTCTTCTGGAACACGTCTTTTGCATTTCACTGTGTCTTTAAAACAGTTTCACTCAAATAGCACATCAAATATCAGACAGGATGCAGCTGGATCGGACAGGAGAGGAGCTCGCTGTCAGACTCAAATCATTAATAGAAGAATCTTCTCTCACACTGGGTGTATTTTAATGTCAGGTCTTAGTGTGTTTCAGCTGAAGCATCTCTACATGCACTCCACAAGCGTGAAGCTGAAGCCAAAGCTAATGGCAGCTTTTCTTCTCTCCCCTCCACAGCAGGTGGTGACATCAACTCCGCATCCCACAAGGGCGTCCACAGTCCGGAGGTGCGGGCTCGCCTGGAGAGCGGGCCCTGCGCCGCGGCTCACTCCCCGCTGGCCGAGCGCAACGGCTTCCTGCAGCTGCGTCTCGACGGATACCGAGCCAGCTTCTTGATGTCCACGATGCGTAACCTGGCCCACTTCCTGGAGGACGACACCGCGCCGCAGGTGCTGCCCATGGAGATCAGCGTCAGAGACACACACATCAACATGAAGGTGAGAATTCCAGCTTCCAGCTCCTTTAATCCAGAGTTTAAAGGCATATATATATATATATTTTTACCCTGAGGTGATTGTTGCAGAACTGCTGTTTACCTGCAGGATATTTGTCCTAGTTTTTCCAATCTTGTTTCAGTAATAGACTCCATAACTCACTGCCACAGAGTGCAGCAGCTTCCATCACCCAGCTAAACATTTTGAACTGTGGCCTGATTTTAATTTGGGTTTAAACGGAATGTTTAACGACATAAAAAGGCAGGTCTGGATGTGGATGATTCCTGATAATTCCAACATTACCCGCCTCTTCCTCCAGGACGACGGCCCCCGGGACAATCCCTCCGACCCCGAGCCCTCGCCCATCACCCTGCATGTGGACAGCCTCATCATACACAGAAGAGACGACGGCTCCTTCTCTATAGGAGGTGACACACGCACACATTTTTTTTTTAGCGGCCAGATATTTCCACCTCCACTCCAGCGCTGATTCACTGCGGTTATATAATGTGTCCTACTAAATACTTTCAAGTCCACGCTCGGCACATCCACACCTCCAAATTCACTCCTGTTGTCTCTGCTCGTCCTCACAGTGGACACGGCAGCGGAGGCCAAGCCGAGGAATGAAGGCACGTTGGCTGACAGCACCCTGAGTCCGGTCCCCGAGGTTAGGACCGCCGTCTGCTGTGCACCAAAGGCTACGCAGACCCAAACCCCGCCCCCCAGCCCCCCTCCATCGAGCAAAGAAAAGGTGAGCTGCACCTGAGAGGATGTGGTGTTTGGGGGTACATGGGAGTACAAGTGATATCTTGAAGTGGAAGATTGCACGTAGAAACACGTTTTCCTCTCTCTCTTCTCCTTCTTGTGTTTTCCTCCCACAAATTTAAATTGCTGAACAAAAGACACATTTTCTGGAGTGCCAAATTTTGATTTTTGAGCTATTCCTGTTCGCTGTTTGGCTTCCATTTCATTTACAGTGGGAGGGATATTTATTAGGTTATACAGTATGCAAGTATTACATATTCAGATGGAACACTGAGAGGGAAAAGTTAGAGACGGCTGTTTTAGGACCAACATGTCCTGATGTAAACAACAAAACAGGTTCTTTCTCATTTAATTGAAAAAAAAAAAATAGCATGTTTACTTTTCTGCCACCTCTATAGTTTAGGCTCAGTTAGGTTTAGGCAGCTGAAACGACTTGAATAAAATGAAACAAAACCAATGTTGACCGTCAGGAGGAGATGGGATGCAGCCGCCATCTTGAACAATTGCAGCTTGAAAAGAAAGGTCCACTTTCCTTCCTCATGGAAAAATTCCAGAAAGTGACATAATTTCTGTCACTTCACTTGAACACTTTGTGACATGAAAACAATCCAAACACACAGACGCCTCCCTGTGAGCCCTGTCGGTGTCTTTTTACAGATGCTGCTGGAGGAGAACGAATGTTTGAAGGTGGAGCTCTCCCGAGCCAAGCTGGCACTGGCCGAGGCTCAGATGGAGAAGGACTCGCTGCTGCACCGCATGAAGAGCCTCAAAGTCAACACCAGCTAGACCCGGCTCTCTCTCTCTCTCTCTCTCTCTCTCTCTTCACCCTCAGCCTTTCAAGTCACTCATCCGCCCCCCTGCTGGTCTGCAGTCAGAAGAACTGAAGGGTCGAGGGGTCAGTGGCATAATTAAAGGAAAAAAGGGGGATTTTGTGACTAAAATGGCTCCGTTTACACGCTTTTTTGTTGAGTGAGCCGCCGCGTGACTTTAGACCTTCAAAATAATTCCCTCATAAAGCAATGCAGAGTCTGCGTGAAGACTCAAAAAACCCCCCAAAAACAACAACATGTTTTTACACGCTTGTCGTCTGTTTTGTGTTCTCCACTTCGGACCGTGGAGGCTGGGAGCGAGTTGGAAAAATGGGGAGGGAATGACATCTAGCGTGTGCGTGTGTTTGTTTGTGCGTGTGAAGAACGAGGAACGAGGATCTATATCCATAGTTGTGCCTACACGAAAACCCTTCCCACACTACTCCTGTTGTGTAAGTTGAAAAACAAAAAGAATCACAGCTAATCTTACATGAGCTTCATTCAGTCCCCGTAGGTATGAAGGAACACTGAATGTCGTATCTTCAGAAGAATGTCTAAAGAAAAAAAAAAAAAAGACGACTTATTTTGCACTGCACTGAAACTTGTTATTTCGTGCTTTCATATTCAGAGAGGACGAGACAAATCACTCTCTCGCTCGTCCTCTCGAGCGTGTACAGTGTATATTGTATAAGAATGTGAACACATGACTATTTTCTTCAGAACTTTGCAGTGTTTCAGTTGAATGTGTGTGTGTTTGTCTCAGCAAGAACAAGCATTTCATTACAGACAGAAATTTATATCCGTCAGTTCCACAGCTTTGTCAGCAAAATGCCCCCACAAGCATCATCTGTATCGCCTCCCTCCTTCCCTCCTTCCCTCCTTCCCTCCTTCCTTCCCTCTTATTTTTCTATGTGTAAATATCTACTTAACATGTGCAGCACTTTTAAGAAATGAGGCACTGTAAATACAATTTAGAACTGTGAGAGAACGAGAGCGGAGAGATTTAGAAAAGGAGTAGGAATATAAAGGCACATTGAAGCTGCCTGACTACATATACGTGTTTGTCTTTGTGTAAATTTCTAACCTGCCATGAGTAGTGTGTTTTTTTTGTTTTGTTTTTCTTTTCTTGAACAAGCGTCGGGCGTATCTGCTGCTGTTCCATGCTTCATGCCCGTGTGACAATGACGACGACTTCGGGGCAAAGACCCCCGAGCAGACGTTAAAAGTGACTGTGACTTTATTTTCTAACAGCACATGCTTTGGCACAGCACAAGAAGACTTTAAAAAAATAAGGACAGTTCGAAACCCTCACATAAAGGTCATCCGTCAGTAAACATATGCAACATATCAGCTTGTTTCATTTCAGTTTCTGTCCTCCAAAAAAATAATTCGTTCTGGTTTCTGTATCGGTGGTTGAACACACCTGGTGCTCTGCGAAAGACAGAGCTGGGACTTTAACACGACTGTATGTGAAGAGTTTTTCTTTTTCATCCATTCATGACAGCCGCCCTCCTCCTCCTCCTCCTCCTCCTCCTCCTCCTCCTCCTCCTCCTCCTCCTCCTTCCCTCTGAGCGAAACTCTGTCGAGGAAGAAAGAGACACAAAGTAATAATAAGTTGTATTTTGTCTGTCAAAGCTGCTGAAATACTGATGAAAAATAAAAGGGTGTCCGACCTCGAGTGACGTCACTTGAGGCAATTTATCAGATTTTGTTTTTCTTGTTCCATCTGTGATTTCTACCGTCTCTTCGTGGCTTTAATACCCCCACCAAGGCACGGAGGTTTATGGAGGATATGTCTTCACCTGCGTCCTTTGTTTTTCAGCTGGATAAGAAAAAGAAAGTACTTGTCGAATTCCACAAAACTTGGATGGAGGATATGTCTCGGCCCAGAATATACTTACGGTGCGGATCTGGAAACAAGGGGATGACTCTAGGATGTTTTTCTCACATTCTTTAAAGGCTAATTTTTTCCCAACCAGTTTTCTTGAACTGTAGCACCTCCTGACAAGCAACCAGCTCTTTCTGATCTCACCCCACTAAAACTCAAGATACATGCCTGTTTTTCTTCGATATTTAAACATACAAATGTAAAAAATATCACCTTCATGCACACCTAGAAACTCGCGTTAGGAAGAATTTCAAAGCCTTCAAATTACCGGATAACTTGGACCAAACAATGGTACCAACCAAAGTCCTATTGGAGAGAATTAGGATTAAATAGGACTTAAACTCCTGCAGTCTGAGCCCTTTCTCAGGTCTTGCTGATACAACTACTTTTCCTTGAATGAAAAGCTCTCTGTTTGTTTATAGACTGCTAAAAAGTAAATTGTTTTCAATACATTTCTGTTGATTTCTCAGGGAATAATGGATGGTTGTTGGTGAAAAAAATCAGGCAGATAAAAGGGGACTGTTGGGCCTTGGCGGAGGTATGCGCTCTACTGAGTTTTAGTTCTAGTTTGTATTGTGCACAGAGTCCATACATCAGCAATCGAAACTACGTTTAAACAAAGAAAATAAGTTTCCAGACGTATGTATATTCTCATTCTGAGTTATTCCATTCATATCTGAACAGTTCTGTCGCTCGTCTGCATCATTTTTCATGCGAATGCTCCGTTTTCCCCAGTTTTTCTCAAAGAAATCTCCTTCGGTTCTTCGATGATACGTCAGATTTTCCATGGAGTAGATGTCCCGGGCGATCGTAAACAGACCCTGTGGAGTTTCCCCTCACTGGACCGTTCCAAGATCGCACAAGCACACACATCACCACAAAACATGGCCTGGAAAATAATAAACACACTGTCAACAATAAACAGGTTCGCCAAAAGTGGTCCCATGAGGAGTTTCAGTTTGAGTAGACACAGATTTTTAAGCGAAAGGCACCACATCTGCTCCCAGCAGCACTAAGGATGCATATCTCGAACAGGAAAGTCACAGTTTAAGCCACTGGCAATGAATAATTATTAAATGCTAAAGATTATGACTATTTCAAGTGACTGTCTGGGTTCAAATCTGTGGGAAAATTGCACAAATTATGTTCCAGCGAACGCAAAAAGCTCAAGAATTCAGCTCGGACTCCAACTGAAACTTCCCGTGATTTACTGCACAGGGTTTTGTGACTTGTTTAAAGTTCATAGGACGACTTAATTTGATGCCTTTAATTAGAAACAAAGCCGACGTTTGTTCTGTGACGAGTGGAGGCCGCAAACTAAACTCTGAAGTGCACGGCCTCAGTGGGCTCAAACGGGCTGCACTGAACCACTGCGGGAGAAGCGTTTGGACTTTGTGCACATAAATGGTCATGACATTTTACAGCTGGAGTAGTGCAGTGAGTCATAGAAGGGCATTAAATGTTTGAGTGTGTGTGTGTGTGTGTGTGTGAGGGAGAGCGAGAGAAAAGCTCCGCTGCTGCTGCTGCTGCTGCTGCTGCTGACTTGAAAGCCTGTTTACATACTTAAGCTTAATGTTTCTGTGATGATGGCTACGTCACAGCGCCGGTCCATTTATGTAAGCAAAGCATGCACACATTTCATTTATATACAGTGTGTGTGTGTGTGTGTGTGTGTGTGTGTGTGCGCGTGTGTGCCAGCATCACGAGCAGCTGGATTATGGGTAATATGATGAAAGAGGGAGGCATCAGGTTGTGTGTTGGCTCAGAGTCTGGAGTCTGCGTCCAAACACCCAGCGGGGCTGCAACTGCCGGTTCACTGCCCCGTTCTCTGGTTCTTTATTCCTCCACTGGAGCCTCGCTGCAAATATAGTGACCCTGTGATACTGCTGTAATAAAATTAATGAAGGCTGAATTCCATTTAGCTGCTTCGGTATGAGATTCTTGCTGTAGGCCTTTTTTTTTTTTCACAGCAGACATTTTGACTTGTCAGAGCAGGAGAAGCACAGGTGCTACTAATAACACTAACAATGGCTCTGCTTCATCCAAGTCTTTTTATTAAATAGTTGCAAATAAAATGTACAGCTGAGTGTTTGTTGCAATGTGTCTGTCCTAGATTTTCACAATAAAACAAAATGAAGAAGTTTAATTATAAATATTATCAAGATATTATCACATTTTTGACAGATTTTTTTTAGATTAAATGATTATTTGACTCATTGCAAAAGTAATCAACATTTTAAATGACAATTATGATTAATTGCAGCACTGTGTTCATTAAATGTGTGCTCTCCTTATCAGTTCTCCACTGTGCTGCAAGATTTATAAGCCATTTTATTATGATGTGGCTCCAATGTTATTAAAATAACCTCTCATGCAGAAATTAGTTGATTCACTTGTTCACTTCAGATAATCAGTTAATCATTTACTCTGTTTTTAAGGGACAGATGCCAAATAATTGTTTGTTCCATCCTCTAAAATGTGAACATTTGCAGCTTTTCTTGGTTTTATATGTTTGTAAATGAATTTCTTTGTTGTTTAGGACTGTTGGTCAGACAAAGCAAGACATTTAAGTAAGTCAGGCCCTGGAAAACAGTAGGATTTTAAAATATTGTCTAATATTTCATTTAAACATTTCCGGGAAATAATCAGCAGATTGATCAGTAATGGAAATATGTGTGTCGCTGCGGGCCAAAAATCAATTAAATCAGTCGCAACTCGTTTCTACGATTCCAGAAGACACTGTAGGTGAAGCACTTGAAGGCAACACGTCTCCAGATTCCAATTAAGCAGCAGAATGAATCTACCAGGCAGGTCCCAGCATGCACCGGCTGCAGAATGAGGAGGAGGGGGTGTGTCAGTGGACAAATCAGAGCGCATTATCGCATTATGTCCTCTGATTTCAGTCTCCATTCATGCAGACCCTGCTCCGACATGACAGGGAGGCTATTTCAGTGTCTCACCTGTTTCCATTCAGCTGCAGCTGCAGCAGCAGAGCCCATTGTGAGGGGATACTACTCCAGTGGGCAGGGGGACTGCGCATGTGCGGGTTTGACAGAACAAGTGAATGGTCAGAAAGTGGCAACAACTGGCACAGCTGGTTGTTTCGATTGTGACTTCTGGAAGAGACTAACAAAGGCATTGCCTCCTGTTGGTGGTGTAGCATCGTCATCCACGCCCCAGACTGTACAGTAAGTCTATCAGGCAAGGCAGGCACAGTAACAGCGGAAGAGAGCGGCCACGCTTTCAAAATAAAACCTAGGTTCTTAAATTGGTGAGGATGATGAAAATCTAATCTTATATTTATTTATATCTTTATATCTCTATGTCTTTATATTTATCTCCAGAAATGCAAACAATAGTAATAGTTATTCCGCCCACAATAATGACACAAACGGGCAGCTGAATTTTAAAAACATAGTAACATATTTCACTGTTTGCTTGTTCCCTTCTGAGGAGAAGAATGATGTAAACAGTCAATGTGTGTGCATTAGGCTAATCGATCAAGTTGGCTAGTAGTTAGCTAGTTTGCTATGGAGCATAACTGCTTGCTAGCTTGCAGATGTTAGCTTGATAGCAACTGCAGAAACTGCAGAATATCCCCCCAATTTAAAAAAACAATCAAAAAAGATAGCTTTTGTTATCTTTTTACAGACAATAGTAGTTGTTTTGATTTATTAAACTGGTCTGTTGATGATGTATTTATCTATGATAGCTACCCAGGCTACTTAATTAGGTTGCTAACTAGCTAATTGGTATATGTGGCTTGTATAAGCCTGGCAGTTTATTTGAATTACAAACAAGAACTCATATAGGACATAAAAGCCACTGAATTCAATTCGCTAGTTTTATAAGTAACTTTTCATGCAAGGTTGGATAATTATGTTTTGATTTGTTGTTCATCATTACCTTGCTAGCTAGATAGCTGATGGCCGTTTTGAGGCAGTTTGAACTTTGATACTTAGCCTCTAATATACATAATATGCATATATACTATAAAACACCAACAACATGAAATATAATTTTTTGTTTAATGGCGGTTGGTGACGTGTGTTTTAAAGAAAAACTTGTAACGTATCAGCGCGTGGAGGTTTTATTTTGAAAGCCGTAGCAGGAAGTGCGCAGTTTTATCCCGGTGAACTTGACACGTGTGTCTCGGGCAACACCGACAGGCACCGGCCAGTCAGTGCGGTAGGTTCGGGGTAAAGAGGTGGAGAGTGTAGCGGGACCGGCAGAGCTTCTTGTGGAGGGTTTCACATCCCGCGTGTTATCAGCTGGAGCCTCGCAGCGGCCGCGAGCTGTTTTCTTTGTCCGGACGGACACGGAGTTAGTTTGTTTCTTGTTCGAACCAGGGTTACTCTTCACTTCTCACTGAGGGGATTCAGCCTCGGAGCCTCCAGGTCTCCTCTCCCCACCCCCTGCTGCGCTTGTTTGCACTGAGGTTTGCACCGGGGAGAGAAGTGATTACGGAACCGTGTGAATGGACTTGAGGTGAGAAGGCACCCAGGGGAGCAGCGCACGTCAAACCTGCTCTGCAGCATCAATAACACCTCGATCACCGTGCAGCAGCAGCAGCAGCATGCAGTGAGAGGAATCCTTTCAGATGCTCTCCAGCACCAGGCGGTGAGGGGAAAGGGGTCGCAGGGGGGGAGGAGGATTTATGGGAGATTTGTTGGATTTTCATCACCCCGTCGTTGCAAACTTGTGTCCGGGATGGGGAAGGAGCAGGAGCTGCTGGAAGCCGCCCGGACCGGGAACGTCGCCCTGGTGGAGAAATTGTTGAGTGGGAAGAAGGGGATCCTGGGGTCGGGCTCCGGATCCATCCCTCTGCCCAACCTCCTGAGGTAAGAAGTCTCCCATCTACATTCTCATGACCGGGAAGCCCCCCCTGTTCTCTGGGAGGCTGGAGGGGGGATTCCTGGGGGATCCCGTGCTGCAGAATTAGGCATAATTCATCTCCATCATAGGTCAGTACACTAGAAAATGAGTCTTAGCTTCATACCTCCCAGCTGCAGCAGAGAGTGTGCACTGTGTGCTCAGCAGCAGGATTCTCCCATGTGATCAGATGTTGTGTCTTCAGAGCTTCTTGCAACATGCACAGAGAGAAAAAAAAGGGTCTGTGATGCAAAGCAAAGACAGTGTGGTGTGAAGTAAAGTGGAACTGCTGCAGGCTGCAGGCCAAATCCTGTATCTGTGACAGCCATCTATCAATATGTGACGAGAGGTTAGTCGTCCCCTGTCCTCGCTGGGCTGCTGGTATCTCTTTGTGCTCGGAGGGCACAGAAAGAACAGACAGTACCTTTCAGCCCCGCGGCGCTGACAGCTGTCAAAAATGTTGATTTCCTGGACGAGAGTGTGACGGACGGATCTGTGACGCGCCGAGTTCGTCCCTGAGTGTCTTCACGCCGATTCTGCGTGGACGTTTGTGTGGATGAATAAAGCACCAACACGCTGGTGTTTTTTAAGGTGTTCTCGACTGAGATAGAGTCACTGCATGGATCCTTCGGGGACCTCGTTGTGGTTTCCGTGTCCCAGCGTCTGTGCACATGATGCTGGAGACAATCGACAAAGCATTGCATTTCCTTGAATCACTTGCTCCATCGCCTCCTTTGAAGAAAGAGGATGTGAGCAGGCGAGGGAGCATCGTTTGTTTGTGTCAACAGGTGGCAACTCTGTTCATTGCTTTCACCCCATCTTGAACCCCTGACCCGTTGTTTCCAGTATCTAGTGATGCGTCTGCGTGGTACCTTTTGACAAAACAAACTAACATTGTGAGCAAAAAACGTCAGAAATCCATTGCACAACCCACTCGAAGCATTCTTTTCTAACCACGAGAGGCTTCAATCTAGCCACGAGAAACAACTGCTGAGGTTATTATTATTGTCCCCCTCCTCCCGCCCCCGCAGCCCCACCCTCTCCCCGCTGAAGCCCAGGCTGAGCCAGGTGATTAGGAGATCAAAGGATGGGGGTTAGGTACGGGTGGAGTACCGCCTCGGGCCTTTCAAGCGGAGCGTCTCACGACCGGGATGAGGTCGCAGACTGGCAGAGTAGGATGCCAACCACTCACAGACTTTTGACTACAGGAAGCTTTACCCAGGGATTAGGAACCTTTGGAGGAACTCGTGTTTTCACTACAGTGACAAGGGTTTAATTAAGTTCTGGGCCAAAAAGTTCTTTGTTGGGGTGTAGAATTTACCATTTTTAAGTATTTAGAGCTACAGAAGAAAGCACAAGACGGATGGACCGATGACGAATGTGGCGCCGTTGTTGTCAACGCCTGTAAAAACAATTCCTTTAAAACTAGTTCCTTAAAGTTCTGGGTAGAAACGTGGCATCTAAGGACTTAATGAACTGGGGTCTTGTTGGGCTTTAAAGGGCAAGAGCAGAACTCTTCAAGGATAACGACATCTCGTAATTATGGAGTAGAAATCCAAACTCAGAATAATAATATTTACAACATTAATGAGACAATAACACAATTTTTTTTTCCATAACTGAAGAATTGAGCTGTTCTCAGAGGAAAATAAGGTCCGAAGAATATGGTGACACGCCACACATAAAGGAAGTAAAACAGAATGAAGTTGTGTTTTCAAGGTCAGTTTGTTCAGTCACAGAAATGAAGAGAGTTTGTTTATTTAGTTTGTTCAGGCATAAAAAAAAAACCAAACAAAACATGGGTTGATGAAGATCTTTCTCTACATGGTGCACATTTAATTTAAACATTCATTCATAGGAAGTCGGCTATTAAAATGCCGTTTCTGATCAGGAGCCTCGGAGGAAGCGACAGGAGAGATTTGAGAAAAAAAGCACAGCATCAGAGGAAAACCTGAGTCCTGTTGTGTGACACTACAGCCGCTGATCATGTCTGCAGCCTCTGTTATCCTACAGAGGAACACATCAAATAGAAAAAGAGGAAAAGTGCAACGTTCACTTGCGACAAGTGGTCAAGAGTCTGTTGTTCACGACACCTGCATGTGACATGCTGTTGTTATATTGATGTCAGTTTGTTTCTGTTCTTCTTTTTCTGCTCATAATTTCCTCTCTCGCATAATAAATCGTTTAGGTGGGAAGGAATCACTGGAGCTGCCTGCATGCTGGAGCTTTTTTTGTTGGTTCCCACGCAATCTTTTGTAATAAGAGAAGTAGGCTTGCCACATAACTGCTGTGTCCCAATTTCACACTACAAACTGATCGTATACGGTGTTATATACTCGTCAGATGATAGCTGCAGTTTTATTGGACACGCTGGCAGCTTTGGGGATGGTTAGGTTGGTGGTCCGCCACTTTGAACCAGACTGAAATATCTCAAAAACTGCTGGATGGATTGTTGTGAAGTCAGGTACAGACATTAACGTCTCCCTAAAGATGAATTGTAACGTCCCTAACATCCCCGTCAGCCTCAGCTGCACCTCGTATTTTAATTAGCAGATGTTAGCATGCTATCACCCTAAACTACACTGATGAACACGGTAAAAGTCACTTACTAAACATCAGTGTGTTATCGTGAGCATGCTAGCGTTTAGCTCAAAGCATTTTTTGCGGCTGTAGACTCTTTATCTTGTCTTCTTCTACTTCCTGGAAACTGCGCAGAGCTTTCAACCATATCTTGTGGCTTTCATCAGAGGGTCAGTTTGCTCACATGTCATGGCGGTGCTTCAGTTTTGGGAGCTGGTTCAAGACTAGCACGAACCAGTTGGTAAGGGCCGCGACTGGGAGCTGGAGAATCATAATTTCACCTTACTGCTGCACCTGACTATGTGGCAGCGTCTCGCTCTGAGATGTCTCCATATCCGGTGTGTGCGTGTGTGTGTAAAATAACAACAGACCGACAGAATTCTAATTTCCTGAAGGGGATTAATAGAAATATGTCTTCTTCTTTGCTGTTTTTCTCATGTGAACACTTTCAAAACTGGATCAGAATTAATCTGTGTTATGCAACTTTTGTCCCGATGTTTGTTTGTTTGTCCTTCACGGCACGGATTTGTGTTGATAAGAGGGACTAACACCCAACATGTTACTGTATGCATCTCATCTGCACACCCAGACCACTGTAAACACTGCTGTTCAGTGTGTTTGCTTTGCAAATTAGGATTTGATTTAATTTATTGGAGGACAGCGATTATTTACAGAACGCTGAATTAATTTGGAGATTAAAAAGAAGGACGTGGGAAAATGTTGGAAAAGGCTTTTGGATCGCTTTGAACTGTAGTTCAAGTAGCACAGTCGAGTGAATCTGAGGATGCATCACGGGTGGAAAAACCTGTGTTTTATTGTCAGCGAGTTATGTCTGCTGTGGAAAACACATTCGGCTTTTACTGGAGACACCGGCACATGAGGAGGTGTCTGTAAAAACTCTGTCTGCACATCTGTTTGTGTGCTTTCACATGTGTCTGCGACTGCGAGTGACCGGGCTGTGTGACGCGCCTCCTCATAGAGATCTATTGTGCTTTTTAGTCAGATGAGTGAGTCAGCAGAGAGGGTCACGGCGGAGGCGTGCGTGCAGGCCAACGTCATGGGAATTATCTCCGGGAATCAATGCATACTTTCCCATCTTAAGGCCTCTGAGCCATTCGTAGCATTCCTAAGTCATGAGGTTCCGAAGGAATCGCGCCGAAACCGCCAAGTGGGACCTGAACACGGACACACACAAACACACACGTATGAGCACAGGACGCAGAGAGGACGGTCCTCTGGCTGTAATGCTGCAGTTTTGGGGTGTGGAGCTGCACACACACACACACACACACACACACACACACACACACACACACACACACACACACACACACACACACTCAGACACGTGCAGAGTGGAAAATCAATACTGGATGATCTCATTGCTGTTTAATGGGTCATATTCTCCTGCAGATGACCATCACTGTACATGGCGACTGTTTGTCCGTCTGCGCTGGAAAACACTCAAACACTTTATCGCCAGAATGCCTTGACGCAGTTACACACACATCCAGCTGTTAGTCGGATGTTGTTTGTGGTGTATATTTATAGCTATAACTGTGTTTAAAAAGGAGGGAATCTCCTGTAATGTAGATGGGAATTGTAAATAAATGAATGTAAGAGCAAAGGCCTCCGAGTGTCTTCCCCGTGAATAAACATAATCTCAGAAGAGCCAGAAATACTAATTTCTTCCCCTCTGCGGAGAATAATGTATCACATCAGAACACATGCTGTGTGTTGAGTAATTAGTGATATTTCATTGTAAGAAAAATACAGAAAAGGGCTGCAAAGTAAAATGGTAATGAGTGCATTTGTCCAAGAACTACTGTTATGTGAATGCACTTAATAAGACGCTGCGGCGTTAATTAGTTAAGCACCAGTTTCTGCTACATCATGGCACTTGATAGCTGCTTTACTTTTAAGATGGATTTTAATCTGTTATTAAACTACAAAGGCACGGATATTTGCAGTGTTTTCTCACCCAGTTCTAAACATCTCATCTGACCTTATGCTGATTCTAGGATTTAAAATCAGTCCAACCAGGAGGTGATTTGTTGGATACATTTATATTTCAGTTTTTTTTTTTCTTTTTCCCAATCAGGTCTTGCACAAACTGAAAACTGCGCAAGTAGATGCAAATATTTTCCATCTGTCTTCTTTTCCGCTTCCACTACCAACCCGTCTCTCGCGTAACTGCAACAAATTTAAGACACGTTTCCCTGAAGATCGCTGAAAGGTATTCTGGGAAAATGCACAACATCAGAAAACCAGACAGGAGAAGCCGGGGCAGATTAAAACAGAGTCAAAACAAGAAAATAGCACTTGTGCTAAAAATACATTGCCGTACTTTTTACTGCCTGTTGTTTTTTTGTTTTTTAAACCTTTGTAACAAATTTGGAGATAAAGTTTTCACAATACATACAATATTTATGAGGAATCAGCTGTATAATGTCCTCTACTTCTTCAGTTCAGGACGTATTTGTCCCTTTAAGCATCTTTCCATCTGGACCAATATTAACAGTGACGATACATTTATGATGACGCATCATACCGTGTGATCTGAGGAAATGAGGATAGACACTCGGGCCGTGTGTGACAACATGCTGACTGTGATGGAGTGATGCAGATTGAAAGCTGATACACTCACAGAGAATGAGTCATGATACAGCAGATGGCGGCTGATCCCTCCTCGCTCCCTCACTCTCGCTCAGTAATGTTCATGGGGGAAACCCGTCTTGATTTTGGGTTGTGTGTGTGTGTGTGTGTTTGTGTGGTCGGGGTTGTTTACCTTCCTCCTTCTTTGCAAACAAACAACCTTTAAGTGGAGGGAAGCGACTCCCAGAGGAAACACCAACTCAAACACACACTTGTGCACGGACTGTGTTTTTAATTGGCGTCCTCACGGGGCGGCGGTCTCCCCCGATGTTCGTTTTTATGACACTCGTTCCATCTTTGTAACTCACAGCATGGGGCCGTGTGTGTGTGTGTGTGTGTGTTGTGGAGTGGAGATGCCGTTTCATCCAAAAGGGACGAAAAGCGAGAAAGAAAGCCGCAGAAAAGTGTTTTTTTTTCTCAAGTTGTTTCACGGCCGCAACACTTTGGCTCTCTGTTTTTCCGGAAAACGGCAAATCGGCCGACCAAAAACCAAATCTGTCAGGCTGCGTCTTTTGTGCGAGTCCAAGTGTGTGACATAACCACTTTCCTTGCATAATCACTGCTAGTGTTCACAGTTGTGTGTGTGTGTGTGTGTGCGGTCGTTTGTTGGAGCATTGAGGGTGAGAACTGATGGGGGAATCCAAAAGCTACATGTGGTGTGCGACATCTCAACTGGGTCAGAGGTTAACTGCGGAGAATGCAAATCAAATTAAGGTTGGAATAAGAGGACGACACACACACACACACACACACACACACACACACACACACACACACACACACACACACACACACACACACACACACACACACACAACCTAGGAGCATCTGTGTGTCACAAGTAACTCTGAATCAGGGAGTTACTGTCACAGATTGTTCCTTTTAATTTGGCGCAGTGGATAAATATAACATAGACCGGCATCAAACAACACAGTTTTTAAGAAATGCTTCTTGTTGTAGTCTCTCTCATTCTGTGCTGTTTTCCCACCAGCACTTCTCAAACCGAGCTGCAGCGGTTTGTTTTTCCATCTCAGACGTTGAGCTGCACCATCGATAGACCTGTTTCAGAGCAGGGCGGTTTCATCATGGTGATACTGCAGTATCTTGGGTGTCGGCACCTTTATGGCACCGACCAAATTGCCACGATACCATAGAGATGCATACTAAGGGAGTGCTGTTGCTGAAAAACAGGAGGTCACGTCCAGAGAAGGGATCACTGCACTGGTTTATATTTTATACCCAACTCTATGTGGGACTCGACTTCTTCTTGACGTCTGGCTATAAAGGAGATACCGTTTTTAACAAAATGATGCAGTGGCCAATCATTCTACCTGTCTCTGGTTTTCTTCATCATGCACGTTTTTCCTTTAGGTAGCGTTAATCTTCTTTAGATGAGCCTCTGATTACAGAGTGTTGACAGTACGTTTTATTGATTTCCTTTTCATGCCTTTATTGCATCTTTGGAGAGGTGACAGAGGTCAGAGGTCGGACTCGAGTCCTGGGCCTCCACAGCGAGGACACAGCCTCTGCACATGGGTCACAACGCTCTACTGCTCAGCTGAGCTACACGAGCGCCCCAAATGTAGTTTCTGTTTCCACCTGGATAAAGTCTGGGGGAAAAAAAAGAAGAAGTCCTGGAACTTGGCAGCGTTCAGGTGCATTATCATGTGCAGCAGTGAATCTCTGGCCGCCGTGTCCAACAGTGGCGTCAGTGCATCGAGTTTGTCTGGAGCCACACTGATCAAGAGGGGATGGAGGTGTGAATGTGTGTATGTACATGCACGTGTGTGTGTGTGTGTGTGTGTGTGTGTGTGTGTGTGTGTGTGATCAAACCCAGAGGCTTCTTACATCTCCATTAGGGCCCGGGCCAAACTCCGCTCAAGCATCCTGCCAAGAAACTGAGACCTCCATACTCGCCAACACACACACACACACACACACACACACACACACACACACACACACACACACACACACACACACACACATTATGTCCCTCTCCCTCTTGCACTCTTTAAGCCTCTGTCGCTCTTTGTTCCTCCCTCAATCTAAATCTTTGGGTTTTTTTTGTCTCAAATCTGTCTCTCCCTCCATCTGGTGCCCTGTATTCTCTTGTCAATATCTCTCTCTCTCTCTCTCTCTCTCTCTCTCTCTCTCTCTCTCTCTCTCTCTCTCTCTCTCTCTCTCTCTCTCTCTCTCTCTCTCTCTCTCTCTCTCTCTCTCTCTCTCTCTCTCTCTCTCTCTCTCCGGCTCCCTCCTCCATCACTCCACTCCACAATCTCCTCCTCCTCCCTAAACTCCTCTCCAGAGACGGACGATCCAGCCTCCCTACTGTCGCTCTTTATCGTCTCCCTCCTCCCTCTGCTGCCTACCTATCAAAAAAACTTGCCCCCTCTCCTCTCTCTCTCTCTCTCTCTCTCTCTCTCTCTCTCTCACACACACTGCTTGATGGTGGCAGGTGAGGAATTCGGGGAATCCGCGGCTCTTTTCCGAGAACTGCTTCTGCACCCGTAACCTGTAACAGCCTGAGATTTATTAGCAGTGGCCGGGTCGAGGCAGGAAAGGGAGTGATGCAGTGATGAATACGAATGTGACTGACCTCTGACCTCCAGGTGGTGATTGTTAAATGCAAAATGACCCCAAATATAGAGAAAGATCAAGGAAATTGTTGTTTTTTAGGTTAATGGAGGTCTTTCTAAGCTTCTGTACAGTTGTACAGTCTGTAATAGTCGCATGAATGTAATGTAGCAGCTTCCTGACATTGGAAGTCTAGCTCATGAGTGTATGGGGAAAATAATCCTGGTCGGTTGATGTACAAACAAAAATTGCATTTAACTACCAAGCAACTGCCAGTGTACAGCTGGTACGTTAGCTGTCCGTGGCAAATAGCTGCAAAACAGTTCAGCGAGTCAAGCTGACACGATTAAAGTGAATTTAATGAATCCGGTAGAGATATGACGAAGGCTTCACTGAGTTTGACTCCGTGCGTGTGAGTGTCTAAAATAGTCCAGTTTCCCCCAGAACAGAAGAAAGTTGGGTTAAGTTGGCCAACAGAAGGTTATCCTTGCCAGATTTGAATCGGACTTGGCAGCGCCGACTTGAGAGATTTAGCTTCGGTTAGCAGAAGTTGGGCCAGAGTCGACCCTCGGGCCCTTTTGGAGTTTTGGTACTTTATTTTTAATTATGAGTCTGGCATAAATGTGGCAACAGCATGTGCTCGATTTAGGCTGTTTGGCTCAGCGTTTTTTTGCTGCCTGAGTGAGTTGTTTGGTTTCTCATTTTGCTCAAAAATGGAGGAAATGCATAAACATAATTTGCAGATTAAATGGTGGGCGAAGTGGATTTAAGTGACCAAATGAAGACGGGTTTTAAAACAGCCCAGAAAGTCTCGTCGCTTGTTGCTCAAAGACGTCACAAAAGACACAAATCATGTGCTAAATCCATTACCAGGAGATTCTTGCTGGGAATTTCTCATTAATTAAATTCTCTCACGACCTCCACCTTTTGTTGGCGCCGTCATAAGTAGATTTCACTTGCTTCCTGCGCTGGCTCGTGTCGTGTTTTGATCCTGGAGAGGCAAACATGTTGATACTGAGCGGAGGAGACGCGGAGGACGGAGGGGAGAGGTGTGACGTCCAGCCTGTCACGCTAATCTACAAGTCTGTGACCCCACATAACACTGCGAGTGTTGTGAAGACACACACACACACACACACACACACACACACACACATTCCAGTCGGCTCCCTGCTCTCTGATAGATGGCAGCAGTTAATGAAGCGCTGCGTTTGAAGTAGATAAGATGCGGAGAGAAGAGGGCTAGAAATGCTAATGTCGTTTATGTGCCGAGGGCAAGGGCGACGCTGGGAGGCCTCGGAGGGAAGTCGTGCCTGTGAGTGTGAGTGTGTGTCGGGCTCGTAACAGGGTTTTGAAGTGATATCCTGGTATCTTTTAAGAGGAAAGTGACAAGTCTGTGTTTTGTGCCTTTAGTCAGAGTCTTTGAGTTTGGCCTTTTTCATGACTGAAGCTCCCCGTTGCACTTCTTGCCAAATTCCTGTCATTAAGGCCGTAAAACTAAAATAATGATAGGCTACTACTGCAACTGCTGCTGCTACTAATTATAATGTTCATAATACACGCCCATCCAGTTTTGTTGGATTTAAATATCACATTAAAACAAATTAATTTGGTGGAATTATGAACATTTTTACCACTAGTTTACTTGCTTTATAGATGGCAACGCAACAGCTGCGCTACAGTGCAAACACTGATTGCTCCACACGATTGACAGAAAAACCTACGTTGCAGGTTTTGCAGCCCCTTTCCTTTCAAGCCAAAGGCAGGAGGAGAGTATTCATCTCTTCAGGGTGTCTGAAATTTGTTTAAATATTCTACAGTACAGTACAGCAGGCCACATGCTGTAAAGTGCCAGAAAAGGGTAAGAAAAACTGTCATAAATCTTGAGAAATATCAGAGATTTATGACCCTGAGAGGAATTCTGAAGAGGGCAGTGAAAAATGTGAGTCCTCCAGGAAAACAGGAACTTTAGCTTGTTAAGGCAGTGATGCTGTTGCAGCAGGTAAAACATTTCTGAAGTAGCACAGACCTGCAGCAAGTGGAATTTAGATTTTCTTCTTCTCCTGCCCAGGTAATCCTCACGCAACCCCGTAGGTTCATCCTCTCACCTGGGTGCAGGATCACCGTCTGAAACAGTATGGTTCTTCTGACCGAGTAGCTACAGTTTGGGGAATGCCCTCTCCTGTTTCAACATGACAGTGCCCTCAGGCACAAAGCCAAGTCTATCGGGGGGAAGATTGTTGGTGTGGAAGAACTTGACCAGCATGCTCAGGGGCCTGACTTCATCCTCTTGGTGAAAGTCTCGAGGGAGATTGCAGGCCATCATCGCAGCAAATTATATATCGGTTTTGCGTTCAGGTGTCCACATACTTTTGTCCGTGTAGTGTCGGCTCTTCCTTCTCCACGCCCCTGAACTAGCCAGCGTCGTGACAAACGAGAATAAAAAACATTAAAGAGACATGCATCATGGATACACAGCAGCGGTATGCACAGACACACACATGAAATATGCATGTGAGCGAGGCAGAGAAGTGTACAAAGGAAGCGGTTTCAACCACAGTGCAGTGCAGTTCAACACGTTCATTGATGGAAAAGCTACAGAGCCTCTTTCATCTTTTCGTCAAATAGGAGTTTTCCCAATTACGGAGCAGCACTCCCTCGGTCTCCTCGCCGCACACGCACACAAAACACACAGGCGCACACACACACACACACACACACACACACACACACACACACACACACACACACTCTCTCACACAGCTAATCACCTCTGATTAGAGTGCGACTGAACACCTCCCCTGTCTGTCACAAAGAGCCTCCGTATGAATATTCAACACGAGTTCAGACTGTGTGTGTGTGTGTGTTCTCCTCACATACGGCTGCTTATAGGTGTCTTATGTAATATGTCAGCAGGTGTGTGTGCAACAATGGCCTTCACCTGTATGAATGATGAAGCTGAAGTTTACATTTCGTGTGTGTGTGTGTGTGTGTGTGTGTGTGTGTGATACCTGCCCGGGCTGTGATGGCCTCTTTAATTTCCCGTGTGATTGATTCCCCCATTCGTCATCTCCTCGGTGCCGACATCGAGAGAGCACGTGCAGAGCGACCAGGAAGTAAATTACCTAGAGCTGACAGCCTCCCACAAGATACACATTTCCCAGCAGGCCTTGCTGATGCTGATATGTTGCCTGTTGTTGTCTCTTTCTCGCACGCTCTCTGTCTCACGATCACAGACGAGATGTTCTCAGTCAGTAGTGATATGTGCTACAGGCCGAGGGATGCAGCATCTAGAGAATATTGGATCTAATGTATTCAGACACCCATATATGTACTCCATGTCCACCCACGTGGCGCTAACGCAGCATGTACATGCAAGATTTAGTGGGCAAGCAGCCACTCAGGTGTCCTTATTTACAGTTCAAGCCTGTCCTTTCCCTTTCGAGAGCTTAATTTTTTCAGATTGAATGTCTAAAACGATGGTTATGTAATATCCCTACTTAAAATTCTCTTCATCTGCTCAAACCTATTGGAAGCAACCTCACTGAAATGCATAGAATTGCTTTGTTGTTTGGATAACTGTGAAAAGAATGCCAAGATGGCTAAACATGTGTGCTGATACTGACTGATAATGTATTTACTATCTATTGGAGTGACGTCGCCGAACCTCGTACCGATCCAGATCTATTGTCCAGTTGAATGACTGCCAGTTTCCCATTGCAGTGTCTGAAACGCTCTTGTCTTTTAACTCACGTACCAGTTTCTTGAGGAGATGATTATGGCCAGTGGTTGGCAGAGCTAGCATGAGTAACAGGGTTTGGTACTGTTCACATCTGTACCAATAGGTAACCAGGTTCCAGTACCCAATGGTATCTATTTTCAGTAATCAATCAACTGACAGCAGCACTTTCAAGGCTCTAGAAACATTAGCAAAGTGGACTAAGCAGTAAATTTAATGTTAGTAGTATTCACTTAATAAATTTGCTCACCAAGCTCGTCGTGAATGAATGATAGACTGTATCAGTCGTTCTGTGTCGTACTGTCCTGTTATGACATGAGGCGACAGAAGTTGCGACTGTAATTTGCACAAGGCATCAGTGAGGCCAGGAAAAGATGGATAGAAATCTACTTACTAGTTGCTGATAATGCATTGTTGTGCTTGTGATTTGTTTAACGTCTTTAAAACATTAAAAGAGCTGCCTTAGTTATCGAAGGTTTTGAAATCGGTCCTGTAAGTAGACGTGAATCAGGTGCAATGTAACCTTTTGGTTAACTACGACCATCAGATTTTGGTCAACTGAAAGTGCTTGATTTGCCACTGACAGGCTAACACTGTTAATGTGAAGTGTCTGACATCATTTCTAAATTGATTCCCATGGAGATATACTTATTTTTGTGGGTAACATCCTTTTTGTAATCAGAAACAAATTGCTCTGAAATCTTGCGGCCAATTTTCATAGCAATGGCACAGACAGTTGATGAGATATTCCAGTCTGAACCAAAGTGGTGATCAACAAAGATGGAGAAGATGAAGGAGGACAGGCACGGTGAAATATTCCACTGTTGGTGAAAGATGTGCTTTAACTTCTTATATGATGTGGGACAGGTAGACATTTTCAAATCCATAGGTAGGTTGTTCAGGAGTCCGGGGTTCTATCAAAACGTATTCCTATAACACAACTTTCCCTTCATCCATTACAGCAGAGCGCAGGTAGACTTTTGCAAGGTTTATTGAATAGGCTGGAGTGCAAACTTTAAAAAAGTTATATTAGTTTCTGGATGGGGAAAACTTTAAAGCTCAATATCTCCAACCTAAACTACTCTGAATGCTGATGGAGCGCCATCCAGCGCCGCAGTCCACCCCTCTCCTCCCGTACGACTCCGACTCCATCACCAGCGCGCTCCATCTTCTCAATAATGAGCCCCAATAACTGGACGCTTTCCATAAGTCTGTCTCGCCATAACCTCATCTGTCGTCTCCCCTGGCCAGCGAGAACTATGTGATGAATGAGTCTTTTTAAAAAAAGATATCAAATATTCATCTGCCCCCAAACTACTGAATGAAAAATTGGGAATTTATCATTCACCGAGTGCTCATTTTACGTTCCCTTACTTCCAAATTCAGAGTTCACTTATCCTCGACAAGCAAGCTGAGAAAGCGGCCGGGTAGAAGTGATCTAGAGATTGTTTTATGCATGGCGGTTAAGTGCGCAATTCCTGTGACTGATGGGAAGGCAAATCAGTATCCAAAAAAGCTTTCTTAGTCATGATTAGACTTGCCTGTGGTGCATTATTCTGGACTTTTACTAAGATTGGAGAGATGGGGAACAAAACAGGGAGGGGATGACAAGCGGGGAGAAAGAAATCTTTAATTTTTTACTCTTTATTTTCACTCTTTCCGCCCCCAAACTCTTACTAGTCTTTGTTCCAAACTGTATCTAAAATATAGAAAAGCAGCAGTCTCTCTCTCTCCCCGCAAAAACATGAAAGAATAAGCAAGAAGTTGATGAAAAGATGTTTGGAAAAAGACCTTTTGGAGGGTGTTTTGTGTGTGCTGGGGGAGGAGAAGGAATGATAGAAAGAGTCTGAAGGTGGCTATGAAGGTGTTGTGTGTCTGTGGCTGGAGGCTGTATACGCTGCTGCACATTCCCACACCTGGCAACCCCGAGGGACAGCTCTGAAAATTAGAAATCTAACCTCCACGCAACCTTTTTTTTTCACACCCCTCTCTTTTTGCTTCTTTCCAGCCTTTTCTCTGCATCTGTCATGTTTCGTAAAAGGTTCTGCTTTTACTGTGTGGACCTATAAATGAGTCAAGGAAATAGTACAAAAGAAACACATAGAACAGGATATGTTTTCGCAAATACATATTTTACCTTTTGAAACATAACTGAAAAAACGTTTTGTCCATCTTTTTTCATCCAACCAGAGATTAGACTATCAAAGAGAAAAGGAGAAGATGACTTGCTTTCTCTATTAAACACAAAATATCCAGAAACAAGGAAGGAAATATTAAAAAGCCTTTGTTGTTGTGGCTGAATGATTTAAAGGGCAATCATTAAAAAAAAGGCCTCTTTGTTTCTGCAGCCCTGATGAAGACAATACCCGCTTAATGATTTACCCATGATAATAAAGGCTTTTTTAATATTTCATCGCTGGTTTCATGATTTTTTTGGAGAGCCTGGATTGCCTTGTGGAATCAGAGGTTAGCTGTATTTAAGGTGTTAATTTACCCTCTTTTTCAAAAATATAAATCTATATAGGATAATTTACATAAACATATGCTTTGTTTGTGATTTCATGCCAGCTACATCACATTTTATGTAATTAAAACAAAGTATCTGCAGACATTTTGACCAAACACCAAAAGTGCATACTTAAGGCGACTCTAAGATGGTCTTGTTAATACATTTAGGGACGGTTAATGTTAATCATGTTATATCATCATATGTTCATAAAATGAGATTGAACCAATTTTACCTCCAAAAATTCTGCTTCATATGTGATATAGTAAAAAGGTTGCGTACAGACTCATTTGTGGCTATGGAACAAATTTTGAGAAATTGCCGAAACCCGAATCTCCCATTGAACTGTCAGCGGTCCAATTGCATTGTGGGTAATGAAGGCACCTGGTTTTGATGACGGAGAAGAATGTCTGCTTCTGCTTCTGCTGTTGATTTTAATATATTACCTTTCCATCATGAGTCTGAGTAAATTGCAAAAGCGCAATTATAAATCGGTGGAGTACTTTTTAAGGTTATCCAACCAAAACCACACCACCACCATATTATTCTTACCTTTTTCATGCTGCGCTACATGTTGATTTAGCTAGCTTTCTGTCTGTTTTGCATTTAGTCATCCCCTCCGTCCTCTACAGGGACACAGGAACATTTTAATTTCCCCTTTACTGTATGAGTGAGGAGAGGAGAGACGTGGCTTTTGTCTATGTTGTGTCGATGAACTGAATTGCAGGTTTGTGATCTTGAAGAGACGAATGATAGAAGCAATTTCTTCTTTCTCCGGTGAATTCGTGGAGAGTTGACTCACATTTAACTGCCACTCAGCTGGCAGTTAAATGCGAGTTACAGAAACAAGGGAAATAACATGTTAAGAGGGCGCTACAGGCCAGTCGACTGACCTCACTCCAGCTGTGCCCCAGTAAACCAGGAGCTGTGATCTCAAAACTCTGCCTGCTTCCTCTGCACACCTGGCCACTTGCAGCCACCGTGTTCAAAAGGATACCGAGGCCCAAAATCCCTGACAACACATAGTTCATGAGAGCCGTCAGACTCCTGAGGTTTGGACATTTACAGCCTTTGACTTCTGTTCAGTGTAAGACGCTAACTAGAGCGTGACTCCGGCAGCGTTGCTCCAGACCGTGTTCGTCAAAGTAAATTAGTGGTATATGAGCAGATGTTGTGGGAGACGGGGGTTAGTTATTTGCCCAAATGCTCAGTTTTTAAAAAAAATGTTGTAGACACCTCCTTTCATGTCATAGTCTTTTAATATTCTCTACACATCTTTTATTGACCGTTTTTCTTGCCCAAGTACAAATCGAGCATCAATACGAGCCCGACCCTCACGAGGACTCTGCTTTCCTTTCCCTTCACCCTTTACCCTCTTTTTCTCTTTCTGACTCAGTCCTTAATATAATGGGAGACACTGGAGCTCTGCTGAGTAAGCACTCCTGATTCTTGAACTGGTGAGCACAGCCGAGCCCCCCTGCAGACTTCAACCTACGCACCAACCCTTTTTTTTGTCAGTGCTTATGTGTGTGTGTCCTCTGGTGTCTCTCCTCCTTTCTTGTCTCCTGCCTGTCTGCTCTCTTGTATTTTCTTTATTGTCGATCCATGCATTCTTCTTCCTCGCCTTGTTGTCTGATTCTGGCAGCGTGTTTATGTGTGTGTGTGTGTGTGTGTGTGTGTGTCTGTTTTTCTGGCATCTCCCCACAGCTAAAATGATTTTTATAGCTTCTCCCCTGCGTCTCCACCCCCACACCCCCTCGTTTTTCCTCCTCTTTTTTTTTTTTTTTTTTGGAAGTGGATGAGTAAATGAATCCCTTTGTCTCGCACCGTAGTGTAACCAGCTAATCAGGCCATTCACTGATTACACGCTGCTCGCTAATCATGTATGTCTGACTGTGTTCGTGATGTGCAGCGCCCTTTATGGTGGTGTGCATGTTCTTGTGCGTGTCGTTTTGCCTGGTTTAACAGCGAGGGGCACTAGTTGACAATAAGCCTTCTCCATAGTGCCGTCAGCTCATTATTCATTCAGACATTCAGGTGGAAAAAAAAAAAAGTAAAATGTGACACGCCGGATTTGGAAAAACAATGTATTTACAGCGAGTTCCCGCTGTGTTTTTTGTTACCTGCCCGGCTGCGTCTGGGAATGTGCGTATTTGTGGGTGTTGGCACAGACAATGCGAGAGATAGGGGCAGCAGGCGAGGTAGGAGGGATGAGGAAGAGGAGGAGGAAGAGGGGATGGGAGGGGGAGGTGGAGGGGAAAACCAATTATCGTCCAGATAACAGGCAGGCTATGGATTTTCTACCAGGCCTCTTCTGCTGCTCTTCCATTCTGTTCCTCTCTGTCTATTTCTGTCCCTCTGTCCCTGTAGTAGATTTAAATTCCAGTTCAGGAGAGCTTTATTGACACGGTGGAAAATCCCAGCGCTCAGAACGGTAAAGACGCGATAATATATCGTGTTGTTCTTGGCTCAGAGTGTGCGTGAGGTCTGATTAACTACTGTTGAAACGTGTCAGACAACAGAGTCTGACATTTTGTCAATATGCCCCCTGTCTGTGTGTGAGTCACTGTGACCGGCAGGCAGTCGCATTATCTAATCTGCATTGTCATGTTGCCCTCCTGCATTAAGGGGTTTTGTGTCCTTGACAGTTTGATTGTAGTGAGCAGCCTCTCAATGAGGGGTTTGAGTTAACTGAAAATAAATCGCCTGTTTTTTTTTTTTCTTATCCATCAATCATTAGCAATCAGAAATGTAACTGCATGTTTTTATAAACCATCAATAAACTTGTCACAGTTTCTGATTCTGTGCAGTTGTGGCAAAATGTACCAAGCAAAAGCTGGCGCCCCGAAATTGTGGCAAAATTTGCATCGTGGGCTGCAAAAAAACGTAAAATTAAGGTCTATTCAGAATCAGTCACCAAGTTTTATAAGTGATTGACAATGTTGTTACTGTGGGAAGGGTTGGGTAGGTTAGTGGACAATTTGTTGACTTGCAGTATTCCCATACGTGACTGCTTGAAATGTCTCTGCTGCCATCCTTTCCTCAGTTGCAATCAGCTGAAGTTGTATCTTATTTATCTTACCAAGAAGTTGAAAACGCATTGTGTCACAGTTGCCCTCATGGACTGTAGTGCTGCATTTAATCATGGGCTCACTTTATGTTCCTCTTGGGAGCCTCTGAGTCTCGTGTGACATCCTGCGTTGAGATCTGTATCAATGGTCTTGTTGGGCAGACCCCCACCTGTAGGGTTGTAAACTTGACATTAGAAGTGAGCCTTCTTTGCTCTAAAGTGCTTGTGGTAACCCTGACCTGAGGAGTGCATGCACAGGCAGGTCCACCATCTTGGAGAGCAAGCAAAACAAACATTATTCTATAGCAGGCAACCACGCAAGGTGTCTGAAGTAATCATTAGCAAATGTTATTATAATCATAGCTAGATCAATATAGCAGATGCTCTTGCGCTACTCAGATTTGGCAGCACTCTATGTACCTGGAGTCCAGATCTACTCAGAGTTTTCAGCCTGTTTTTTTTTTTTTTTTGTCGTAACTCCCACCAAGTGCTTGCTCGTGGGGGAATGTTTGGTCCTTCCATGCAATTATTTTTGTTGTGAATTGGCACTATGTAAAGAAGACTGGCTTGATCTGAAATTGACTTGAATGAAAGTTAGCCATGTGACCATGCTCACAAGGTAGTTGGCTAACTAGGAGAATAGAAGCTTGTCACGCAAGGCTGTATTTAAATCATAAACAGTAAAAAAACAAAATGTTTTGACATCACCACAGCCAGACTGAGCTAGTCTGCTTTGCTAATATGACACAGGCTAATTGATCCGATGTCAATACTCCAGTGAAACAAGGGAAAGCGCAGTGATCCTTCACTTTATTAACAGATACCTGCTGAAGAGCCTGTACCACGTTGTTAATGGAACTTTTCAGAATAAGAAAAAAACCCATCACTTTGGATTTGCATAAATGCATGTGACAACACGTCATCTCATCAGCACCGCTGTCACCGATGTGACATTTGCTTTCCAATTAAAGCTTGTGACATGTTGAGCTAATTTTATTTGAAAGCCTCTCAGCATGTCACACAGCATCTGGAGCGAGCAGGAGTGCTTAGTGTTTATCATTTACTCACGCAAAACTCAGTGGGGTAACAAATGGAAGCTGCAGAGAAACAAAATACCATCAGCAAGGAAAACACGAGACACTGTACGCATGGAAGCATGAAGGCTGCATGTTTGTTTCCCACAGCAGGACGTGTGTTAAACTAAAACTTGACTTTAGTCAGCAAATTGAAAAGGCTTGCTCAGCAAAATTACATAAACGTGCTGTATATCCATCCAAGATATTAAAATAGTGGAAATACATGGAACTGTACTGTGTGTACTTTCCCAGTTTCCCTGCCATTATTTGGACAATTTTAGCGTTGTTTACATCCATGTTTACTTGCTAGCAGTCCTCTTTTCCTCTGCTTTTATTGGCCACTTGTAATGTGGAACAATTAGTATTGATTAGAACAAGTAATATGTTAACATCATGGGGAACGATTCATACACAAGTGGGCATAAACTCCACTGTGTACCTTTGTGTGATTTGTTGTTTGTTGCTGTTTAGTCCTGCTGTTTTTTTGCAGTTATGAGGTATAATATTGAAAAAATGACGAGTGTCCTCACTATTTACAAAGATAGCATGTTTCACAGCTGTGACGCTCATCACAGTTTTTGGAGTGGATATGTGTGACGCCACCTCCCATTATGAAGTGGATTTACAACCAGCTGTCCACTGACTCATCATCCTCACAGCCGCCTCTTTCATTAGCTTTACTTTATCATTTTCTTCTCTTTTTGTCCTTCCTTTCTCTATCCTCATCTTCCTCTATTGTCATTTCTCTCTCTCTCTCCCTGCTCCCGTACATGTCTCTCGCCCTATCTGTCCCCTGGGCTCACTGCTTTTAGACGTTCACAAACTGTTTTAAGAGGCTCTGTCTCCAACATAGACTCGGCCTCACTAGTCTCTGATAGTCTATCCCCACTCTGGACACGCATCTGTCTACGCACTCGCACATTTCACTCCGCCGTGTTTACACACTTAATTTGTAGCAGCCAGTATGTGTCGGGGTGAATGTCAGTGATATTTCAGTCTGTTGAACTACTAAAGAACCTGACAGACAGGGAGGGAAAGAGCTGTCAACACTCTCATCTGTTTGAAAATGTTATCATACCGCTCCTCATCCCCTTTTCTGGTTGCGTGTCTGTCGTTCTGCTCAGCAATGATAAACAAACACACAGTCATGTTGCAGTCGAGGTTTGAGCTCCGTGGAAGCTTATAGTTAAGTTGCATGTACAAATGGGTGAAAAGTTAAAGAAAAACACCATTAGATGCTCTCTGGCATAAATTGTTAAAGTTTCTGTAACTTTATTGAGGAATGAACACCGCTCTTAATGACTTTATTCAAAGTTAAGCTATGCGAAGCCGAGTTAGGGGTGTCCTGGTTTTAAAGCCAGTATTACTGGAGGTATCTTAGTTGTTAGTCACAATGCATTTTTTTGTATTGGATTTTTTTTTTTTATGTAATTCAACGGTAAAACCAAAAATGTGCACATCTAAACACGCATACATAATAATATGATGTGATAAAACTAATGATTTATTTACTAATTGAGGTATTTTAAAACTTTGGTTTCACTTGGAACATAGAAAGTGAGAAATGATTTAGAAATGTGCCTCCTTCTTCCTTTTTTGGCCGCTCCGAGCACCGGTACCGTTAACAGTACGGGTTGGCATTCATCAAAATCCAAGCAGCAGCTGACTCTGAAGTCTGAAGTCGTTATGGCTTGTTGGCAGACGGCAGCTCACTCGACCTCCATGAGCTGCACTCAGCAAACCGCGTCTTGGCTGAGTGATAATGGGCTTTTAGAGAGGTTTGAATGTGCACTGCTGGAAAGGAAAGGGGTGCGCTGGATCACCCAGCCCTAGTTTAAACATTTAACGTCTTTTCACCTGCAAAATACTCATAACTGTGCTTAATGAACCACTGCTGCAACACTGCTTGCTAGCTGGGTGCTCTCTACACACCTTCAGCAGGAATTCACATATGACTACACTTGACTTTTTGACTGTTGATAACGTTGTTCATCGGTCACGGTCTGGTGAGGTTTAGACACCGGAGCTACTTTGTAAAGTTAAGGAAAACATTCTGCTTTCATATCGCTGGTAAAGCTTATGTCACCCACTTCAAATAAGGTAACTTACTCTTGCAATATAACTTACAAACAATTTAATATTGCCACTTGGTCGTGCACAGAACGTGAACCCTGGTCTCCTGGGAGAGCATCCTGTGTATGACTCATCTCACCACCTGAACCATCCCCCCCCCCCCCCATTGAACTTTTCTTGCATGACAGAACTTCAAGAACTGATGCTAAAGGGGCAACCACAACATTGAACTTTGAAGCGAGGGGCAACTAACCAGCCTGCTATATTTAAATAGTTAATGCATTAGGAGTGAATGTGGGCTGTAATTTGCAAATGTGATGATTTATAATCATATGATAGCAAGTGATAGCCGGGGGTTCACTACACAGAACCTTCACTTAGACACCAATATCATTAGACATTGCATAATTTAGTATGATCTATGACTGACAACTGTGTGATCAACGTAATCCTCAGTGCTTCGACGATCCATATAAATGCATTTAGTTACACTCTGTCTATGATGATACCAGAGGAAACCACACATAGATCAGTAAGTTGATAATTTCACACACGTCCTGTGCCTCTGCATCTGCAATTGTTTTGCACTTACTCATTGTGATTCCCCCCCCCCCCCCCCCTTTTAATTTGAGCGTTTGTGCGATTTATTTACTGGAACAATCCCAAATCTGTCCGTCACGTGTTAAAGTAATGACGGAGGCAGACGAGAGTCCGATTGTGCGATGATTGGATTGGAAAGTATTTGTGAAATAACATGATGAGTTTTAGAATTAATCCTGGAGATTCTCTCTTTTCAATTTAGTCTCTGTCTGCAGTTCTTAATGTCACATGTAGAAAGGCACTATACAACGCTGGGTAGAGCCGGTAACAACGCACTGTTGCTGATTACTTATGCACTCACAGGAAGTGACAGAAGCCACTGACAGATGCAAATCAATCTGTGGTTTTGAAGCACCACCACCAGAATTATTATCTTATTTATGGATGACTTTGAGTATACGTAGGTTGACATTTACTGAAACAAAAAGGCTCAACTCCTGTTGATGCACTTGTGTGTGATTAAAGATCAACAAGAGAGGTGATATTTTTATCTGAATGAGACTTTAAGTGTGAATATCTTTGTTTGGTTGCCATGAAAAGAGATGATTTCCGAGAGCGTATTTTGCTTTAGGTCACATTTTTGTTTTGGATTTTTTTTTTTCTCCAGTCGTCTGTGTGTGAACTCCAGACAATCCCCAGTGTGTAGCTGGGCTGTAAATAGCCATGGGAAAAGCCAGAGAGAAACGCACACACACACACACACACACACACACACACACACACACACACACACACACACACACACACACACACACACACACACACACACACACACACTCATTCACGCTCTCCTTTGGATGTTTTCTTTTCAACATCCACAGATTTGGCTTCTGAGTAAATCTCTCTTTCACCCCATCCTTTTTATTCTCGCCCATACCAGTTTGGATCTGTCTTTGCCACACACACACACACACACACACACACACACACACACACACACAAACACAGTTTCATGATCGTTGTGTGTGTGTGCCAGCTCAAGAGATCGAGCTTCTTCACACAAACCAGCTCTCTTTGTGTGTTTTTCCAGAATTGGTTTGGACTCCTATGTTGACTTTGGCAACATAAGATGACATTTCATTGGTATGAAGTCTTTTTTATTGATTGTGAGAGTGTATGAGACTGTGTGCATGTGTGTATTGCTGCAGCAGCCCCTTGGAATGTCTTAACAAGTGGCCAAAGCTTCACCAATACTTGTTAATTAATTTTTTTTTAAGTTTCTTTATGTTTTCAGTCATATAAAAAATGGAAAACAAAGGGAAGATCCCGTGAAATACGCAGGGATTATGCTGCAGACTTGTAACATGACAGCCATGAAAAATGAATCTCTATGAAGGGGTGTCCTGGAAAGAAACTCTCAGAACCGCTTGAGTTTGAAGACACAAAATAACTCTGTCAGCCACATCTAATGACGCTGGAGTGTTGACAATGAGAGGGAGGAGGACTAAAAGCTCCTTAATGATATCACACAGTCTCAGATCCATTTCTTTCTCTTGTGCTCCGACCCACCTGACAGTCACAATGCTTTTTCCTCCATTTTAAAAGCTGAACTCAAGACAGCTTGTCGACACCATCTCTTAATGCTTTTTTGACCTCGGAGGATAGAAAAACATGTAAGGAAAGCAGGAGGTGATTAGAGTTGAGTACAAAACAACGCCTCCGCTTTCAAGAAACAGTTTGCCATTCTGGTAAATGCACTTATTTGCTTTCCTTCCAACAGGTAAATGAGTAGACTGATAGAAACTTACCACTGAATATGAAGTCGGTGCAGGGAGACAGTTAGCTTAGCATTAAGACTCAACGCAGGGTAGAAACAACTAGCCTGGCAGGTAGGTGAATTGTTGTGAATCGGCCAGGCCAAGTGTTGTTATGCTAAGCTTTGCCAACCTGTCATTTGCTGTAGCTTCATATGAGAGGGCAGACAATTCCCAAAATGTCAAATTATGTCCCTCAAGTAAGTGTGTATCATTAGTTGCCTCATATCTTAGAACGAATACGCACTGAGCTAACAAGCAGAGCCTGGCCTGCTTGTTTGCGATGTAGCTTGACTTGCAGAATAAGCTCCCCGCACATCACTGAATATCACTTCTCACAAATTCTTGAAATAAAGTTGAAGTGATGAAATGGATAACGGCTGAACTCATCTCAGCCCCACTGGGAGTTTAAGACTCGACGCGAGACGAAATGACTCGTTAGGGTGAATGCTGCTGAGCTGTAGAAACAGCTGATGTAAGGAACAGAGAGAGAGAGTGTGTGGAGCGAGGGATGTGCTACAGCCGACGGAGGGATGGAGCGGTGACAGAATCATTATGGTAATGTTCTCTCAGTTGCTCTCTTTCTTCCTCGCAGTTCTAAAACAAAAAACCCGCAGATTGCTGTTTCTCCGGCTGCTCAGACGGCCGTCGCAGACATGCTGATAGTGACTGACATCCAGGCTATTTTCACAAATGAATAGAGCTTTCACAAATGATCTGTCACTCCTCCTCTCGCTCTCTGACTGTGCTCGTCTTCGGCGTGATTCGGCGTGTCTCGGCGCGCGGCCCTGGACACTCACACCCGCAACCACGCACGTCCCAACTGTCATCTGCCACCCCGTCTCAGCGGGAGCAGTCAGCCTCGATCTCCACGCTCTGCTTCCTGAGGTGTGTTCGCTGGGTGAGGGCGGGGGCTGTCTGACCGTCTGTTACTGCCACAGAAGGGCAGCGGCTGGAGCAGGACCGGGCACCAGCAGGTCCCAGCGGGTCCCAGCTGGTCTCACCCTGCCTGACCCTGACCAGAGATTCACTGCAGGGCTGCTCACGTGTCACGGACAGGCCCGGTTGTACCCACACATTGATACCATAATGAAATCCCTGCCTAATGTACTAATGTAGTACTAGTGAACATTTATTCACTTTTTTTTTTTTTTTGCTTCCTTTCATCGTGCCTCCTCCATTTATCTCTTTGCCATCTAATATTCAACAATACAGAACAGCTAATGTTAGCTTGAACTCTATTTGACATCCAGAACCTGCTCCCATGAAGTGGTGAAATGCCAGTAACTGTAATAAGCTAACTTTTCCATTTTTAAACAGTGTATTGAAATCTGTAACCCCACATACTAATATGAAAAAAGATGCTGAGCACCTTGGCCTGGGAAATAACACTTGTAAGCTAGTATGACTGCGTGCCATGCTGGTAAGATAGTTAGCTAAACATGCTAACGTTTCATATCATAGTGCAGCAGATAGTCACACATTTTTATCAGTTTCTTACATTTTTGCTTTTATTTTCTATAGTTAAAATCTATAATAAATGACTGTATTGCCAAAAACATGTATCTTACATGCTGCTATACTGATTTGTCAATGTTTTAGTCCCTGTTATTTACAAAATCAGACTTGAAAGAATTCATGGAAAACATCATAATTATCATCAATATACAGTATTTGGCCATCCTAACACATGCAGGAGAATTAACAGTTTTCTTAAGCAGATGTCCTCCTGTTTAAGTTAGCTAACAACCTGACTTTTATTTACAATCTTTCCATATATTTGTTCTCAGATCAGTCTGGTGTCACGCTTCTCAGTTCAACACGGCTCACTAGTTTTCTCTTTGTCTTCATGTGCGAGTATCAAGAACAGACCAAAGCTTGCAACTGAGCTTTTTGCACTGTGAATATTAAAACAAATCGTTACAGATAAATAGTTATTTTCCTGCTTTTTTGGAATGTTCTTTTAATTTTGATTTAAAAAGTGACAGCCCTAGTGTGTATTACATGTATGCAATGATCTGTGTTAACCTTTTACAGTGGATGTTTAATAATAACTGTTTCATTTTATGTATTCTATTTGACACATTTGTTTGGCCCTTTGGGTGCTGCAGACATTATTATGTTCACTGCAGGCCATGAATTGGACAAAAAGGGGTTCACTTTGTATTAAAGTTAATTACGAGCGCCCTGCAAGATGATAATAACCGTAATGGTGTGGTTAGATAATTTAATTCACTTGTTTTAATTAGGAAAGTGGATACTTATGTTGCCGAACGGCTAATTGATAAAACCGCTGAATGCAATTATAGCACCCAATGGACTGTAATATCATTATACATGTTGCACATGTCATAGAGGACTCTTAGGAGTATTGATAAACTGCACCAGTTTGCCTTACGCGTTTTCATTTTAGCTTTATCCAGGTCAGTTATATCACATTAGAAAAGCGCTGTAGTGTAGATATTACATTACTGAGACATTTAAATGTAATTTACTTGCTGTTGGGTCAGAATTTAAATGAACAGGCTTTTGGGGTCATTTGTTTAACGGTGTAGATGTCTGTCTTTGTGGGTGCATGTCGTGGAGCCCTTCGGCCGGCCCCTGATCGATGCACTTCTCCTTGAATGCCCTCCCAGCCTAGCAGAGTGGAATGTCAGCTCGGAGGTGGCGGCCTCGCTAATGAGCAGCTAATTTGCTGATGCAGGTCCTCAGACTGTGATGTCACGAGGACAGCAGACATGCGGTTGCTGTGGGTTCTGCTCTCGTCTCCCACCCCGAGGCTATGAGTTAGCACATTTCCCCGTGTGTGTGTGTCTTTGTGCCCGGGAGCTGTTGCTTGTCAGCAGTTACGTGTTAGTCTAGCGTGGATGTCTGCACTGATCCTCATATATGCAATATGTAGCGTGAGGATGATTTCTGCTATATCGGAGGCCACAATATCTATACATAGACACAGATCTATTTTTTCTTGCACCACAGGCTAAATTATTTAAAACTCTGACATTTGAGGAGTTGGAAAGAACCAAAAAATTGTTTGCATTTTGGTTGAAATATTACGATTTTCAAAAATAGAGTAGTGGCTGATAATTGTGTGATGATGGTTCAAAGGTTCATTTAATAGTCATTTTACAACACCGGGGTTTCAGACCGAAATGTGAGTTGTCCCTTTATGCTATAAAAGAATAGAAAAATGATGGTGCAGTGTTGAGGATGTATTCAGAGGTCTCGCAGCCTCGGGGGAAGCCTCGAGTCTTCCAAGTTGGCAACCACAAATTGATTAATCATCTTATAATTTCACATCTCTAAGGAAGCTAATTTAAAGACTGTGAGCAGCAACAGCTTTCAGATATCGCGAGCTGAAATCCATATCCACAAAGGGCTGATCGAAACTCTTATAAGCCTCCATCACTGCCACTGTAATCAACGTCCAAAACTGTATTTGAAGGAAGGAGACGTTTTGTCGGCTTCACTGAAAAGGGAGCGGATTAAAAGAGCGAGAAATGAAGGTCCTCTGTGGCGTCTGAGTAGTCACAAAACCTGCTCACATAAAAAGCAGCACTTCTGTGCGCACAAACGCTGTACAGCGAGCAAGTGGCTGTGACAAGTGAGAGCTCGACCTCGCACGCTCTCGGCTGCTCTGTACTCGCTCGCTCTTCAAGTTGACTTTTGAAACTTGGGAGACCGGCACAGCGGCTGCTGTTTTTTCCGCCCCTGTCCTTTCATCAGCGCTAAAGATAGTGAAGTGTACAGGTTAATAATCACTGATGAAGAATGATTTTACCCCTTGTTTGTAGAGCTATAGTGCTCATGATTAACTCTGATGCTACTGTAAATGTCAGGTGGCGTCTCATTCCAAGGTGAACCTGAATCGATGGAAGATGTTTGACCTGTTTCACTCATTAAATAAGCAGCTTTTAAACCAGACCGCCTGGCATTTTCTTTGGGAGTTGTTCTTGTTACTCTGAAAAACACAATTTCAAGACTTCAGCACGCTAATCTCGATCTCCTTTTCTCAGGGGTTGTGTTTAATGAGACTTGAGGTCTTACATTAGCCGGACCTTTCTCGCGTATTTGTTTCAGCGCTCTGAGAGAGCGGGAGAAGAATCTGGCTGAGGCTTTTGTCAGTTTTTACATTAAACGTGAACGCAGACTCTGCAGAGGGTTTATATTTGTACCTCCAGTCATAGTTCAGGTCGGCATTCGAAACAAATAGCCAGTAATTGACTTGAGTTGCACAGGGTGACTGTGGAGGTCGATATTTAAGGTAAGAGGGAAAATCTGATCTGGAAAATGTGGGTTTTATCCATCCTGGTTGCTCCTTGAGGCCAAGATTTAGGTGCAACTCTGCAGATAAAAGCTTTAAAAGAAAATCAACTGTGATACAGCAAAACTGACTGCCCACCATCCCTCAGAGTTCTCCCACAATCCAAAGGGCTCTCCCTCTCTCCTCCTGCAGTGGCGATGGCCGTGTGGGAGTTAAATCACTGCTCAGTCCAGGATTTTATCGATCCGATATGGAGGAGTCCTCTCCAGCAGCTTCCCTTGTTGCCCATGAATCATCTGGGTAACTGTGTGGTGCATCGGCTTGCCTGGCACTGTAAAGCATTAGAAATGAAAAAAAAAAAAAATACTGGAAGGTGTGCTGATGGTACATGGCTCTCTCATGCTCGCTGCTTTTTTAAGCCATTACTGTAATGATGAGCATGAATAATCGCTCTGCAGGCTGGAACGATTGCAACTCTCATTGCAGCCTCATTAATTTAAGTGACAAAAGAATTGATTACAACAGTAATTTTCCCTATTTATATCAATCAATATTTTACTTTTGCAGAGCACTTAAAGAGGCAGTTCAGGTGCTGAAAGAATAGAGCTTTGGTATGAACATTTCCCTGAATATTTATTTTCATTGACTGGTGAAAAACTATATTTACGTTGAGTATTACTCATTCACCGGTGAAAGAAGTCCAGGTCAATTATCAGAGTAAAATTATTGAAAAGCAAAAAAGACCCATTATGCAGAAAAATGGTTCCAGTCAGTATTTTACTTTTATATATGATGTTTTTGGATCAAAATTAGACTGTAAATAGACATTCAACCACTGTACTAACAAAGAAAATGTTATCTTTAAGATCTAATAAATGTGTTGGAGACATTTCCTTGCACAAAAACAATAATTTTGCATTTGCTTGAGCATTGTTTATATCCATGTTTACCACTAGCAGTTCTGGAATAGTGAAACAGTGTAAAACCATTGGCAGAAGATAAACACAATGGGGACCATCTCATGGTAAAACTCCTCAGGGAACCTATATATATATATATATATATATATATATATATATATATATATATATATATATATATATATATATATATATATATATATATATATAATATATAATATTAGTACAGTAAGATGTGCATAAGTGCAGCCTCGCTGTGCCGAGCCGACTGCCTCGGTGTGTTGCTCTGCGCTGCATCATTCTTCATCTCCCCTGCCTTCACTTTGTCATCCGTGGCCCCTCACACATCTGCCTGGTTGTGATAATAGCTACCCCTGTCAACAAGATGCAGGGGCGGGCAGCAGAACGCCAAGGGGTCTCTTCAGCTCACACACACACACACTCTGCACCAGCCACACAGCATCAATTAAATTACAAAACGTGTACCCCCGGACCGATAATGGCAGGATCGGTAAATGTTTGCCCCGCTCAATGAATGCTTGGCTGCTGTCGGCGCCGGAGAGTTAGTTAGCATGCAGGATGTTCGTGGAAGGATGAACAGACGAGTGGAGAAAGAAGGAGGAGGGAAAGAGGAGGGAGAGAGAAGTGCAGCACGAGCTACCAGTTTTAAAAATTCGTAGCATCTCAGCCCACCATCACCCACAAACTGTTCTCTCATATTCAGCAACACATTTTTGTGTTGAGGGTTTTTGTGGACAAAACTACAGATGTCAGTGATCAGAGCCGCTGCACACTCATTGTAGACCACTCTACTGAAGTCATGAGGTGTCATTCTCGGGGACCATGATCATCATAACATGTAGCAATCCATCAAATAGTTCTCAAGATATATCATACAAAGGATCATCCTCTAAAAACACACAAAAAATGCAGCAAAGCATCCAAAAACAAGGGTGTTCTGTTCTATATTGAGCCTCTGATTCAGCAGCAAAACATCTTTGGGACAGCACCACACACACACACACACACACACACCCCTCTTCCTTTCTCAGACACACATACCCCATGTTGCCCTCTTCCTCTGACCCCGCAGATTCAACCCCAGCGGTTGTCTGGGAGACACAGAACAGACAGTACAGCCTGTCTACTTTGCAGGGTTTAGATCGGGCCAGGAAATCGCAGCTGACGCCAAAGACCTTTCCATCAAAAAGAATGAGATACCCACAAAGCAAGACACACACATACACACACACACACACACACACACACACACACACACACACACACACACACACACACACACACAGTCAAGGTACAAATGCTTGCTCATTCACAGCCGTTCTCTCTCACACACTCAGATGACCTGGAATATGTGACTCAGCAAGACCCACAGGGACGCTAAGCAGCGAAGATGGATGGTATCACTTACAAGTTTCACACACTGCAAAAAATGTCTGTCCCCAATGGTTAAATCAACTATCCAGACTTATTTTTCTTCTGAAAGGACGTGTTTTGATAGTTTCATTTCTATTTTTATTACCAGACTGAGACATTAAGAAGATACGGGCCGTGAAGCAATCCATTCATAACTTGACTACGCTATAAAAAGTTGGGGTCAAAATCCACATTCTTTATCATCTGTAACCGCTTTATCCCTTTTTTAAGGGGTCGCTGGGTTTGTTGCTGGAGCCAATCCCAGCTGTCTCCAGGAGAAGGCAGGGTACACCCTCGACAAGTCGCCAGCTCATCGCAGGGCCCTCAGGAGCAATTCAGGGTTCAGTATCTTGCTCTACCTGCTGAGCTACAGCTCCCCCCCCACAATCTTCAGTCTTTGCAAAATAAATATTCAGCTGAACCAATATGAGGCTTCATCTGTCTTACTTAGCAGAATAAGTGGGAATTGTCCAATGTTATGGTCTCCACACAGGATTTTCTTGCTTTCTGCACATAAAGTAAATGGGCATGTGTATTATGTATCACAACAGACATGAAAATGTGTCCAAACCTGTCCATTGAAACTAGAGAACCAGTCTGCAGAAGAGATAGGACAACTTTTCAAGCATTTGCTTCAATTGAATGTCAACCCCTGGATAGTATAGCAAGAACAATCTTTGTAATCGTGGATGTGTTTTCATGCCTGTATTGGAGATATGGGATTCTATGCCCACTCTAGAGCCTGCAACAGCCAATGAGTGATCGTGTAGACAAGTGACCAACTCTGTGTTCTTCCTCCTGTCCCCTGAGCCACGTACACACCAACTTCCAGATGATTGATGATTCAAGTAGCCAGTTATCGTAGCCATTTTATTTTAGTTTTGCTCCTTGTATAGGCTATTTTTCCACTTCAGCACTTGTTTTTGAGTATTTTATATCCACAAAGTTATTGTAAATAAGGAACTAGAGAGCCATAATGAGTTCTTGCCCCTGTTTGTCTCAAGCAGGGGCATTTTGAGGTCACAAAGTTTTTTTTTTTGCCAGGTGTCTGGATATTGCACAGAAAAACAAATGTGAAGTGTCCTTTTAGTGTGATATTGTTGTTAAATTTGAACTTGAACCATGTTACGCTATATTATGTGGACCCATTGTGTTTTCTAGGTGACGGGGGCAGTTTCAGGTCGTCTGCAGGCTTATTTTTCTGCATTCAAAATACTCAGGCAAGAAAAGTGAACAAATAATTCAGTGTGTTCAAACTCCTCTACTGTAGATTAATGCCAGAAGCACTTGCAGAGGCTGCACTCCACATGGCTCAACAGCAGCTTTGAAATGACTTTGGACTAAACTGCGATAGGCATTTTAGGGTAATTTGACATCATTTTCCAGGAGTAAAAACAGATTAACAGAGTACAAGATAAAAAAAAAAACACACTTAAGACCAAAATCCTTTTTCCTCGTTAGTAGTTTGGTTGTAACGACAGCAAAAGGTTGTGTCTCCATTCAGTTTTCTGCTGTTTAATGAGGTATCGAGCGCCACGAGGCTCTATAGACGTTTGGTCTTGTTGTGTTCAAAAAGCAGTGGAGATAAAGTTGCAAGAATCGATATGTACCGCTGAAAACTGTCCATAAAATGAATGAGTGGCAACAGAGACAGTGTTTTAAGGGAGAAAATGATTAAACCACATGAGCAGAGTTACTGCAAATTACAGTAGGAAGTCGATGAAGTGTATTTCTCTGCATGTTAATGGCTGTTTTGTTTTTTACTGCGTCCAGGTGTTGGATTACATAAGCCTGCCTGCTGAGGGTGGTGACGCTGCAGTTTTCTGCTTGTGTGTCTTTATGTTCGTGATGTGTGTGACCAGTGGTCACAGTGTGTAGCCGGGGGCTGTACAGCTGAGCCAGGCAAACCCTTTCTCTTTCTTGGAACACACACACACAGACACACACACAGACATTTGCTCAGACATCTCCACACCCACTCACATTCACTCCTGGCAGCACATTCCACGTTTCCAGCCCATCTTGCTTCGTACTGTAAGTCGAGAGGAATCCAACATGTGCTGTGGAGGTTTGCCGCAGAGCCGTGTGCAGTGTATCATATGATATCGAGAATGCACTTAATACCGTGCGGACCATCCTTTAACACGAGACACCGATGTTGGTCTCTGTCTGAGCTGTACTGAGCTGTTTGATGCGCTCAGGTCAGAGCTGTTCACACAGTGTCTGCAAGTTTTGACTCAGCATGCGACTCAAATCCCAACGCGGCCATGTTCGTGTCATCATAACTGGAACATCCTGTATCAGCTGCTCTCGCCAATTCTCAAAACAATTACACGCTGACTCAACATTTGATCACAGTGGCCCCGCCAGTGTAAATGCTCTAAACTTTTTTGGCTCGCCGCCGGTGGACTTTTTTTTTTTTTTACTGTGATAGAGATTTAAGATGTTACCACAGTAAAGTGGATTATTATGTGCTGATTCGCTGCCTCTCGAACACACGCGGAGCCATGAGGTAAACAGTTTGAAATTGGATGAGAAAAATCAATAATGCAAAAATCAAGTTATAAAAATACAATTTGCTGCTCGATTATGCTGCAGTTACAGCGTTTAGTTTTGGCTTTACTCTTAATAAAGTCTGGCTTTTGTTGTCCTCTTGGCCTTCTCTGCATTTTTCTTTTCAATTTTGATTCCTGGAAGCATATTTCCTTCCCTGAAGGGACCCTGTTAGCTGTAAACGGTTTAAACTATAAACTGCTGTGATATGTGTCCACTGGCAGCAGGAGACAGAACGTCTTTTTGAATGAACAGTAAGAACAAGCGAAACTGACTGCAAGGCAAGCCAGTTCTGGTTGAACCCCTAGTTATTTCCAGTGCTGAAATTTTTTGCTTTTTATACTATATGCCTGGAAACATTACGAAGTGACATGGTTCGTGTGCCCCCTGAGACACAATGGCTCAGCTGTCGGTGATTAAAACCTCACTGAACATAATCATCCATCTATCAAGCATCAGTGATATCATTAATGTGAGAGGAGGTGCCTGTGCAGAGCCCAAAGCATCCTAAAAGATAACCCCCATTAGCACTCATACATCTTGCAGACATCGCTGCACAAGTGCACGGCCCGGGACAGGAAGTCCCCACAGCAGGGTGATTAAAACCGCCCAGAACATCGCTGGTAGCCATCTATCGAGTGCGGCGATAACGGTGAGCTGAGTTATCTGCTCAGAGCCCAGATGATACTGAAAGACAGCACCCATCCCAGCCACAGTTGGTTCACCCCGCTGCCATCTGGCAAGCCATACAGAAGTGTCAGCTGCTGTACCACCAGAGCACAGGGCAGCTTCTTGCCTCAGGCTGTGAGACGGCTCATTTCATCCTCCAACTACACCCTAAAGAACAATTCTTTATGTGTATTGCATGTTGCTGCACAACACTGTGTTGTAGAGTGATAAATAAATGAACCTTGAACCTTTAACCTTGAGGTTTGGCCCCTAAATCACTTGGTTATGGTTTGGGAAAGATTGCGGTTGCAGTTAATAAATAGGCAAATGTTAATTGCAGGTCTGTGACGGGATGCAAACTCCAGGCTTCCACAAGAAAGTCTGCTTACTGTCATGCTGTCTTACTTTTCCACTTGGTACACTTTCTGCACTAGCAATCATGAGGTGTGGAATTGTCAAAAATGCTCTCTACATGTCTTAGAATACAAGGCAAAAGACAAAAACGATGATGCATGACCTGAGTGAAGCAGCTTGTTACTGGTGACTGTTACCCTAAATGACCAAATCCTGTTTTGATAGTCGGCGAGTAGCTTTCCAGAAACCGCGGGTGCCCAGTTTCAGTTCCTTTTAACCACCTCAAGCCGCATCACGCTGCTGCACAAGAAACAAAGAACTTGGTTGGTGGCCCTTCTCTTGGTGCCATTATCTAATTTACAGCACCGCTGTGACACGTCTGACCCATGCTGTTAACCTGATGGCGACCTGAGTCAGTGGACCGAGACGGTAAACCCAGATCGGGCCACTTTGCCGGCTCAGCAGACCAAATATAAACTGTTAGAGTGAGAGGGTATGAGAGTGCTGCTTGAAGAAGATCTGTAGCCAAGAATGCGATTGATTGTTCTTGCTGCTTAGGTGTATTTGGCCTAGCCGTTCGCATCAATCACCATTATGGATCTGTAGACTTAACGCTATGCAAGCAATTGCTTTTAAACTCCAGAGGAGTCACTAATCCTCATCGTAGATCTTGCAAGTTTAATTGTTTCCCTTTTGGGTAAAGATGAACTATTCATGGTGCTGCTCATGAAGTAGGACATAGCGTATGTGCTCTGTAACGTACAGTGCCCAGCTATCCATGTGTTGATGCATATTTTATGAGCCTCACTGGGTATGTGAGAGAGGTTTGTGTGCTCCTGTGTGTGTGCTGCCTCTGTTTTCCAAGGAAATCTCTCTCAGCGTTTCTGTTCCTCTGTCGTTCGTTAGAAAGGGCAGCGAGAGAGGAGGAGGGTGTGTGGAGGACCGTTGGAGAGCCTGTGGGGTGGTACAGCAAACCCAGAGAGAGGATGATGGTGGGAGATAAATGAGAGGGGAAGTGAGAAGAGGGGAGATGTGAGCTGGAGGTAGAGAGAGAGAGGAAGAACCATGGAGGGGAAATCCCCATGTCAAGAGGACACACACACACACACACACACACACACACACACACACACACACACACACACACACACACACACACACAGCTGCAGATAGACTGCTTGATGAGGAGAATGATTCACCATGGACGACCTGTGTGGTTTGATTATTTGAGACTGTTTGTGCATTTTAAACTGCAGCTCAGCTCTCACTGTGGCTGCCGACCAGTTTTTCTTCGGCACAAGAATGCTGAACGAATCAGAATTCGTCCAATAAGGGACAAAGATTTGAGATGTGGCAGCATTTTAAGAACTTATTACTGGCAGGCTTGAATAAATGTGTTTAATGCCCTATTCACATGGGATTAATATTTACCGGGGGGACCTGGGACATGTGATGTGGAAATCAACCCCCTGTGTTTGTGTTAAGTGTGACGCATCCGCACCGGATAAGCGAGGTCTGTATTTTAGTCATATTTACTGACATTATCTTCTAGATATGTATCAAGGCTCCGCATATTAATCAACTTTCAGTTTAACAGCCACTTTATTAATACAGTTTAAAGAAGATCTGCCAACGTTCTGCATGTCATACAAGCATAGTTACACATTTGCAATTCTAATTAATCAAGTAACAGATGCTTTGTGGCTGCATTTGATTATCTGAACCTGTTGTTGTTCTTCAGAATCTGTCATCTCCTTTTTAAAGGGGCAGTATTCATAAGAATGTAAATGTATATAAATATATGTAATATATATTGAGATATTTAGAGATTTATACTGTTAAGTTAGCATGCTAACCAGCTAGCCCCGGCCTTTGGTACTGTTGTAAACACTAACAGTCCCCTGGATCTGAGCTCCCAGTCCAAACTGCTAGCTGCACGACTTAGTGAGCTAACTAGCTAAGGGCTAAATATGGTCAGTAATAAGTTATGGATATTTTTACTACACTAATTACAGACATGGCATGTTCACACAGGTCCTCAGACATCCTCTGCAATTATTACAAATAGCTAGAGATCACCAAGTAAAACTAGTTTGTACATGTGGGACTCAGATGTGATTTGATATTTTAGAATTATGTTGAAAATATGGCCAGATTTTCACTATTGGTTTGTTGGAAATCTGTGAAATGACAACAGTTTGTCAGATTCCGAACATTTATACGACTTGAAATACGACATTGTCCATTTTAATAACAGCAATTCAGCTTCCCATGCTGAGGATGAGATCAGGGGAACAAGAACGCCATGTGAATATGGTCTATTTAGGTTGTGGTAATGTCAAGTATGTACAGTAAGTTGAACCTCAACGTTTAACCCAAAATGGACCAGAAGCTCTTAAACTGTTCAGGAAACAGCTACTAAATGGGTCTTGTGGTGAGGCTGCTTCATTCAAGGTCAACAATCAACTTTGAACCTCAGTATTTAGAGACATGATTCAGAGGAAAACTCCAAATTTGGAGATGCAAAGGACTGGATTTGTTGTTGATGAATAAATATATGTAAAGCAGAAGTCTAACCAACTTAACATTAACCCTACTTCCAGTATCTGCACATGAAAAACATGAAGTGCATCCTGTTTTGAAAAGTAATTATTTGCACTTCGGGGAGACTCGCTGCGTATAGCTGTGAACTTGCAGAGCTGGAGGAGTTATAATCGAGGTTGGAAAGAGGGGAGAGCCGGGTCGGAGTGTGACTCAAATGGACCTTTGTCTGCCGGCGCATTCAGGCTAAAATTAGCCTGTTTATGTGATTTGCAGCATTCCTACAGGCATAAACACAACCGCATGACAGGACGGGACGTCTCAGTGCAGAGCTGCGAGGCAAAAGTAATCAGGGCCAACCGCAAACAACTCTCTGCAGATTGATGGTTTGTTGTGGTTCATTCGATGTCAGGTGACTGAAGCAGAATAAAAGACTGCACTGATCACATATTAACAGCTACTTAAAATTGAATTCATTTCAGCGTTTCCAAATAATGCAGTCGTTTTGATCTCGTATGCGACTGTTGTCAAATTATTCTTAGGTTGATTCAATAGTTTTATTTCATTACAGACCCATGAATTATTTATTTGACAAGTCCAAAGACCATAAAAGCAAATGCACTTGTGATCAGAGGTGGGCCAAAATACAATATCATCATCTGTTTAATCCCTCTAGACTTAAAATGGCCTATTCATTTTTTTCCATTTGCACCATTAAAACCATCAAACTAATAACTGCAACTTCTCCAGACTCCCTTAAGAAAACGTGTGATTTTAAGAGGTTTTGAATGAGGAGAAACTTAACAAATGCTGCTATACTGCTGCCACAAATTCAAACTTATACATGCCTTCTTGTAAATTTGGCATTAAATTCGATACATTAGGCGTCGTTGAGCAGTTGCTTGACCACACCGCGTCGTCTGATTTCATCTTTCACGCAAAATGTATGACAGATGACAGCATTTTACCGATGCTGAACAGTAACCAAAATAGCAACTTCTTCGTGTGGAAACATCATGTCAGTTTGTTTCACCTTTGTACGTGTACATACATGTCTGCCACACAAAAAGTACACAGGGATCAGGTTTTAGAGCGATAAACAAATGACCAGAGACACTGAGTGCGGGTTAACTGATTTACTGTAAGTGTTAGGTAATGCAAATATCAGAAGAGGAAGTGAAATGCAGACCAGGTGGAGACGTCAGCCAATCAGTCTCTGTATGTCAGGAGTTATTCACTTCAGAGCTCAGTGTCATACTCTCTTATTATTGAGATTGTATCATTGCAGTGGCGGTGAAAAGCACATCATTTCAGATTAGCATCAGCGGGGGAGTTTCCCACGCTGCCCTCCTCTCCGTCTACTCTCCTCTAACAGGGGCCAAGTGGGCTTTTCCCACGATGTGGTCGAGCGACCGAAAAAGATGAGAGAGCGAGCGACGGATGCAAATGAGCAAATAATTTGCCTCGAGTTCTGGAGAACTGAGTGAAAAGTTTGTTGGGGTTTTCTCTGCACACATGGTTGATTTTAATGTTTGGGCCTGTGTTTGTGGGCGCTCTGCGATCTCCTTATGAGCATTTAAAAAGTCTCTCGACCACAAGAGTGCATTTAACGGAGAATCACAGCCATCTCTCTTTGATACAGAGTGCTTCATAAATACCTTTCAGGCCTCGTACACCTCTCCTCTTACCAAGATTTACTGAAGCACGGGGACTGATAATGGCTTAATTCATGGAGTAATACGACCCTCCTTATGTTCTCTCTTTGTCTCCACGTCTTTCTTACATAACCGTCTGCTGCTTGAACCACACACACACACACACTATGTGTCGAATGTGAGTTTTGTGTGTGTGTGTGTGTGTGTGTGTGTGTGTGTGTGTGTGTGTGTGTGTGTGTGTGTGTGTGTCTCACTGAAAGGCTTAAATCATGTTTTGGCTTTTATAAGGACACAGTGTTGGTTTGTTCTTAATAACAGTAGAAACGATCTGCTTAGATCGCGTTGAATCTGTTGTTTACAAGCTCTGGATGATGCATCTACACTGGCTTTTATGGTCCCTGCTGTGTATTTATAGTATGTGTAAAAGCTGCAGTGTTGTTTACATATATAATAACACAGCGTGCTCACACTGTGTGTGTGCTCTGCTTCACAGTATCGATGTGGCTGGTGTTGGCCCATAATGTGCCTTGTTTGTCTGCACCTTCATCCAGAGACGTCTTCCTCCCCTCGCTGGTGATGGGATTTGTAATGACGGAGTGTGTGTGTGTGTTTGTGCATCAGTGTGTGTGTGTTTGCGTGCGCTCATTGCTTGTGCGAGACTGAGAAGTGATCATTATGACTGGGCCGCGTCCTTGTTTTCCTCTTTAAGCGACCCTGCACACTCTAAATTACACCGCGCTCTGTTCCACCATTGTGCCTGATAGAGCGTCTGCGGGATCACAAGTTGCTCTGTTTGAATCAGGGCAGAGCCATTTGTCTCCTCTGGCTCGCCGTGTCAGAGTCATGCGTTTGCAGGTGTGTTGTAGCTCGGCGGAGTACATCTCTATGAAATAAGACTGCAGAAAAGCTACATGTTAGGGTTATTTAGTCCCAAAATAAATGAACACCTGTGGCTCGTGATTCACTGTGTCTCACCCGTTTTTTCTTGTTTCTATTTTGAGTTTGGTGCGACTTAACTTGGTACCTGACACCTTTCACGTGATTTTTCGTAAATAAACAAGGTGGAACAGTGTTTTCTGTGGGAGAGAGGAGCTTCTGTCGGTGCCAAATTTGACCTTTTTAGCTTTCAAGATCTTTTAACATGCACAAGAACAAATATAAAACACTAAAGGAAAGATGTTTTGTGTCTGCCTGTGTTTCCTAACATTCAATGCAGGATGTGACAAATTGATAGGTAACAATTACCAGGTTACAAATGCAGGAATGTCTTCTGAGCTTTAACGGAATCATAGCTGCATCTTTGTTATAACGTGCAGGGCAACAATAGCCTCTGCTTGTTGTGTGTGAGGACTGTGTGTAGTCTTAGGCCTGAGGAGCAGCGGAGATTCACAAATCTGTTCTCCCTTTTATGTGTGCATGTGTTATCAAGGACATAGGCAGGAGACAGAAAACCACGACACAGCTCAACACCTTCTGGACATGTGTCAGAGAGTGCAGCAGTGAATGCTTGCTCTTAAAATGATTTGTTTAGATCTAATAGGAAACGACAATCAGCCATAGAGGATGAAAATGCTGAAGGCCTTGTGGCTGTTGATTCAGTGTGGGCATAATTGGGGTAGATTAATTGCCTCCAATGCAATAATCTTCTAGATTGAATGAGCTAACTCCCTTTTCAATTTTGCGTTGGGAGCTCTGATTTTGGAGCAGTTTCATTCCAACCTGTGATGATTGAATCATCCTTAATGAGATTTGAAATGGTTTCATATTACCTCTGACTTTAAGGACCTGTAATAAAAGCCGGTCTAACTGAGCATGAATCACCTCCTTTGATACTTCTTCAGTGCCGTCGGTTTTAACAACGGGTTATCCGCGTAAGATGGTATCGAAAGAACTACAAACAAAACAGATGCCGAATCAGATTTTCACAGATATCAACATCATAACAAGTGTTCAGTGACCTTGTCTGTAAGAGCATTTAAAGCATTTAAAGTCCACCTCATGTAAAGAATGTCTCTTTCTTTTTCTTCCTACAGTCAAATGTTTGAGTTTCACTGTGTAGAATGATGTATGTGCAGTCTGTGAGTTTGACACAAGAATGCTGAAAGTGTGAAGTTGATTTGTGCTCCTTTTAAAAATGTGAACGTGATTTGTGACATCACAAAGCCCGTTATACTATCCAGCGTACGCTCAGTGTGATGTGCAAACTTGAAGTCTCCGGGGTGCATTCACTGAGAATCCACTTAACTGAAGTAAAACCCCTGTGAAGTAGTTAAGCGTATGCGATGACACATATTTCCATAATCATAGGTTCAGGATTTTTAACGTTTTTAACGAGGGAGAAGGAATGCATATAATTTTAAGGATTTTGACATGGTAATAGAACTTTATGTGGAAAAAAAACATATCACAAACACATGATCAGTGTTTTTATATACATCTTAGAAACACGTCTGGGGAGAATCTAGATGATTTATATCAACACGCTGCCCGCCTCTAGTGGCAATCTCATGTTTTATTTAGATGTTATACTTAAAAAAAGATTATTGTAAACATGTAAATACATTGGCCACTTTATTGTTGCACAGAGTCAAACATTTATTCCTATAGGAGAACATAAAAATGGTTATTATGTTTGATTTGAGCCTCTCCAACAATTGTGTCTACTTCAGTGTTTTATTTGTGAACTTGCACGTAGTAGTTGCTCGTGTTTCAGCCTTTGCGTTCATCTGTTCCGAATAATAAGGAACACATTTGCATTTGCAGGTATGACAACGATTGCAAAAGTCTCAGAAAACTGATACAGCTGTGAGAGAACACACGTGCATCGTAAGCAGGGTGATGCCCGCCGTGTACGCTCGCACACACAGTCTCACTTGGCAGCTTTATAGACATCCGTGGAGCAGCTATTTCGATGGATCTGATAAATAACACGGGCCAGAGAGTCTCATGTTTTAAATACCTTCTTGTGGCGGGTAATTGCATGCAGCTGTGTGTGAACACAAGTTGGCAGTGCATATGTGTGTCTCTGTGTGCTCTCTCAGGGCGTCTGTGATTGGCAAGCAGGGGAAGAATAAGCTGAAGAAATAAAAAAAACTTGTGAAAGGGAATGTATAATTTTGTTTAAAGTTAGAGACGGCGACTGAGGGAGAATGGCAGAGAGAGTGACGAAGATCGAGGCAGACAGAGAGTGAAAGATGCGTTCAGTATCCGCGGGACACGGAGGTATTTACATGGAAATCAGGTTAAAGTAATGAGCTGTCTCAATCAGTGAAGACGCCGGAGTGACGGATGAATAGAAAAAGTGTTGGCCGCGGCCTCGGGGGGAGCCTTCGTTTAAACTAAAAGCTGATTATGTGCCTCCTCTGGGGAATTCCATAAAATGATATGAACAAAAGCTAAAATGATTCATCATATTTATAGACACAGGATTTGAATCTGGTCTGAAGACATAAACCATATGTAGCTGCTCTGTGTTTATTTCTCTGGGATTGCTGTGGTTTTGTCAAAGCATTGCTTGAGCATTAGCCACCTCTTCCTCTCCACGGTTTCCCAAAAGTTAGTTAAAAGAATGGTTTGACATTTTGAGAAATATGTTTATTTGCTTGTTTGCGGAGAGCTAGATGAGTTTGAGGCCTCGTGTTTGGAATTTGTTGCCATCTTTTTATCATTTTAGGGCTGTAAGTGATCAAATCTGGACAAGCAGTGGAAGATATGTATGGTTACGCCTCTGTCCTGATCGCCATAAAGCATACCCTGCTTTATTGTCTATTTTACTCTGAGTGGGACCTTGATTTACAAACTGAGCATTATGCTGTATTGAAGAAGACTTAAAGCTGGAAATTAAGCCCTTAAACTCACCAGGAAACTGTTTACTTTGGCAATAAATCAAGTGAGAAGAAGGGCCATTTTCCCATAAGATTATATGCAATCAAACTTCTTGTTGAAACCAGTGGAGCGACCCTCAGCTGCCTTTGAAAGACATACATTTTAAGGCACTTCTGCAATGGCTTCACTTTTCAGACTCTATTCGGACTGACCATGGATACTACTGTCATATCTGTCAGTTGAATATGAAGCTATAGGAGATGTTAGCGTATCTTATTTTAGCTTAGCATAAAACCTGGAAACATGTGGAAATAACTAGCCTGGCTCTTAATCCACAAAAAAACTATAATTAGTGAACTTTTAAGATGCTGGTAGACATTTAGTTGTTGCTAGTTGTTTCTCCCTGTTTGAAGCCTCTCTGCTAAGCTGAGCTGGCCAAACCATGTCCTGGTTCCAGCTTTATGCTTCCTGTCCTAAACAAAAATCTCAAACTATTAATTTTAAGTCAACATTCACTCAACCCTGTTCTCACACTACATGCTTGATATATTATGTCGACACAGGAAACATGTGAATGACCTACTGACCTATGGATGTAGATACGGGATGACTCTTACATCCATTATTGATCTTCAGTTTCCCCTCGGGGCATCATCCAAGTTTCATTTCACCTCATTATTGGGTTTCAGCGGCAGAATATCTATATTTCTTCAGTTCAGTAGCCTCGTTTTTGTGCTCTTTCACACTGAGAGAAAAACTTAGTGACCCTGAACAAAAATTCACTGCAACATAAAATCCATATGGTCAGAGCTGTTTCTAGTATTAAAATGCATGTTTTTACTCTACTGTAGCATGAATAAGAGATGTACTGCCCCGTTCAAGCTAGTATTAGTGGGCGTGTTTGTTAATACTAATGAAATAGCAATGAATGAGTAGTAATTTCAGTTACTTTACTGCAAATCTGTTCCCTCACATTTTCAACTATTTGAAGGAATAGCTTAGACAGGGATAGTGCTGGATTTTATGACATGTAATCACTTTTCTGCCAAGAGTCACATCATATGATCAATACCACTCTCGTATCTGCCCATAGGAACATTAAGATGACGCCATGAGAAGGCAAATTAGCTTATCGTACCATAAAGACAAGAAGGAGGGGGAATCAGCTAGCCTGGCTCCATCGAAAGGTGCAGTCCCTCCTGTAAAACCGCTATCTGTCATCTTTACATGTGATTTTCTTCCAGTCTTCCTGTCTGTGCGCTAAACTAAGTTCACTAGCTGCTGTGAAAATCAATCAATTGGTCCATTTCAGATGCTTTAAGCTTTTACACAAACTTTTTCTGCTGTTGCAAGTTCATTTCCCGCTGATGGTAGTTGATAAAAACAACCACACTTCAAGTTAATGCCCATTAAAAGCTATTTTGCTTTTGAGCCTTTCCAGCAGAACACAGATTATTTTTCATGTTTCTTGGGAGGAAGTCAAAAAATATCCTTCTTGGCAGATGAACAACACTTCGAATTGTTGTACAAACTCGCATCACAACAGTGGGATCGGTGCCCAGCGATATCCGAGCAGCTGCCCAGTCACTGCACCAGAGACGTACACCGTCAATCCACTTTAAAGCAATGATATTTTATTAGCTTGTTTACATGTTTTCACCAACCACCACCACCACCACCACCACCATAGGCAGTACATCAACAATAACAGCATGTAGACCTATTAAGATTTTCACCATATTTATTTTCTTGTTTTTATGTGCTGTAGCCTGTTTTGATTCTCATGAACAACAACATGTATTTGTTTATTAAGAACATATTCATTTTTTTGGGCCACAAAACTGGAAATTATTTTTTTTTATCTTTATCTTACTGTGTATATTTCTAAGAATCTTATTAAATAGTCTACCTTTACAGACTTTCTGTTGAAGCATTTTACAGCATGTGTCACTGTCTTTTCAGACAGTAAAATAACATGTTGAATACAGTTTTCAGCATGTTAAGCGGTGTTTAATTGTGGGGTGTATCTAAATGAATATAAATCGCCACATTTGGAGGATGCTTCTAACAATGAGCATGCAGCTATTTCTGTTTGTCCTGAAAAAAATGATCTCCTCTCACCCCGGTGCTTCATGTGTGTGAGAACAAACGCCCCAGAACATCCTGACAAATGTGCTCTGACCCCAGCACAGTCGGTGCGCCTTTCGGTGTCTCCTCGAGTGGTGTTTACCTGAGCGGTTTCTGCAGCAGCAGATGTGTGATCCTGCGGTCGGAGCAGTTTAAATGGGATGCGGCAGTCCTGCTGACAGGCCTAATACACTCTCAGAGGGGGAAAAAAACAGGAAAGACTAGCATGCCAAGAGCCGACACAGCTGTTCAGCACACGAACCCGCTGCAGTCCTCCATGCTCTATCGTAAATATATATATAAAAAAACAATTTGATGAACATTAGCAGGTCAGCTGCTGGAGGATCAAACATGCTTGTCTCACAGTAGCAGTTGCTGTTAATTCATCCCAGGACAGTTGCGTGGCAGGTCGGTTGCCATGGTGAAACACACGGTGGACAGATGTGCAGATGTGATGGTCTCCTCCTTGTTTCTTTGCAGGCCCTTTGAGCAGGTGTGGCTCGATGCAGGTGACTGTGAATGTCTTTAATTATAATCCCTATTTTGCACATATTAGCAGTTGACTTTCTTTTTTGCAGCTGTCAAATCTAAAGCTACAGCAATACCAAATTAAGGTTAATAAAAATGATGTATTATGGACTTAAATTGGACTACTTTTCACACTTGAAGGATTTCAGGCTTTTTTCATCTTTTGCACTTTGACCCAGTACTGAGATTAAATACTGTATAATTGCGATTTTTTATTTATGGGTGTTTGGGCTGATGTTTCTTTTTACTGATTCTTATGTCTCACGTGAAGCTGTTTTCATTGTTTAGACAATTTGGAGAAGGGAGAGCGAGAGAGAGACAGAAACATGGAGAGGTCTTTTGGTAAACCAGAACCTTCTGTCCGACCATATATAGCCATGGGTCTCCACTACTGCCCTGATGCTGTATACACACACACACACACACACACACACACACACACATGCAAACACACCACCGTCACAGGACTGATGCTTTGTTCTAATCTGCCTGGACGCGATTTGAAAATGTTTGTGAGTGTAACACGGACACTGAACAGCAGTGTAAATGTTTAGTTTGCAACCGGGCTGAGCTGTTTCTTTGTTTCTTCAGTGCACCTCTGAGAGCTGGGCTGAATTAAACACTTTACTTTCAGCGCCTTCCCTGCTTTTCATCATAACGACCCTCCCACTGATATCGCTTTATCATGATTTCCATTGCGGCTGCATGGCTAATTTCCTCGTGGCAGAGTGGATAATGAAGATGGACTTGGCGTGGCTGTAACTAACCTGATGAGTCGCCAGATGATATTTAGCCTGACTTGACTTGCAAAAATCACTGCGCTCCTTGTTCTGGATTTTGAGGAAAATGAGCTTGGCGTAAAAATGCATTTGCCAAGTCGAACTGACCTCGTAGACGTAGAACTGGATTATCATGAACAGACGATCGTTTGATTCATATTACGCATGCAGCCGTCTGGCCTCACATTTCACAATCGATTCTGTAGCTTGTCTCAGAGTGAGCTTTTGGCAGGGGAAGTGAATATAGACAAAGCAGTCTTGTTCTGAGGGTCGTTGGTTCACATCTTCAGGCTGCCCAGGGGAATCTGAAAATCAAAGTGGGCTTTAAGATCTAAAAAAAATAATGTTAAAAAAAAAAAAAAAACGACACATGAATTTAAAGTGCACTTGGCTGCTCAACCAGATGCTGACATTGTGTTGTGTTCATAGACAGCATGAATAGTGGAGGGAGCCTTAAATCTGCTTTCTTTCTAACGACCATCAGGGGGCGACTCCACTGGTTTCAAAAAGAAGTCTTTTTGTATGTAAGCTTATGAAAAAAAATACCCTACTTCCCACTTGATTTCTTACCTCAGGATACATTTTCCCGAAGGGTTCATGGTCTGAATTGCTGGTTTCGAGTATTTTTCAATACATCATGATGCTCAGTTTGGAAAGTAAGGTCCCATTCTGAGTAAAATTGATGATAAGGCAGTGTATGAGTTAAGGCAAGGCTTTGAACATTGGTGCCGACAGATTGATCAATTCAGATGAATGAGGGAGAGCTGAAGAGTCGGATGCTCTGTTTCCTGCCACTACGGTCACAGTTGCTTCTAAGAACTTCAGCGGGGTTCTCCTCACTAGATCTGCAGTATAAATACATTGATTGTTTCAGTCCTCTTGATGGATTAGTTACCCCACTTAGATAGAGATCCAGAGCTGACGCTTCCCATCCGCAGAGCTACGGATCCGGGCTAAATCGATGCTTGGCCAGATGGATTTGTGGGCCGGCTGTTGTTAAGTGGAGAGCTAAGGCTTTCTGTCACTTACTGACTCTGAGCAGAATTGCCTTAGGAAGACACACACACAGTTCATATACGCGCTCACAGATTGTTTGTAGCTCTCCAGATTGTGACTGATTGGAAAGGCTGCAGTGTAAATCAATAGCGGCAGTGGTGAAGCAGACTGCTGCCATTTCTTCACCTCCGCTTCTCACAGTTTGATTAAAGAGAGCGGAGGAAATGTCGCCCGCCTCCATCTGTCTCTCTGTCCTGCCGTATGTCATGTTGTGTCTGCCGGCTTCTTTCTCTTTGTGTGTCGTCTTCACCTCGTTTAGGATATGTAATTATGATTTCTGCAAACTATTTTCTGTACATTGAACTCTATGCCTCCATTGTGGTGGTCAACACGGTATTATAAGGACATTCAGTAGTAAGCTGTTCTTATTTCTCAAGGTGTACGAAGACTGAGGAGAAGGCAGTGGATATGGCATCCTCCATGTTTTCACGCCCACTCTCTTTTCTGCAGTGGTGGGCAAACTAGCGTAGAGGTGCATTATCACCACACAGTGTCACTCTCAAATGCCGTGAGGGCTCAGTAGCAACCCGAACCACATTATTTTTCTGAGGCGACTTGATTTGCAGGATCATGAGAGAATCCAGACTGATTTGCCACCCACCCCGCAGATACACCAAGGAATGCCTCCAATGGTGTCATATCACTCAACCCTAATTACAAGCATATTCTGGTGCAGATAACCCTCTTGGTTATGGGAAATTTAGCTTCAGTGATAAAGTAGACACGGAACAAAGGTTACTTGACAATAAAGAAAGCAGTTCCCATGCTGATTCGCCGTGATTTGGGTTTTTGCTCAGGCAGAAAAAAGTATTTCGGCATTAGCAGCATTTCACACGAGGGCACTCCTCTAACAGTTTTAATCAAAAGCCAGCTTTTGGTAACAGGTTTCATATTAAGCCTGGAGGACTCTCAGGTCTCAGAGCGTTTATAGTCCTCCAGCCAAACTTGTAAAAGAAACTAATTCTAGAGAGGTCACAGGGGTGTTTTTCATATAGAATCTCTGCAAACCTTCGTGTGGCTTCTGAGACGAAGCTGCCAGTCTGACGTGGATTCTGTATTCAGATGTTGTCCTGTAGAGTACGCAGAGTCGGCCCAGGACAGAGGAGGGATGTTTCCATCTCTATTTAAGGAGAACTGCCAGTTTGTTTAAGACTTGGAAATAGACGAACTGCTCTGATGAAGCTGTGTGCGCTTAAGTGGGAAGTGTGTTCAGCTGGTGGTATCATCTGGCTGTCTAACGCACTTTCATATTCTGTTTTCCTCGCCTTTGTGATGCGCTGCACACTGCGAATTTTGTCACATTTGATATATTTCCTCTTCCCCTCCTTCCTTTCTGCTGCCTTCTCATCTCTCTTCCTTCCTCTGACCCAAGCCTACACCCTTTCATCTTGTTCAGGTCACATGTCAGCTCATGACAGAGGTCAAATGTCAGGGGCGTGTTGGTCTCTATGTACATTGTTTCCCACCCTGCTGATGGATGTTTGAGTCTGTATTTGTATTATTTGTCACTTGTTCTCTAGATTAAGTGATTAGTTGTTTGAAATGTAAAAAAATTCTTTCAGTGGTTCCCAAAGTACAAGATGATGTCTTCAAATATCTTGTTTTATCCACAAACCACATATATCAAATTTACTGTACAAGAAGAGTAGTAAAACCAGAAAGTATTCACATTTAAGAAGCTTGAACCAGAAAAAAAACTACTCAAACTGATTAATCGTTTATTAGTTGCAGATGAACTTAATATCTGAAAACTAATTGATTAAAAGCTCTTGCATCTACTGTACATACTACTTTCTTTTGTCAAAGTGATAAAAAATGTGATGATATTTCTTGAAAAGCACCAAATGTATTATATAAAGCTACACAGTGTAGTCGCCAGTGAACACCAGAGTAAAGTGTGTGTGAGGGCAGTGATGTAATTAATGAGTCTGAGACAAATGTAGGCATCCATCTTACTGATAACCAGCCCGTTCATTACTCCAGCCAGGATCTCACTGACCTGGATATAGATCCAGCGACTGCCCCAACAACAACAACACAACTTTGTCCCTCCTGTCCCGTGTGTAGACGGGCATTTTAAACTCAAAATACTGTAACAGCTTTAAAACGATATACTTACAACAAAATACATTACCTGATATTAAAAAAATATATATATTGTTGACCCCTTGGGTGGTCTCCAGTCCAGTAACCACCCCCTCGGGACGAACGCATGATCAATGCTCAAAATTTCATCAATGCACCGTCTAGTCCCGCAGGGGAGTCGTGCAGCGATCGATTACTTGTGTCTTGTTTTAATTATATGCGAGTGTGTATAGAAGAGTGTGGTCAGTCACTATGAATATATGTATGCGTGTGTGTTTGACCCACTGCCCCCCGACAGCAGCCCTCCGTGTTCTGCTGTGCACCAGTCAGTCCGACCCGAAGATGAATTACTTCCTGTGATGGGGAGCAGTGGCCTCTTGACCTGTTGAACGTCTCAGTTGATGTTTGCTCCTTTGAGGGCATTTATCAGTGACTGACCGGCACCGTTGTATATTCATTGATGCATTAACTTACTATTTTTATCCTCGTGCATTTATACAGTCTCTCTGCATATTGAAGGACTCTGTGCCTCATTTTTGCCGTGTTTCTCAGCTCCAAAACTCATCTCAGTGAGTCCCAGCGAAGACCTTCATCTAGATCGTGTGAGGCAATTATTCCCAAACTCTTGCAAAACCTGGTACGTCTTCAAAGTAAAACTGTGGAGAGCTGGTGTGAAAATTTTAACGATCTGGTGCATCAAACTGAAAGAAAAGTCAGACATCTGGGGAAATAGGCCTTTTCTCTTTTTTTCCAAACATTACTAAAGAGTACTCAGAGTATGAAACTTCCGTTGGGTCTTCTGGGTGATTTTTGTTATTTTTACACTACAAGTAAAGAAGTTATAACGTGTTAATCAATGAGCTTTAAAAGTGTTGTTCATTTTGATAAAATCAGTAGCCTCATATCAATCTTTTTATCTAACTCTTGCCGAGGAGGTGATGAAGCGTTTCCTGTCAAATTTCTTCAATTGAATACAGCAATATTGCACTTTATACAAATTTTGACAAAAGATGAATTAAAGTTAGGTGGTTAAATCTTTTTAATTACATTTTATTCAAGATTAAAAAATAACTTTTAGTTTAAAGTTTTTCAAGGTTCGAAAACCTTGCCACTCTTTTTTTTATTCATCTTTCTTTGTCAGTGTTGTGTATTGCGCCTGGTGCATTTCAGCAATCATCTACTGGCATATTACCACAGTGATTTTGATTTTAATTCCCTCAGTTTTTAGATGTAATATGGTGTAGTAATGAGTGAAGTGTGAGTTAGTAGATGCTTTTCAGAAAAAATAAGAAAAACATTGTAGCAGCCGCGGTTCAGAAGATAATTGCAGAGTTAAATTTGAAAACGTTACTTACCTGTCAGAAGAACATGAGAACTGAAGTTGTGTTTTGAGGGTTGTTAACTGGAATCAACCCAAACTAAACTGAGACGTTCAAAAAAGGAAGCTTTGTTGTTGGATTTCTTTCAGCTGTTTGTGTTTTTTTGTTGTTGTTGTTGTTGTTGCAGCAATTATCAACATGAAGCTGGATGGAGTCCCACGCAGGGGGGACACCACAGTCTATTCAAATGAGCAAGATTGCTAACGAGGAGGTTTATGGAGGGGAGCTGCTCTTTTGCTAAATATAGAAAAAAAAAACATATGAGCCAATTTTTACTAGAATGATTTCAGCAAATAAGGGGATTTGCCAGACGCTGATGAGGAGGCTGAGATCTCAGACGGAGTAGCTCGGCCCGTCACCCTGCAGCAGCAGAACGTGTTGCTCTGTAACTATTTTTTGTGGTCAGGAATAGTATATTTTTAACATGCTGGGACTTCTGTTTAAATCTCTCGCTGTTGTCTCTCCTCTCCCTGCATCGACCTCACTGAGCTGTGGATTTGCTCATCACTGTAATTGGTGTAGAAATGAAGCAGAGGAGAGTGACAGGTCTGTGAGCGAGGTGAGATGGAGAGCGGGGGGAACACCTCTCTCTGTAGAAGCGAGGCAGGATTGCCTGTTGAGCTGTGTGGGCGTGAATGGGATCTTTTTTTTTTTTTTTCATCGTGTCGAGGGAATATTAAGTGAAAATGAGATTGCTGTTCAGCTGGAGGTCACAGTGTAGTCTGTGGAAACCCTCAGGCTGTTTAATGTGTCTGCTGCGTAACGCTGATGTGCTGTTTGTTTTATAATGGAACATGACTGATATATTTATTAATATTACAGACATAGGCTTCTGAATAGTTCTATAGTTACATATTGTATATATATTTGACTTTATGTTTATCATAAGCTTATTCAATAGATTGGTATGTTTGTTTTGATTTATTTTGAACATGGTTTTTCAGGAACAAGCCTCAGAGGTTTCCAGGACTGTGCACACAAAAAGCATTTCTGTATTAATGGAATAAGTGACACCTGAGTCGTGTTAGCAAGTCCTTAAAGAGCAAATCCACTGTCTTCACAGATGAATATCAGTGTCAGGAGTGTTAATCAGCCTGTGAAAGCAGCTATACTGTAATTTATTCTTTGGTGTTTATAAGGTCTGAAAAATAAAACCCAGATGATGTCTCAACGCGTCTGTATTTGATGAGTTGGGAATGTGACTCAAACATGAGCTTGTTTTCAAACTGTGAAGACGGTGTTGACGTCCAAGAGTATTGTGTAGCAGAGATGTCTGCTGAGGTTAGCATGCCAGGCAGCTAGCCCCAGCCTGTCCTGTCTCATAATACCACTTTATATCGACAGGTAGTTGTCATCATCAGGCTCAGCTGGGAGATGCGTGTGGAATAAATGAAGAAAATAAACTCAGACACTGACTCAACTATGAGCTACTCAAAGAGCAGCAGTTGGTGATATGCTGCCCCCTTTATATTTGGAGCTACCTTTTGAATTACAACAATATTTTACAAATTACACCTTTAATATCTGCACAGACAGTTTAGGGAATTTTAAAGCTACATTCTTGACATCCATGTTTGCTCACTAGCAGTCTTCATTCTTACCTATTTTTGAACGTTGCTATGTTTCTTGGCAATTGACTGCCACTTACCTTGGGTCGGTGGAGTGGCGTGAAAACCATGTGCAGGTAACGGTGAACCACTGCTCCATAGTGCTCCTAGTGGACAAAACCTCCAGAGGGTACCTTTAATAACAACCGTGTTGTGCTTGTGTGTGTGTGTGTGTGTGTCTGTGCCTGAGGCAGGTTTGTCATACATAAGCATACAAACTCCCTTATTTCTGCAGCCTTCTTTAATGCAGCGGCTTCCTCGACTCTCTCGCTCGCTCCGTATTTGCATGGCGTTCAGGTTCACTATACATCTGCAAATATATGCACATTAGTTTGCAGGTTATATCGCCGCACCATAGAGGCGAAAACATAAGCTGAGAAAGAAGAGATGGGAATACTGAATGGCAGAAAGAAAGATGCGGAGGGGGGACGCTTCTCACTTCCTCCCCGCAGAAATGTAATTGGTCTTTTGAGAGTTTACACACACCTTTTCAGCTGTAATTGTCTCTCTGTGGTAGGGTTTGTCTCACCTATAACACACGCACACGCACAATAAACCTTATCCCATACCTGCACACCTGCTCAAGACGTTAGAATGTGGAGCAGAATATTCACGCCCCAGAGCATTATGGGAGATGGACTGTCTCTCTGAGCCGGGGTTTAAACATCAAAGGCCGGCTCCGAAGGAAAATGTATCCATGCCTGCGTTTGTGTGTGTGTGTGTGTGTGTGTGTGTGTTTGTCATCCTATAGGTCATATCAGCCAGTGTGCTCTTGCAACACCAGCCTTAATCAGCAGGTAGCCGATCTCTTCTACCTCTCACTCAAAACAGGATATGAAGCAAGCCCACTTCCTGTTTGTCAGTATATCTGCTCCTGATAGCAAAGCACACCTCACCTCTTATTGGTCCCCTCTTTTGATTTCCCATGAAGTTATTGCTGTTGTCGAGTTGTCAGCCTGAAGTTCAACAGGCTGTTGAATTTCAGCCGACTTAACACCCCCTCACCCCCACCCACTCACAAGAAGAGTAAAGTATCCAGGAGTACAAAGGTTTCCCCCAACTCCTTCCTTCCTTTTTCCTTTGAAGACAATGCTCCGCTTTGATGTAGCTCGAACTCTTCTCCGACGTGATGCCAGCTTTAATAACCGTGGCGGGGACCGGCAAATGAAGGCTTTCATTCCGAAGCGCCGAATGAGAAGTTTGCATCCAAAATGAGAATTTTTTCTCGCCGCTTGAAAGACACTACCGGTCCTCCTTCAGAGCGACTGATGATAAACGGCACTTCTAAGGAGTTAGGCAGTAATTTGAGCCCTCGTTTGATGAGCAGCAACCTTTTAATGGCTCAAGGTAATGTTTTAGTGAATGGGATACATGAGTATAAGACTCATTCCCGCTGACTTTTTGGTCAAGCATGAATCTCAACATTATGTTTAGCTTCAGACTAAAAAATAAATCGGTGTCCTGTTCGCAAAGGTTCTGAGAAACCACGTCCTTAATTTACATTCGGTGTGAAGAAATGGTCTTTTTCTAGAAACACAAATTCCTTAATTGGAGGAAATATAATTTTCTAAACAGTATAATTCAACAAGTTCTCACTCTCAGCTTATATGGCAGCTTGGTCAGTGGCCTTGAGCTTAAAACTATGATGTTCTGTGTAGGCTCTGTGGTCAGGTAAGCAATGATATATGCAACAGCCAATTGGACTTTCAAAATAAAGCTCTCATGTCATATATTACATGTTATGACATCTGGACTGTAATTAACGTTCTTGTTTGGTTTGGTTAGGTTTAGGAACAAACACTACTTGGGAAGGTTTAGGAAAAAAGAAATTGTACTTTGTTCAGTCTTGTACAAACGTCAGCTTAACCTAGTTACATCACATTTGTAACACAAGTTACATCATTCACATTTGTTTACTTGTGACTCTTGTTCACAAACGGGACAGGAACTTGTCTCCGAAAGGAAAGTCCCATGTATGACCCATCCAACCACCCCAACTTGGACTTCACTCACTCTTGATGTTTCTGCACTAGAGGGGCGCTTTAAAATGTGACGCTGGAGAGGTAACTTTCTCAGAGGCCAAAGTGACCTTCAGATTGCGTCTTTTGTCCGTCCAACAATCCATAACCCAAAGACTATCATATCACATATCTCATTTACTGTCATAGATGACAATAGAAACAGCAAATCCTTAACTTTAAAGCAAATGTTTGACATTTTTGCTTCACTGTTGCCACATAAAGACTTGTGTTGTCAGATAAAACCAAGAGACCGTGTTCTTTTTTGATTTCCCAATATTATATCATGTCAGCGCAGTCCTCGGTGTGCTGAGCTGTCATACTGTAGCTGAAGAAGGGTTCATACAGAGGGCAGCGTTGCTCTGCCAGCTAGGAGGCCTTTCATGATGTTTGACCCTTTTACCTTTTAGTGGTTTCGTGGAAAAAAAGGTGCGGTGACCCACAGCGAGAGAGAAGGATAGTCTGACACTGAGGAGGAGAAAAACTAGTTGTGAACGATTGAGTCAGAAATAACACTTGATTGTTGTTGCACGATGCTGAGAGGGAGAGGCAACGTCAAAGCCCGACCCACAAAAGCACACCATTAAACTTTAATGTAAATGTGAGGCTGCAGTACAAACCTACACAAAGACCAAGACTTCTTTTCCCACCAGAGCTTTTCTTTGCTGCAGCTCCTGAAGTTAATTAGGTAGGACGTCGTCTGCATATTTGACTAATCCGCCAAGAGTCTGCATTCCTGCAGCAGCATCTCCTCTCCGTTATCTAATCTCTAGTTGCCCACTAATTCTATTTAAACTCTGCTGGCTGTCTTTACGCCGTTCCTGGAAGCAGAGAACAATGGAGTAGCGATATGTCACCGAACTGAGTTTTGGGAGTTTGGAGGTGGAACATTGCACAGCAGAAACAGGTCTTGTTAGGAAGTGATTCTCCCATTATCAATGTGTACTATTTACTTTCTAAAGACACAGTCCCCCTTGTGTTTCTAGCCACTGGCATTTTAGGCAGTGGACTCAATACATTAACTTGTCATAGACGGTTTCATTATGCAAGTGCACATATGAATAAGATATATTGGGCACAATTTCAAGGAGCTATTGTGGGAATCTCAACAATAGTAGAGAACAGGAGAAAAGAAAACCGCTTATTATAAGTCCGTCCGTGAATTTGAGTCATTTTCTTAAGGGCAGTCTGATCTCCTTTTTTAATTTTAAAGGGGCAAATTGTAAGATAGATAGTGAGAATTGGTCTTTATGTTATGTGAGAGATTGGCGCTACCTTTCCAATTCTGGCCATTTTCTTGCAAATTACAAAAACAGAGGCCACCACCATATAAAAAAATCAATTTAAAAGTCAGGACATGGATTGATTAGTTAGGTGGAGAAAACAAAACAAAACAAAAAGCAGAAGCAAAGTATCATAAGCTGTTACTTTGTGAAGTTGCTGTGGCTAACGCTAATGTACTAGCATACAATTTCCTGTTAGGATATTCAGCAGTAATGGTGCGACATTAGCATTTGTGTGGACCTTGGAGAGGTTTGTGTCCACTCGATGAATATACTCACTCCTTTCATTTTTTTTTGCTTTTTTTTTTTTTTTGCTTTTCACAAACTCCTGCAGCTTTAGCCACTAGCCAGGAGCTCCTCACCAGCTAATTGTTAGCTTAGTTTGGCCACAGTTCGACGGTGGGCAGGTAGCATACAGTCGGTTTATCAAAACGTTTTTGGGGGAGTTAAATACTGCTTCCATTGCTGCTGTAGGCAAACATGAGGAGAACAGACTGAACTATACAAGAAAAACAAGGTTGAGTGGGGTTATTCCAAAGCTTGTTTTCCAAATCTATAACGTTTGCTGTGGTTGCTCTATTTTGATTTCCACTTCCTGAAAGTAACCACTCACAAAATGCTTGGTAAGTGTTAAGGCACCCACTGGTGACACCCACTGTTGGTGTCACCCCAAACACATAGTAACAGTGAAAGAAAAACACAACACCTTGTTGGGCTCTGGCCTTCACACTGAGGCTCACGCACACTGCAAACAAGCCTTACACACACGCTCACAAAGCGGCCACATATGACTGTTTTTGTTTGTGCAGGTTTTACGCGACTCGGTATGACTGCTGTGTTTGTGCATTGATACGGTGCGTTTGTGGGTGTGTGGGAGAGTTGGATTGTGTTTGTGGGGATGCAGAGCGCTGCTCACATGAAAAGCTCTTTGTACAGCAAGTTTCTTTTAATGAATTGGTGTACAGATCGATCTTTTGAATGGAACAGCATTGGTGCATGTGTGTGTGTGAGAGTGTCCAAGGTCGGGTGTGATCCGGAGTGTATGAAACATCACCTGTGTTTCCATCCTGATAGTTTTATGTAATAATGGAGGTATTCAATTAGAATCACAGAGTGGAAATGAAATATTGTGATAAAACTTACTTGGATATTGCAATAGCAGTATCATTATTTCCCAAGAAGTTTAGAAAATATCTTACTTGTCTAATAGTTGGTCGGGTCAGGCATCAGTATTTGTTGAGTTGGAAATTAAACTTAAAAATCAGACAGAAAAGTACTTTTGATACATGAGTAAATTTAATATCAGATGCTTTAAAGGGTAGGTATGTAATACTTGCTTGCAGAATGCAGAAATTATTAACAGAACATGAAGAAATAACACTTCTGATGTTATGACATCTGCGTAGTTTGTTGTGTCTACTTAAGTTAGCATGCTAACAAGCTAGCCTCGTGCTGGCACAAACCCCCTGTGCTAGTCCGGTAAACACCAACACCCCTCGGTGCTCCGAGGTCCCTGTCTTGACTGCTAACTTCATGGCTAACTGAGCTAACTCGCCAGCAGCAGTTAGCGCTAACTCTGTTGATATGCTGCCGCCCTGGTTGTTTTGAATTCAACTGGTGGCCAATTCTTAATAGGACTTTTACTCAAAGTAATTTCACAAACACTAATTCTGAACTCGTCATGCTAAGATGAAATAGAAATAATCCCCTCCAGCAAGAAAGCAGCAAAGTGCTTCTCTGAAAAATGAAGAGTGTTTCCTTATTTCTTTCAAACAACAATGCATTCTGCAAATGATGAGACATGCTGCAACAAGAAAGGAAACAGATCAAATATTCTCATGCCGTGCTTTTTCAGCAGACGGGTGGAGGCTTTTTTGTCAAACACAGCGGCTTACAATTGGTTGATGTTCGTTGTTTGTTTCACTTAAACCAATGCACTTTGGATCTAAGTTATGAAGTTTTTTTTGCTGTCTATCTCGCTTAATTTCCCAAAGCAGCACACGTAGCAGCAAGAACTAATCGACAGCAGACCACAGAGCCTGAGGCCGAGTTCCTCCTGAGCACCTAATAATCATGTAGGCTTCATCCACGCAGTGACATCGAGGAACGTCGATCCCGTTGACTCCCACATGTATAATAATGCCCAGTGTGTTTCTAGTTGTTGTATTAAGGCACATTATCTCACATTAAAAGACATTTAATGAACAGTGTTTTTCATTTTTACTGTGGATGTTTGTAGATCTGGGGAAATCAAATCAATCAAAATTCGTGAGACGGTTGAGTTGAAACTGATACGCTCCTGCATCACATTTTAGCTTCCTGCATACTGTTGTCTCACCCCTTTAACGGCCAAGCCCACGGGTTCTATAGGTCAGTGTAGAGAGAGGGTCAGCAGAGCAGCAAGATCGATATGAACGCAAACACACTCGCCGTGTGTGTATAGATCAGCTGACCCGATAGAAACAAGCCTGCGCCGTGTCTGTGTGTCTGTGGTCTCCTAACCTCTGACCTCTGTGTGTGTGTGTGAGTGTGTAAATGAAAAATAAATTCAGACATTATCTACTCACTGGATAGTTTGGTGAAGTTTTGTCTTTCTGTGTGCACGGGGTGGGTAGATAATGACATGAGAAATAAAACAAGAAGAAGTCATAAAGACAGACATTAACACCTTGTGTGCGTCTTTAAGCTTTTTCCTGTTTTCTTTCACTTGTTTTGTTTGTCTATAAAAGAGCTTTTGGTTTTGTAATACTTTGTTTTTGTGTGAAAAATGCAGCGTTCAGACCTGTCTGGATCTGAGGCCACCTGGCTGCGGTTATTTTGCAGACATCATTTATTTTGAAGCCAGTAAAATGTTCTGCATCCTTCACCACAGCCGACTCGTTCTATTGATCGCCACACACTGTGTTCCCTCTGCCTCTCTCTGTGCAGCCAGCCCTTCATTCCACTTTTAATTTGTGTTTTAATTGTGTGCTTGTGTGCTCGCGCCAACCGCACAGCACACGCCGACCTTGATCATTGTGTTGATGTCTGTGGAACTGGGTGAATGTTCTGCTACCTCCACAATGCTGAGCTGTTCGCAGTTTCGGCTCTGGTCTTTCGAAAAGGGAAATTTCAACTTAAAAAGAAACCTTTTCAAAGTCGATTCTGTTCCCGTTTTTTTTTTTTTTTTTCTCCCTCCACAAGCACGGGGCCGTGAAATACAAGTAATATATAATCATGAAGTATTGATCGGTGTTGCAAGACATCTAAAGAGAAACAGGCAACCAGGTCTGTGGACATAAGCCTAGGGAAAGAGACTTACCTCATTTGAGAGACAGAGTTATTAATCTGTACACTGTACACAGTAAGAAATCTTTAAGAAATATGCTGGATCTCATAATTTAAAGTGAAACGCTTGCCAAATTGCAACCTAGGCTTTTTTTGGGAATGCATATGAGTCAAACCTTCCTGTAAAACATAATTACGACGAAAGAGGCGTAATGGGGCAAATTCAATGTTTGCATCAAAATTTTTAAAACACTACGAAGGCTCGACACAACATGAGACATGAAATGATTCCTGTGGTGCGCCGGATGATCAGTGTTCAGTAGAAAGCAGCAGATCATGGAGCTCCGTCTGCATCCACACAACGTTAAAACTTATTTTAAAAAGTCATTATCAGTAAAATTCTCAAACATCGGCTGAAAGATGTTCAAGCGCTCTTTAAAGACGGATGGAGAAGTATTAACAAACCAGCAGGCTTAACTTTAACACGTCGTAGCGAAATTTAGTGTGTCCATCTGGGTGCTGGAGCCAATTAGCACCCGTGACCACTTCAATTCCCACTGAAGGAAAAAGTGAGACATTTGTGTGTTTTCCGTCCAGTGTGAAACGGGTATTTGTCAGCGATTTAACAGGAAAACAAGCCCAGTGTTGATTATAATAAACAGACGACCCTGGTATTGATGTTTCAGTCTTGATATTCCAGGATACTGTTCCTAAAAAAAAAAAAAAAAAAAAAGCAGAGATGATGCTTGTGACTAGATACATATTTACAGCAATGTCAGTAATACTGTCATGCATGTGGAACCTCCTCAAGTGAGTCGCTCCTGTATTGGCTCGTCTAAATTAATAAATAAAAGGGATAAAAATTGTAATATCGTCGCTTCTAGAAGTAACTTGATTCGGCTTTTCAGCTCAGAGCTGCTCAAAACTGGAATTCACCTAATTAGTACTTCTCTCCGACACGCTTGGAGGAGTTCATGTGAAAAAGAGAGGTCATATAATTACGGCCCTGGGAAAACCCTCAGCTTTATTTGTGTAATAGTGTGTGCGTGTGTGCAGCTGGCTATCCATACGAGAGTCTGTTCAGTGTGGTTTTATTTGCGCGCTCAGCCTTTTGCGGGAACAAGAGTCGACCTTGCTCTCAGCCTTTATTTGCCGGTACAGTGTGATGCAATAGGACTTAAACTCTGCTGGCTGTGGCCCATAACGACAGATTATGCTTCTCGCCTCATACATTAATGTAAAATGCTTCAATTGTGTGAAGAAATAACACCTGGTGCTTACAAACAAACAAGAAAAAATGAACGCTTTCCTGGCCTCCTTAATCTTCTTTGAAAGAGCTCCAAATCCCTTTTTTTTACACAAGAAAAATAACAAGAAAACTCAAAAGCATGCTCTTTTAAAACATAGAATATTTCTACACGGTCATGTTGGACCTTAAAACAAATCAGGTACTCAAACGCATCTCGATTTATCCCCTTTTTGTACAAGTTGTAGTTCCTCCCACAACAGTTCACAAATTGATTTACTCACAGCAGGTATTTGTCTGTTTTCTCAGCAGACAAATATAGTGATTCAACACCTAACAAATATTACTGAACGGCTAGAAGACACCGTGCAGAAATAGCGTTTCCTCAGCCCCCACATTTGGCCCATTCTACGAGGAACGTGAATTCCTCATTTCCTGGTCCAAAACACAACAAGTGCTGCAGATCCAGGAGGTAAAAGACTCAAACTGACGAAATGAAGTCGTTCAAATCACCACGTCTGTGCCAAGCTGTCCAAAATATGTGACGAAGAGCTAACAATGTCTGAAAACCACAATACCTGTTAGCAAACAGCTGGCATTTCAGTACTGAGAGATGATGTAAACCTGGAGCTGTGTCTCACTTGGAGGATGAATTCTGATGTTTCTCTGTTTTCTCTCTGCAGCATGTGGAAAGGCCTGAATGTCAACTGCACAGACAGCTCAGGATACACACCTTTACATCACGCATCACTTAATGGACACAGGTAAGAGCAATTCTTCTTAACTGACATCTTCAGATTGCTTGTTTTCTCCATCCAACAGTAAGACGCGATTCAAGCAGCAAATCTTGAATGCGGTACCATCAACTTATTCTTTTTTTTGATAAATGACTTAATTAGGCATTAAATGTTTATGTAATATGTAAGATACTATTATGTTGTTAGGAGAAACAAGTCAGAAAGAGATATTTAACTTTTTCTCCCAAGATGGAGGCTTTTTTAAGCACACAAATAATGACCCCTCTCAGAGTTTGGGTCTTGTTTAGCACTACTTCTTTGCCGAAATAATCCTTCCACCTGACAGATGTGACATGTCAGGGTGCTGATTACACAGGATTAGAGCACAGGTGTCCCCCTGGACTGCTCACAATAAAAAGCTACTCTGAAATGTGCAGTTTAATCTTGTAAAAGTAAACTTGCTAGGCATCAAAATAAGAACTTCACGACTGGGGTTAAGGATTTTTTTTCTTGACAAAGCTGTGCACAGATACTGCGTCAACCAGGATTCGTCTGTGGAGAGAACACTTCCAGAGACGAGCTTCCCTGAGACGCTTTGGTTGTGCAAACCAACTGTTGCATCAGCGGTTCAGGTGAAGAAGCAGCATGTTGAGGTCCTATACTTTTGCCAAAGTGGTATTTCAAAACAAAATCTTAACTTTTATTTGACTCTTGGATACTTTCTAAAACACTTGCTGCTGACCTGATCAGTCACACCTGCCGACCGGTTGCGATGAATGACCTGGAAAGAGGAAAATGCGGCTCTAACGCTTTTTTGGGTTCTTCAGCAGCGTTGTGGAGTTGGTAGTCAGAAATCAAACAGTTTCTAGAGTTCGTAATAACCTCTTGGAAACATACAGCAGTGAAGACGTCGCCAGTCACTTTCCTTTAGCACAGGGAAACCATCCTGAGCCTGACTGTCGAGTTAGAGGCACTGAGAGCCCCGCTAACGTTAAGAGGCCACAGCCTGTCAGCTCCGCTTCAGGTCGGAAATGCATTTTGTGCTGCTGGTAGTTTTTGTATTGTTGCACCATAAGCTGAATTTTACCAGTAAAATGTCCTTGTAACTGCTGGCTTCTCCCAGAACACTTTCTGCTGGAGTGAAGGCAGCTGAGCGGTTGGATTTTGTGGTTGCTCTCTCAGCCATGTTTTTGTTTGGGGGGGGCGGGAAAAGAAAAACTAGAAAACATGACAGTTTTATCCTACTCAAGATAGAACAGGAAGTAGACAACTTTGTGCAATGGATGAATTTAGACATCTGACTATTAGATATTATAGTATACAGGACGTACATTTTATCCTCAGTGGATTCATCATCAGAAGCTCTCACATTGTAACTCGACATGTTGTTATTTCGGATACATTGATGTGCAAATCCTTTCTTACTTTCTTCCTTTCCGATATGATGTCTAAAACAACAATTTGGGTCACAGCCGATACCATCTACTGCACACTATCAGTCATCAACAACCGTTAAAGGTGCCCTGTGGAGTTTTTGAGCAATGTTTTTCAGCTTGATTCCTTGTCTTGTTCCCTTGCATGCAGGTTCAGGTACCCAGAAAACAGAAACTTTGCTCACATAAAAATTCAACAGAGCATCTTTAATATATCCTTATTTCTCATGAAAAAGAACGTCAGCCTACTGTACAAATACCTACGCACTGAAGAGAACTGTCTGGTATTTAAAGCAAGGAAAACATTCTTTCTGTGAGTCATAAATTAATGTAATTAAATATAAAAGATTACAAAAGCAATAAACAAAAAAAGAAACCATCAAGTTGCAGTGTTGCCCTCCTTCTTGCCTTTTTCTGGACTGTTTTCCTCCAGAATCTCCTCAACAGGTGTCTCATTTCCAGCTATGGCAGCAGGTCTATCCATCAGCTGAGCGTCAGGTGTTACTCTTACAAATCGTTCAACGTGTTCATCAAAGTATTGACCATTATATTTTGAATCCAGTGAGGTCGCCATGCAGAAAGGGGCACCGCTGATCTTTGGGTTAGGGTCAGAGACAATGTAATACGCAGTTTCTTTCACTTTTATCTGAAAACGAAACCACATGTGCGCACATTGCCGGAATCATGGAGAAAGTAACTGACTAGAAAACAGATAAACATCGTCCACTGACATCGACGAATGCCACCTTATTTGCCAGAGTCAATCTTATGAGCCTCGAAAAAGGTTTCATTAGAGGAAAGGTCGGAAGAATTTAGAAGACAGTTATTCTCCTAATTAGGTTAAATGCTGACAGCCAATTAAATCAATTTCACATTACCTGTCGCACATTGTTCCAACAACAGAAACGGTCGTCAGTAACAGTCAAAAAAGCGCAACATTTCTGCCAAAGTTCAAACGCGTTCTACTTCATGCGTCTGCATCTGCTACGGAGCCACTGTGCAGCTTCCCTTTCTTCACCTGGGCCTGCTGAGAAATCTGTTACACAGCGTGGATTAGCTGCAAGCCTGACCGCCATCCCAGCTTGGCGGAACTGAAGGATTAGTGCTGTGTTTTGGGAGCAATTATGTGGATTTCCTACTTCAGATCAACTGGAGAGGAGAGAAGAGGGAATGGGGGGGAGGAAGGAGGAGGAGGAGGAGGAGGAGGGTATGGGGATGCAGCCGCACAGTGAAAATGAGGCCGCCGATGAAAAAAAGCTGCAGAGGAGCGATTTAACATTGAGGTGGAGACGTTATAAGAGAACAGGCATTTAAGAAAACTTGAAAACTTGGCAACAGGCAGATTCGGGGATTTGTTATTCAAGCTGGGTGTCAGAGATGTTTTTTTTTTTTTACCACATAAAAAACCTTTTGATGATCAGCGAGGAGTTGAGTATTTTTTCACATGTGACCCCGATTTCAACTCTATGATTTGGCTGTATAACTGGCCACTTAAACCTGAGTGAATTATGTATTAGATTATTAATTAACACAGCAGTTCATTAAGCACCTCGCCGCTGCTTTCACCTCTGCTCCCGGGAGACGTTCTGCCCTTCTCGCTCCTCTCTTTCACCCCACCCTGACATTTTTCGAATGCAAATGAAGCATTTCACCTTTTCTCCTCTTCAGAGAGAGGTGACAACTTCAGCTGGAGACTGCCCTAATGTGAAACAGTACCGCTGACATTACTACTGGGCGAGTGGCAGCTAAATGGATTTTCCAGCTCCGGTCCTGGCACTGTGATTTGTTGCTTTTTCTATTTGTGTAATGGGGATTTATTAGAGGGATACATGGAGGCAGTCGTCGTCTCTCAATTTGTGATAATTTCCAGTTGAACCCCTGCGAGAGCATCCTGCTACACTTATCATTCACTCATAGCAACACCACAGATTCCTCCATGACTCTTACGCCTGGTTTAGACGAGGTGCCTCGAGCAGGTGCCGGCTTACTGCTGACCAGATCTCTTGGCCGAACGCTGCAGGTCGAGCTGCAGGCATCCAGTTGCTTAAACGTCAGATGAAAATCACCAGAACAAGAACAGAAATGAAAGCAAGAATGTTAGAGGGAGAACACAGCGGTGAAGTGATAATCTAGCCACCAGAACTGAACCACAGAGAGCTGCTATTGTTTCCTCTCATGTCCGTTTGTTGGTTTGTCAGCAGGATTATACAAAAACTACTGAACAGATTTCCATGAAACTTGGTCGGAGGATGTGTCTCGGCCCAGAATAGAGCCTGTTAACTTTCTGGTAAAGGATGGATCCAGGAATTTATTTTTCACTTTCTTTAACATTGCAAGATTTTTGTTGACATTTTCAGTAATTTCTGAGAGAATTGGATGCATCTTGATGGAAAAAAATCTGGTGTATTAAGCTGGCTGGTAACTATGTACAGTTTGATTAAGGGGGATGTTGGGCCTTGGCAAAGGTGTACTGAGTACCATTCTGTTTAGTTGGTAGTAGTACAGTTCTAGTGTGGACAAATGGAAGAAGGTAAAACAGTGCAAGGAATCAAACAAGGCCAACTCAAGCCAGATTTGAAGGAAAGGACCAGTGTGTTGCAAACTTTCCATGTGGTTCATTCTCTCTTTTCCGTCTCTTCCAGTCTTTGCGTCTCGTTAAAAATAAGACAGCACGTCTTTGAGGGTGTTGGTGATGAATTATCCAAAACTTCACCAAGAGAAACAGTTTTTTTTTTGGCAAGTTGGCAAACATGTGATGACTTAGACAACACAAGCTCGTCTCGGCTCCAGGGCGGCGGTGTCTCAGCAGGTACAGCAGAGCCAGGTTAAAATATGTTCTCAAAGGGAAGGTGACTGTGTTCCATGATATGGATTTCCTCTTCTGCCCCTTCTCCATCCCTCCATCCTTCGATCTGTTGATACATTGATCTGTATGTGTTTGCACGTCTCTGTCTGTCTCAGGGAAGTGGTGCTGAAGCTGCTCCAGTTCGAGGCGTCCACAAACGTGGCCGACAGCAAGGGTTGCTTCCCGCTGCACCTGGCCGCCTGGCGGGGAGACGTGGACATCGTCCGCATCCTCATCCACCACGGGCCCTCGCACTGCCGGGTCAACCAACAGGTAAACGCCAATATCTCATCATCATCACCATCATCATCACCATTATCATCTCAAAAATCTTTATCCTTTGCAATGCTTGCACTCACCTTTTAACAGACCATTAATATTTTGACTAGAGCAATCTTATTTTTATCAGTTCAACATAAAAGGTCACATTTCAAGTCAGTGTGCATGAATTAGATAAATGCTATCTCATACATAAACTGTAGGTGTTTATTCAGTTTTTCCATATAAAGCAATGGGGAACTCCTACATAAACGTGATGTGTTTATCATTGTTGGTGCTGGAGTATGTCTTCCTCTTTTAGGAATCATGTTCTATGACTTCATTAGTTCATAAGACATCATAATGAAGCTACAGTATATACTGTGTATTGTTGCTCTGTTTGATTGTGGCTGCTTGTTAATTAACAGCATCGTGTTGCTGTCTGAGTTGTTGTTCTCTGTCTGTTCAGGCTCTGGTCAGGTCAGCCACATGCTGCATCAGCTCTAATGATGCTTTGTTTTATGATTGAATTCATGCGCGTCAGGTTCAGAAGCGTCGGTGGGCGAGGACAGAGAATAACATCTGTAAAGCTTCATGTCTAAACTTCTGCAGCTACCTTCTGGAAAAAAAAAGAAAATACATAATTCTCACGTTTGTTCTCCTGGTTTTGGACTCCTATCTAAATATGAGCTAAATGAAACTTGAGGTCTTGCGTTGTATTTCTCGGAGCATTTACCCCGGTGCTGCCACAGGTCGTCTCGTTATGGCTCCTGTCCAGCAGAACCGATCTTTTACAGTTCCCTGTGATCTCTCTCTGACAGCCGGGCGAGCCTTTCAGCTCTGGGAGCATTCAGCCTGCCGCTGCTGTCATTTCTGATCAGCAGAAATGACCTTCTTCTCCTCCCTCACTATTTTTCTGTCCATCTCCGCTCGCAGCATGTCGGCAAAGTCACGGCTCGCTGATGCTCTGCGTTTCAAAGCACAGAGCACACAGGAAGTGTTCAATCAGAGGTGCAGGGGGAAAGAGAGATGCCTGTTTTAATATTCCTGCTCCTGATGGCGCTCGTGTAATGGACCCCCCAAGTTATTGGAGCGTTATTTACTCGGCCTAATAAGCACATTTTCCTCTGTCACCATTAGCCAAATCATCTGGCTCCGAGAGTTGTTAGAGCCTAATTGTTTGCCGTGATAAATGATGTCCCTTGCCCCTGAAATGGAGAGGTTTGTCAGCAAGTGAACACGGATAATTTTCTTCTTTTTTTTTTTTTCCCACCCTGTCGACGTTTTGCAGAGCTGTGCAGGCAGCGTGGACACACACGGGGGGGAGGTTGCTGATTGAGAAGATACGGTACATGCTGACTTCAATGCACAGTCAGCGTGTGTCAATGCGTGTTCACTCTTGTATTTTATTTATGGGGGACATAAGGAAGGCTTTCTCAGTTCGGCGTGCATAAAATTCCAGTTAAACTTTTAACGATCTCTGTGTTTTTCTTCTTGTATTTCGTTTAATGATTTTTCTGCAGTAGTTTTCTGCAACGCTGTTTTTATGTGTAGGAGGTGAGATCTGCCGGCTGTAAGGCATGAGCCTTCCAGTCAGAGAAAAAGTTAACAGTACAGACAGACTAATGCTGTTGTGTCAGTGTTCGGTGTGTAAGAGGATATTTGCTACACGCTGCCCACAGAGACACAAGCTGTGGCTACATCACAGTTTCGGTTTGTTGAGTAACAGCTTTTCTTGATCAACAGATTTCTTAATAAGGTTGAAAATGCTGCAAAACTGAGGTTTTAAACACACACCGGGCTGCTCTCCAGGGTAACGTTTTGCTGTAGGAGCAGGCAGTGGTGACATTTCAGCGTTTCCCACAAGTTGAGAATTTACTTGTGGTGGTAATGGTGGGTGGCGTGTGACATTTACCCTGTCGCTGTGGGGTCAGATGTGGAAATCTAAAAATATTTATTTTTTAAAGATGCATGCATTCATTAGTAAAATCCGTCCTAGCTGTAAATACGTTTTCAGATAAAAGCTCTGTCCGTCTTTGAGTGTGGAGGTGAGCTGGAGTCAGTCCCAGCTGACAGTGGGTGAGAGGCGGTGGTGGGGGGGGAAACACACCGGACGGCTCCCCAGTTAATCACAGAGCTGACGGACGAGACAGACAATCATTCAAACCTAAGCACAGTTCAGAGTTATCAATTAAACTGCATGTAGGAGTCTGATGGGGAGGTTGAAGTGGATTAAATTGATGAAGCATTCCAAACCTTCAAACTTACTTTTTGTGCTTGATCAGCGAATGATTAACCGTCCAGACAGACCCCCCAGATCGTGGGCTCAGTCACTCCGGTGTCTGTCATTATTTTCAGTTTCAGGACAGGTAACAGACACTGTGGGACTGCAGCTTCCTTTAAGGTGGTGTGATCATCTGTCAGCAGCTGTCTGGAGGGGAAACGTTTCTTCCGCTCCCTTACAAAGGCTAATATTCACATTATGGTTGAAGATATAAATAAACTATACATTGATTTCATACAGTTATTTAAAGAAAATGAACGTTTTTAAAGGGCATCTATGTAGTGAAGACTTTGTATGTTTACAATATTGATAAGATAATAATACACAACTAAATAAACAAGTAGTTCTCAGAGGAAAATAAGACACCCAGAACACTTATTGAAGCTAGAAAGGTGGCAGGGTCCGCCACATATAAACAGAGTAAAACGGTATGAAATCATCCGTGTTTGTTAGTTTGTTTTGGCCTGAAAAAACAGAATCTCGAACCTTGTTCTTTTCTTATTAAAATGTCTTCCCCGAAAACCTACGTGGTGCACCTTTCAATAAACAAATCAAACTGTTGGTCCTGGGTTCAGGCCTGAAGTGGAGCATCAGCTCCTGACTCAATCTGAGTGGGAGACAGAGAGATCACAAAACAAACGACGCCTCAGTTATCAAAACACGCACTCGGCCCTGCGAGCAGAGAGCGAGCCCGGAGTAAACAAGCCATCTTTCATCATCTATCACTGTCTCACTGCCGCTCACACATAAACATGCTCACACACTGTACGTATAATCATCTTCTCCATTCAGACGGCCTGCACACACACACACACACACACACACACACACACACACACGCTCTCACACTAAACAAAACAGCTGTGAATGGGAACTACTGGGACCAATTAGGCAACAAACGGTGGGCTGGAACTGGTTCACCGCCAACTAATAACTTCCACTAACCTTGAGTAATCCCTGATTGGCCGCAGCGAGGATCTGGCCCACCTACACACTTCCTCTCTACCCCTCTTTCCGTCAATTTTTTTTCTATATGCTCTCAAGACCTTTGGCTCTCATTACAGCTCCCTCCTGCGTCCTTTTCCACACTCTCATGTTGCCGCTTGTCGGCTCGCGTACAAAAGGTGAGTGCAAACGTAGGAAGAGATCGCGTATTAAGACGGAAGAGCATGCCTCTCTGGAATCGCCCTATAAATCTGAGCTGCACACATAGATATACACACACACACACACACACACACACACACACACACACACACACACACACACACACACACTCAACCTCTGACACGAGAAGTAGTGTGCGTGGGCCGAGTAATGTCGTTGAGAATGGGGGTAATGTGCAGCCAATGGCTTTGCCGCGGTAAGTCTGGATGATCGGTGTGAGCGTGTGTGGGACTCAGTATATCACCCTGACTAATGTATGCAGGCCCTGCTCTCTACTGCAGACAAGACAGACAGCGGGAAAATATGGAGCCCGGGCATCGTAAACATGCAAACACTCCATAAATCTCACGCTCAGATTTATGTCTGCGACCGGAGAACAACTGTACCCTCAGAGGAACGTAACTGCACGACGACTGTACAAATGTGCATCATGCAGCGCTCGAAAAAAAAAAAAGCTAATTTAAAAAACAACATTATGCAAAATTCATTGCTTAAGGCGAACATAAACGCTGCATCTTATGGGATATCAAAGAGCAGCCATGCCAGAGTCTTCGCACGTGTGACAGACGCACAGCGTTTGCTAATGTGAGCTCCGCAGCTCAGCGTCTTCACCAGTGTTTGTTATACAGAGGGGGAGATGAAAACCATTGATAACAGGGGAGACGAAACCAGTCATTTCCAGCCTGTTGACAAACACGGTTCACAGAGAGACGCAAGATTCAAAAAGAGATAAGAGAGGAAGCTGATGAGTGTAATGAGATGATCTTTGCCTTTATATCACAGATGCACACAACCTTTAGAATGAAAAGAGGATATTTCAGTTCAGTTCACTGCTGGGGGGCAACAATAAACAGAATAAAGTGCAATTCCTGAGGGGGAAATGCTGATGAGTGGGCCTGATATTAAACTATCCTGTATATTGGAGGATAAAAAACTAACGTGGTAATAGGCAGCAATTTTATTGGATTTTATTAAAGAAGCCTCTGGATGCTGTCTAGCCACGTATGTGTCTACAAAACCAGATTTTTTTCGATATCTTGTGGCCGCGATTGTGACGATAAGACCAGTTGTTGTTAATGAGACCGCTGGACTTCTGCAGCGGCGCTTGTGGCGAACAAAACAGGTAGCTATTTCAAGCCAGAACACTGTGTTTTTCTGACTCAAACCAGTTGGTTTTTGTGATTAGATCTAACCCAAGAGAAAAATAGCATCTTTTGATTTAAGTCAACTTTTGCAAAGTAGCAGCTTACTATTGTTGGCCGCTCCACCACCACATTCCCAGAGAGACTGAGACTGAGCGCTAACGCATGTGGAGGTGCGCGCTGATTGGCAGCGGACCAAACCACTGTGAGGCATATGATGGGGGGAACCAATCTTCAAAAACTTGAAAACACATTTTTTTTGTCTTTCCATATATTTTGAAATTCTATGTTTTCACTGTTAAAGGTTATTGAGTCGGACAAATCCTGTCCTCCTCGTGATTTCCACCTATGCCTCTGCGATTTGGATATTTTACCTGGCTGATAATATTATTGATAATTGCACAGCACTAGTATTATTTGGGGATAGATCCAAGAAACTGCTCTTTTTTCTGGCTTTGGGAATGACAGGAAAAGAGTGATCGTGAAACAAACATGTCGGACGTCTTTCCTCAGAGGCGTTTTTGTTCCCTGGATCTAAACCAGCATTGCATAGAATAACATGCATCCAGGCAGGGAGTCTGTTGACTGACGAATGATGGCACATTTACCTCGTGGCGCTCTCCCAGAGCCAAACTGGATTAGAACGATTATTTTGCTTGGTGGAAGTCTGAGGGACGGTTGTGTCCTGCAGACTGTTGGTCCCGCTGACGTAGAGCAGATGTGTGTGTGTGTGTGTGTGTGTGTGTGTGTGTGTGGGAACCAGCACATAATCTCGGTGCTTCTTCTGCTAGGGGCCTCTGGTCTCGTCAATTTAAGGGTTATTCTGTGTGTGTGTGTGTGTGTGTGTGTGTGGGTGACTGACTAGGTCAAGTATGTCCCCCTGTGCTGCAGATACAACACAAGAATGTTTTCTTTTCCACCAACAGCAGGACAGAGGCTTTATATTATTCCTCTCTCTCTTTGTGTCTCTCTCTGTCTTGTCCTTCTCCCTCCATGTTAACTCCCAAAGGAGGGGAGGACAGAGGTGATAAGCAGCATAAAATAATTGAGATTAGAAGGGTGGTTCATGTGCTGTGGGCATGTGTGGGCACATGCATGCGTGAAATGCTGCCCACAGGCCTCTTTCCAGCTGCAGCGAGGCCTTCTGGGAGGCTGTGTGAACTGATACAAAGGTAAAAGGTCACGAGGGTCGACCCGCCCGCTGTGTGTTTTGTGCCTGTGTGTGTTCGTCTTACGGTCCCGGTTACTACGTGCCTTCTCATGAACACATGTCGCCACCACACATGGAAAACCAAACCCATGTGTTTCCCGAAGGTGAACACGAGAACACATGCGACCGCGAGAGAAACCGCCTGGGAAAGTCGTTACGAAAACATCGCCTGCCGCCCTCTGCGCTGCCAAAACACACACACACACTCACACACTCACTGAGCCATAGGATGTTTTCTTATGAGTAATAGGTTTAAAACATAAAAAAAAAAAAGAGTTGTGTCATGCGTTTCCCTCAGCCTGACGCTCCCTTTCGGCAGTGGGTTTGCTAATTAAAGCTCAGCAAAAAAAAAAAAAAAGTGATTCATCTTGCCGTGAATCAAAACAAACTACAGCCCAGAGTTATTGTTGCAAGCCGAGAGCAGATTGTGTGTGAGCGTGTTAATCGAGGTGTGATGTGAAGACATGGATAAATATTTGCAGGATTTTATTTTTGTGGTGATTTGACAGAAAGCTGAGACATGGCGCTTCATTTACATGATTCATCTTCATGTGGTCAACTCACAGGGAGGTCAGGCTTGTGTGTCTTGCTCAAAAGACTAAAAACAGTTGGATCAAGGCTCATAGAGTTATCTCTTTGAATTTCCTTTATTGGATGGATTCTATATGTCTATTTTTAGTTAATACCTTTCACATTTTCAGACTGAATGATGTGGTTTTGTCACATCGGCCAAGGTTAGAAAATATGTTCTCCTAACTGCGCGTTTTCAAATGTAATGAAGATGAAAGCAGTTCAGGTGCACTGATTAGAGTGAATCAAGCTTACAAAAGGGTGAACTTCGGAAAAAAGCAGTTCTTTTCTAATGTTTAATTTAAACAGTGAATACAACCATGATCTAGTAAATTGGTCCTTTTACATAAGTAAATGCTATCATGTTTAAAGGATAACAAATTATTTTTAAGCTATAATCAATAAAATATTATAAAATAACAGTAAAAGCAGTTGTCACAGTCAAGATCACAATTTAAAGTCATTTATGTATAGGAAGATGTTTAAAAGTGGCGTTATATTAGAAAAGCTGAAAGGATTAATTGAGTGTGGAGATTGTTTCAGCACGAGGTGATAATCCACTGTAGTTTCAGCCTGCGGGCAAGTGCAAGTTTTCTCAACAGGAAAGTTCAAGTTAAAATATAAGTTTTGCTCTTTTACCAAACAAGACAAGCTTAATTGCCTCATTAACTCATCGTAAAACACTCTTTTCCTAAGTAGACAGACCAAAACAGTCTTGGTTCGTCACCTCTGGTTTGGTCAAAATATATCCTCAATTCACAGAGTGAGATGCGAAAATATTCCATCTCCTCACACCGTTTCCACGTGCTGCTATCATCAGACTCTCTGTTCCTTCTCTCTGCTGTGTCTTGTCATCTCTGAAGCCGAACTCTTGCTGCTGTAAATCGCCTCTGTACTTTATCTGCTGTTGGCTAACTGGCCTCTGGCAGTCTCGAAGGCTGTGTTCAGTCCCAGTTTGGTGTTCAGTCTCAGGTCAGGCTTCCAAATCCAGTTGAGCTGGGCAGAGTTGCCTGTGGGGACTCCCCCTGTGATCTGGGGTCCTGGCCCAGACAAACTCTAGGGGCCAGTGGCTCCACGGCTAACTGAGCCCTGGGCTAATTAGCAAACGGCAGGTAGCTACAGAAAATTAGAGTTAGCAAAGAGTAATAGTTTTCAGTTATTCTGGTGATATGTGGCCCTTATGTTTTAAGCCTTATTCTACAAAATTATATGAAAACAGACATAAAATGGTGAATAAAAGCGACATTTCGCAAGAGGTTTTTTGTATAACATGAAAAACAGAAGACAGGAGCGAGAAGGAGGAGCAGTATCACCTTGCGTGTGTCTGTGTTTTTCATCCTCTATCATTTACCCAGCCCTCCCCAGACAGCAGGCTGAGCTGCCGGGATTATGAGGTGCTGCAACGTCGACGGAGCTCATCCTCCGTATCAGTCCATCAGCATTAACGCGGTGTATGTTCAAACAAATACCTCTGCGCTTCATTTGCTCTGGTTTCATTTCAGCCCGGGCCTGTCTGATAAGCCTCGCTTATTTGCATGGATGTAACGGTTTGTTTGGTCCCATGGAGATAAGACTGATAGTGTTTACCATGGGAGATGTGTGTGTGTGTGTGTGTGTGTGTGTGTGTGTGTGTGTGTGTGTGTGTGTGTGTGTGTGTGTGTGTGTGTGCAGGTTAATGTAACGTGTAATGTAATGTAAAAAACACTACAGGTGTGCGAGTACCTCTTGTGGGTTTTCTCCAGTTAAGGACACTGATTTAAGTGCTACATGGATAGTAAAGATATATCATAAAAATCGATAGGAAAATCCTCTTGAAACCAGAATAAAACCAAGCAGCTGTCTCTGTAAAAAGAGCGAGGGACAAGCAGAAGCTGCTCGCCACTCATACTTTTTATATATGTGACCATTAATTGTGTATCAGCGGTCAGGCGCTAAGAGAAATGCATTGACATCCATTTGTATAGGCATGTCAATAATGTGCTGCCATGCCTATGTGTTATTAGTAGATGGCTGTTGCTCAGAGCCCAATCAGCAACAATACACCGAGTGCAAGATGATATCGGAAAGCTGTCAGAGTGAGCGTAATGGAAATATATAGCCCTCTCTGAGAACATGGAAGGAGAATTTTCTCTCCTTCTTCTCCCGCTCTTTCTCCTCCTCCTCCTCTTCATCCTGTCACCGTCTCTCTTCATCCCTTTGTCACTTGCCTTTCTTTTCTGAGAATTGTGTTTTTCCCCACCTAAAGCTCTGTCACATTGGACTGACAAAGCTTTATTGTCTGTTTAAGGCAAGAACAGGTCAGCGGCGGTGCCGGCACCGACAATAGTTGCAATCACCGCCCTTGTGGTTCCTGGTTATTATATCCGTGTTGAGATTTATCTCTGCATTTGTGTGTTGTGTGATTGCTTTGCTTCATCACTCCTGCATGCTTGTTATTTGAAAATGTATTCATGATAGTCCTATTGAAAGCAAAATCCGTGATTCACATGCTAATAATGGAACATTAGGAAAGCAATCTCACGGTAAGGTCCACTCAGTAGCTTTTCTGGATCTTTTTAACTACATCATGTGAAATTGGAGTTGCCAGTGGAAAGATACATGTTCTAATCCCCGTTGTTCTGAGCACGTTCATTGTTGACCTTGATCTTTTCACATTGTCCACGTAGCAGCTGTTTTGGTGCTTTAAATTGTATACCACATTTTCCCTAATAATAAACAACCGTCATTTGTAAGGCAGGAATGATAACTGCTATCACAGCAGATGAATCTCTGGGACAGAAAGACGCTTAACAGGATAGAAAAGTCTGCAAAGCAAAATCATTTCTTTTTTTCCTCTTGTGAATTACTGGATAATTGTACCTCCTCAGGCCATCTTTAATAATTCAAATATATTAATCTGACTGTGGTTTCATAGCGAACATGCAGGAGGTGGAGGTTCTTAGTTTGAAAAATGAGGTGCAACATGTGACCCTATCAGGCAGCAAAGTACGCCACGATCTACATCGAAATATCAACAATAAGAGTGGAAACGTTCCGTAACCTTTCTCCATTCTCCTCTTGAGTCAAATTGGAGCCTCATACCTTCTTTCTCCCATCAGTGCCAGTGTACATGCATTGTGAGGTTCAGTGTATCTCCAAGTTGAGTTTTGGAAGCAAAACTTGACAAAAGCTCTGGGCAGAGTGCATTGCTTTGGCTAACTAAGCTGAATTAGACGGGGGCAAGTCCACTGGTTTCAAAACTAAGACCAATTGTATGTAAGTTTATGAGAAAAAGACTTATTTACTCAAGTGTCCTTGGGCAAGATACTGAACCCCAAACTGCTCCTGATATCAGCTTGTTGCCTTGCGTCCTCGTATTCTCGTCCAAATAATGTCACTTGGCTTCACTGGCTCCCAAAAAAAACCCAGGATGCGACGGCCGTGACACCAAATTTGGCACCTCAAAAAAGGAGGTAGGAAAAAAACAAATGGGTGACATCACCGTGGGACTAAACTTAACCGATTTACCCGCTGTCCTAAATCGGCATACTGCATATATTAATCTGTTGGTAACCATAGCAACCTTAATCAATTCACCACCACATCTCATGTTACACTTAGATATGCAGCAGTTTATCAGCTACAAATGTGATAATACAGTCTGAGAAGACTCTAAAAATAGTGAACTCTGGAGGAAAGTGCCACCACTGCGTGTCTGTGTGTGTTTTTTTTTTTTTTTTCATATATTAAAATACTATTTTGTGAATCATTGCTCAACAGTATTCACTGTAATCGGACCGATTACCTATCGGGCCCTTACTCCAGGTGCTGTTGCATTTAACCTTCAATTGATGCTCTGCTCTCCAGATGCTTCACGGCTACTCAACACTAAATCCCACCAGTAGCAAATGATGACTGATTGCTTCTGCATTTACGGTGATTTGCGACGTAGCAGCAGAATATTACACCGCGATGAAGACAGTGTATACAGTGGATTAGATAAGATGAAAGTAAAATGAACCCTGGAGAAAAATGAAAAACAGTAATAAAGTCAAATATCCACAGAGGGAACAGAGCGAATGGGGTTTATCAAACATAATGCAACCAACAATTACACCAGTAAACTGTGCTGAGAGTGAATTACAGTGTGCATGAGTGTGTGATTATTGTGCTTACAGTACAGCGGGCCTGCAATCAGACCTGCTCTGGAAGGTTCCACTCTGCCGTCAGTGCAGGGGTGTGCGGTCCGCTGGGGGGAAGCCAGATGGATCTGATTGGCCGAGGGGGGGGGTTTCGCTCTCAAGCACGTTTGTGGTGTTGTTGCTGCTCGATCACGTGTGTGTGTGTGTGTGTGTGTGTGTGTCTTCATATAGGGGCTTTTTCCCTCTTGTTATTCACACAGTATCTCTTCATCTCTCTCACTCTCACTGCTCAGAGGGAGAGGAGAGGAGAGGAGGGGAGAGGAGGGAGGTCTGTGGCTCAGGGGAGAAAGAGAGTAAGAAAAGGCCGAGAGATGAGATCCGAGCAGCGGAGTGTGGTCATGGTGTTTTTGGAATTTTATCATGGGGTGTTTTGAGTGGTGCATTCGAGGCCGGATATGCGAGGGAATGTGATAGAGTGATGGAGGGAGAAGGAGGGGGGGGAATATCAAGGATCTGTCTGTTTATTGAAGCATGAAGGAGAATATGTTCAACTGTTTACATGAAAAGGGGAGCTGGTGCTTAAAGAGCCAATTGATAGTGAGACCTAATTGCCACTTAATTCAGCTTCACACTGTGCTGGGGTTATTGCTGGTAGCAGTCTAGAGCATTGGGATTCTGGTTGATCTGCGTCTAACGATCATTCACATTAACCATTAATCCGCTGATTATTTCACAATTATTTGTTTAATCCATGTCAAAATTAGAAAAAATTGCCAAGAATGTTGTCTTCAAATCGCGTCTTTTGTCCAACTAACTGCCCAAAAACCCAAAGACTCTTCATCTACCATCATGAATTACCAAGAAAAGCAGAAAAAAAATGCCATTATGAAATGTGTGGTGGGTGATTCAGCAGGGTGGTGAGGCTAATCTAACCCAACAACCTTGTTAGCTTTAATTTGCAGCAGCCACATACTGAAACTAGAATGGTACTCAGTAGAGTTCATACCTCAGCCAAGGCTCCACAGCTTGAAATCTTTCCTCACTCATAGACCCCCGCCACCTAGCTCCTTGATTTCTATGGAAAAGACAAATACCTGCTTCAGTGTTGTAATGAAAACTAGACAGTGCCATGGATCTGTATCATGTTGATACTGCACTATATCAAATACTCCACAGCTGCACTGTAGAGACTAGTAGAGATGTATGTCTTTGATTTGTGGGTGTTAGATTTTGTGGTGCAGATTCCTTTTGTCTGCTTTCCTAAATCATTCCTTCAGTTCGTCCACCTCCTTTCCTTCTCCTCTTCCTCCTGTCTCCCCTTGATTTTATTCCCCCGTCCTCCCCCAATGTTACATCACATAGTGTTAAATTTCAGCCACTTAAACAAAAATATAGTTTTTTTTTTCTCTCCTGGAAAAACACCAGCAACAACACAGCCTCACACGCATGCCCTTCTTTAACTTTCCTTTCTCTCCACTGATAATATCCACACAAGCCTGAATGCATATGTGCATGCTTCCATCACATGTATGTATAACTAGATTATATGGCTGCCAGATTTACTGTTTTCAATAGAAACATGCCCAGATTTAATGCCTGTAGGGCCCCGTTTTGCTCTCTTTATCTTCTCTCTCTTCTCCCCCCCGGTATGACTATCCATCATGTCTCTCTCTCCTTCATGGGTGTCCCTCTGCCCGGTCATTACTGGGCTGTTTTCACCCTGAGCTGCCGGCCCCCCAGGGACCACCAACAATGTTCCCGTCCTGACAGGGGCCCCCCAAAGAACCAGAAAATGACCACAGTTTCGTTTAAACATGAAAGCTCCCCCAAGTTCAAAGTAACCTTTAAAGCACACATATGTAACTCTGAGACATTTAACACCAGGAAGTTATTTATTGTTATTATTGACTAGGTTCATTAATTCATGACCTTTTTGTCACGATCATAAATTTGAGATAAACTTCTATTTACTCTCCTTATGTAGAATAAATCAACGTGATGATAAATGGTTTATAACATTCTATAAAGAAGTAGATATTGGTGTTTAGCAATGTAGATCTCCTTGATGTTAAAACTGCTTCTGAATATGTTGAGTGGATGAGTGGAAGCTGGCCGGTTCAGTCTCTGGGAATAGAGAGATGAGTATTAGCGCGAAAAGGCGCAGAAGATTGGTGGAAAAAGCTTTTGGCCATCGCTTTATTTCACAGACAGGAAGCTGTAGATTTCCCCCGACAGCTCTCATGACTGTGACACGCTTCTGGAATCTGTACATGCAGAATGATATACTGACTGAGACTTGTGCTTCATGTGTGTAGCAGAAATATCTGCACAGTCTGCAGCTTTCCATTGTGAATTTCACCTTGCGAGTCCACCGATGCAGAAAACTAACTGCTTTTTCTTCCTCCTTCTTCTCTTCCCTTATATTTCAATCCTCTCACCCACGTTTATCCCACTCATGCTTTTAATCGCCATATTCCACTTTTCCATCCTTTAACCGTCTCTCATTCATTTGCTCCTGACCTTCCCCGCTGCCTCGCTGCCTCGCTGCATCCCTCCATCCTTCTCCTGTCATTCCCTTCCCTCTCGCTCTCCTCACTTCATCGCCCTCCTGCCCACTCTTCATCATTCCATATAATTCCTACATCCACTCCCACCTCATCTTTAATCCCTCTTTCGGATCCGTTCGCCCTTCCCGCTGTCAATCCGCCTCTCCCTTCTTCTTTTCCACAGAACCACGAGAGGGAAACGGCGCTTCACTGCGCGGCCCAGTACGGACACTCCGAGGTGGTTTCAGTGCTTCTCCAGGAGCTGACCGACCCGACGATGAGGAACAGCCAGCAGGAGACGCCTCTGGACCTGGCAGCGCTGTATGGACGGCTGCAGGTCAGTGAGAAAGACATTTACCAGTTTTTATGGAAAAAAGTCACAAGCTGGAGGTGTATTTTAACATAATAAAAGCTGCGAAAGTCCAGGGCTGTTTTGAATTTGAGTTTCTCAGAATTTAATTTGATCTCGGTGCCCTTTCACGGTGTTACAGTATGAAGGACATTGTCAGACTGAGGGAGTACATTCCTGTACCAGAAATTCTTTGCATACGGCTCCTTTGAGACAAGATGCTTGCCGTTTGTGTCCATAATAAAGTTATGAAGGTCATTTTAAAAGTAAAAGCTGCACTTCAGTTCTGATTCAGCCTGAATCTAAGGTACCAAAGCATTTATTCAGCATATGATTATGAATTTTATTCAGTAGAAGGTTACTGATTACTGCAAGATGGCATGTCCTTTTGGTTATTTCGTAGGACAGAAGCTGAAATCGCCATATAAAGTGTCTTTCCACCAAATTAGCTCTGATTCTTAAACCACTTATGTTAAAGAGTGTTGATGCTACTGAGCAGAATAATTGTAATCAAGGATGCATCATCACTGGACTTCGTAGACCACGACACACAGGAGACCTTTATTTTTGCAAACTTTGGCTGTTAATATTACAGAATTCCGGCCATATTGAGCATCTTTAATATGACATAAGTTACAGGCCAGGTGCCTGCAAATACCGTATTTGCATTTCAGAGGCAAAAACAACATTTTGCACAGTATAATTTTAAATTTAAATTGCAAGATCATTGCAGTATATTTATTTGGCCCATTTCCCATTTGGCCAGCATAAATCCCGGACACACTCCTTTTCGCACTTCAATTCGAGGAAAATCTGCTTTCTTTCTGGATTCCAGTTGGAAACTAACAGCTCAGGTGCTGTGAACAGTTCCATGCTGGTGAAAATAGGACACTCCATGATGATTTAAGCCTTTGAAATTAATGATAATGACATACAAACATCTGCCACTGGTCGCTACAAGGGCAGTGCACCCCTCACTGCATTTAATTTGCTATGAAAATTTAATTGCAAGTCCCAAAAAAGTAGTTAGCAGTGCTTGTCGCTCACCTCGCCTCGCGCAGCATCAGAAACAGATCAGGGGGTGTGGACAGGGTGGAAACCTGCTGAGGGATCATGTTCTTTGTTGTAATATCAGACACTTTTACCAGTTTCTGTGAGAGGCATGTGTGAACCTCTGCATGTATCCTTCAAGAAGATGGCAGGTGAAAGGCAGCAGCTGGTGACTCAATCTGTACGTTGAGCAGGACAACACGACACGACCACCCTGCATAGAATCATCTGGTCCAAACTGTCGGTCGCTGTTGACTTTTTTTTTTAAATAAAGTGAATATTTAAGGTCTTTTGTTAAAAATGCACGCACACATCAGTGCACGCTCACACCGAGAGGCGTCTGCCGCACGTGCCTGCTGGTGTTCAAATTCAATCACACATTCTCTCTGCTAAGGTAGTGAGTAATTGCAGCCAAGTCATACAGGTTTGTCTGAGTGTGAATGAATAATTTATAACGGCAGCGGTATTTCTAGCTCCCTCTCCCCCTCTGCATGATAATGAAGGGAAATCCCAGTGGTGGAAGCTACTGCTACATGGAGATGTAACTAACACAGGGCAAAAGTTTACTATATACACATGCAGCGCACACACATATACACTCAAATATACATATTAAAGGAGGGAAGCATACAAGAGAAAGGCGTGTTGTTGAGATATTAAAGGCACCATCCGTGATCAAACAGAAGGGTAGTGCCTCTACTTCTGCTCAGAACAGCTCCCTGCTGTGCTCAAGTTGACTGACAGGTCTTTAAATACACGGACTCGCATTGCAAAGTAAATAATGAAACAGACCATAAGGTTTTTTTCTGTTTAGGATCGGTTGACTCTAAGAGCAAACAAACCTCTAAAATGCTGATTTTCCACAAAACAGCAATGGTAATGATCGCAGATTTACCATTTGGAATTCAGTTTGAGGTAAATAAAAGATGAAACAGGCTGATTTTAAAGGCGGTGGCACTTCCGTGATAATGACGCTGTATTTCTGTGCCGCGAATGTGATTTCTTAACATCGCCTCTCTTTGATTCTCAGGGGCAAGGAAACATTCACTTTCTCTGAAGAACAGTGAAGTTTGTGTTTGCTGTGGTGACTAATGGCCCAGTTTCTTCAAACTGTGCTGTTTCTGACCCTGACATGCGGCTCTGTTCTGTTTCGCAGGTGGTGCGCATGTTGGTGAGCGCTCACCCCAACCTCATGACCAGCCACACTCGCCGTCACACTCCGCTTCACCTGGCTGCGCGCAACGGACACCACAGCACCGTCCAGACCCTGCTTGAGGCCGGCATGGACGTCAACTGTGTGGTAAGAGAAAATTAATAGCTTTTAGCTGTTTTTGCCCTCCATCGACATCCAAGGATTTAACACATTTCTGGCCCAAAAGCCTCACAGGCAAAAATGATTATGGAACGACAACATTGCTTTTTGTATGCTTTTTTTTTTTTGTAGCTATCTTTCTTTTGATGAAATTGGATTTGAAAAGCTCTCAGGGATGTCTGTATGTATGTATGGTTACTTATGCTAATCCACAGTTACAGCTGGAAGGTGTACTTAAGCAGGAAGTAGTTCCAGGTAAAGTGCTCACATCAAGATTAATGGATTAGTGTGAGTCATCTTGTTTTTTTTTGTTGCTTTTTTTTCAGAAAGACACTTTCCTTGTGAGTTATACAGATATAAGCTTTCGAAAATATGACTGAATATGTCGCCCAGTGAGATTAATTGTTCACGTTATTGGATTTTGGATTTAAATGTTTCCTCAAAAGAAACACACGTGTACACATTCACGTTCGGTCTGTAGGTGCGCAGTGAGCAGATTCGAGTAATAAAGCAGGACTTGACTTTGACATTTAATTCGTATTATCTGATGCGGCTGTGAATTGAGAAGGTTACTGGAAAGATATCTCTTTGTACTTTTGTCTGAGTGAATCTTTAACAATCTCTCCGACTCTCCACGAATCTCCGTCCCCCCTTCCCCGTCCTTGCTGAACGTGAATATTTCAGAAGCTGGCTCTCTTGTGTTTTTAATGAAAGAGGGTACAGCTTTGTGTTTTTTTGGTCTATATAATCCACCACGGGCGTAAAATGCTTGTCGGATTCTCCCTTTGGAAAGTGTGTGTGTGTGTGTGTGTGTGTGTGTGTCTGCCTCCATTCTTGTGTATCAGAGAGCTTGTGTAGGCGATTGCATGCCTCCCATGACGTGGCAGTGGAGAGCGATAAATAATTGATTGGTAAGAAAAGATTGGGAGGGCTGTAGGAGGAAGAGGAGGAGGAGGAGGAGGAGGAAGAGTACAGGGTGTTCCCTCAGAGTTCACGGGCGTCTTGTCTTTACACACACTACATCTTAAGTGGAGGAAATAGAAATACGGAGTCGCTTACAGCCTCAAAAAAATGTATCCTATTGCGTATTCTGGGCTGTCTGGACGATTCAGACGCAGCTTTGTCTTGACTCTTTCTGGGCCATTTGTTATTGTGAAGCCTTGTCAGAAAGCAGCCACGCTTTGCTGCCTTCTTTAACACAGTTTTGTTTCTCTTGAGACGATTTTTTTCCTGACAACCAAACTATTTGACTTTGCTCACTTGTCTTAAATGTTTAGTGCAGAAAAAAAAGCCCCTCACTGAATCAGTCCCCTAAGACTATTTGAATGGAGTCCTTTTTTGAATATGTGATTAGAATTACTGTCCTACTCACATTATAAGACTTGGATTTTCTGTCAGACTGTTTTTTAGTTTGATGCAGGAGTGCACAACACAACACAACACAACACAACAGAAGTATATCTTGTTTTTGACTGTAATAGAATCAAAGGTGTCTGGAAACAAATCATTATGAAGTCGAAGTGTCTCTAAATCTCATTCTCGACTGACTCGAGGGTTTTGGACTCAGATCTGAACACATTATGTGGGACTTATTGTACAGATTGTAGCCAAAGTCGCGTAATCTTCACAAGGCTTAAATTTGCTCTTCATTTAATCCCCGGTCTTTAGAGATACTGTGATTATCGCTCTTCATATTTTCACTGTCTTAAGTGTTACAATCTTTACATTTTGCTCCGTATTAAAAACAATGTGGTAGATCAGATGAAAATATGTCAAAAATGTGCAGGAACTGCTGGACACACAGTTTATAGCCAAACAAGAGAGTCTGCAGCTTTGCTAGCCCCTCTGTCAGGGTTGCACTTCTGTCTGAATTAAAGAGAAATGGATAACGTGCGCCACATTACATGGCAATCCATCCAAATCACTGTTGACACATTTCGCTTCAAAAACTCTCATGATGAGAACCTCATGGTGTTGCTAGAGATCATGTGAAGGGATCCCCAAATTCTTCAGGATGCCTCCTCTCAGTGTCTGTAAAATGAACAGCAGCTCAGCACTTGAGATATTTCAGACAGAGACGAAGCGTTTGGCCGACTGACGAACATTGCCACCTCCAGAGTGTTACTACAGTATTATAGATACCATCACTTTTCTTGTGAGACCCGCGTTTTTTTCTTGCGCTTCTGATATGGAAGTTTATGAGCTCTAGTTTTGCTGGTAAACACACCGCCCTCTTCATCCCAGTCTGCTGCTGCTCCTCCTGGGGTCACTTGTCCACCAGTAGAGCAGTCAGACCAGGCTACCCAACATGTCCGCTCTGCCTTAAGATCCCGGAGACGCTGCAACTGTGACAGCTTAAGAGGTCGGTGTGTAAACTACAGCTCACAATCTGCTGTGTCAGCTCCCCCGCTGGCTGTTTGTTTTACAGACTGACCACAAGAAACAGGACCCATTAGCACCAGACCACCACTGAACACACACTTAGGAAATAACATGAAACTCAAACTGTTGAGAAAACTTTCTTATAAATCTTGAATTATTAGCTGCATGTATTTTGGGGGGTGTCTTTTTCTTTTACACTGTGATACTTTACTCCAGTCAGCGCTGCTGCCTGATCATGAGGGATTGAAGGGAAACCGAGCTTCAGGGGGTTTCTGGGGCTCAGTAAGACTCAAAGCCTCAAGAGTCTGAATCAAGAAACAAGACAGATCAGATGCTGAGGAGCCGCGGCGGTGGGGGGGCGATCGATATCGCAGTCTGCCAGAACAAACATGAGAATAAAGAAATCCCATACAGAAATCTCCCTGAGAGTTTGGAACCTGAATGCGTAGCGCAGACTGATGATAGATCCGACACAGTGAGTTCACTTCTTCTGTTGTCAATGTGATCTGACTCGATGTTCATTTGCTACGAAGACATATGGCAGAACAGATGCTGCGCTCTTCCTCTCCCTCAGCCGTGTGAGTACAGTTTATATACAGTACATGAAGCATGTTAAATGGCCTTCCGCTGTACATTTAAAGTCATACGAGGGTCTGTGAATCTCACATTTTCACACCGTCTCCCCCAACAATATGTTAAAATCTGTAACAACTTTATTTCACCCGCAGTGGACAGTTCTGTGTGTACGGATGTGTGTGTGTGTGTGTGTGTGTGTGTTATTGTATTTCAATTCTGGAAAGACGGCAGTAGCTTGACCTGTTGGAGACTGGTTTCGTTCGGGTGCTCTCACAGCGAGGAGATGTGTGACTCAGCGGCGTTGCGCCCATCTTCTCTGCCTTCTGTCCTTGTTGAAGGCTGTGTGTGTGTGTGTGTGTGCATGTGTGTGTGTGCATGTGTGCACGCAGGCTCTGATCTGAAGAGGAGGGCTGTGTTTCTCTGCAGGGATTTGGCCTCGGGCTCCGTGTGTGTAGTGAAGATGAACACTGCGCGCCTTTGATTTGCCTCGTCCTCTCTCCTCTATTCGCGCTGCTGCAAATCTCTCTCTTTCTCCCTCTATTGCATTGTGTCTCTCGACCCAGAGATGATGAGCTCCGCGAGCCTTTGATACCTCAAATCTTCTCCGCAATTTACCTTTCACTCTCGTGCCGCTCCATCTGCTTTTGGGGGAAAAAATAACGCGTGGAAACAGCACCATCTTTTCTTTTTCTCTCCATCACAGACACAGCAAGGCGTATCGGTGATCTATTGCTCACCTGGCCTGCAAAATTTCCCTCTAGGTGGCTGGAATTTCATCTGACCGTGCTTGACGAGCGCGAGTCCCACAATTTGGAAATACACTTGCACTGGCGAACAGGCAGTTCATTAACATATAAACATTCATTCACACTAGTAGCAAGGTCATGATTGACCGTTTGGAGTTTCCTACTTGACCCAGATATAGAACCTTATTCTGATTTTAAGAAGCTCGAACAGATAAAAGGATTTCGAAGATCTCTGTGCGCGCAGCTGATGCTCATTACCACCAGCCGCAGGATAGAAACAGGCAGGTTTTAATGGTTTTACTGGAGAGAAAAGGCTTTGTGATGTCATGTCGCTGAGATCTTGTGTGTTTTCTCTCTCATTATAAGATGATTTAGGATTGTTTTTGTAGTCTAATGCCCTTTGTTACTGATGAGTTGTTTAATCATGCATAAAACTAGAGTTGTGTTTTGGAAAGAGTAACTTTTCTGCGGCAGATTTTATTTCCAAAGCTTAGAAGGAAGGAGGAAAATGTGTCTGCAGTGTAATGGTAGAGTCTGAAAAGTCCAGATGGGCTGATTATTTCTACAAAAGAAAAAAAAAAGTACATAGATAAATAACCATGGAAGCTGTATTGCTCTGGAAGACAATAAGTTTAGTTTTTTACTTAACAAGATGAACTTGAATTTTTTAGACTTCCATATGAATATTTGTCTACATCTGATCTTTCCTAGGAAAGTTACAACTATTGATTATAATATTATAATACAGAGTTTTTTTTTATTGAAAAGCAGCTTGAGTCCCATCTTTCTCTTGGTATAGTAAATATAAAGGTTAAGGTTAAATCATAACAGAGGACACTGGATCAACAGTGAGTTCTTTCAGAGAATCCATTGCCTGTTGGCCCCTGAATGCCCAAACAAGACGTATGTGATATCACTGAAAAGGTTTCGAGGTTCAATTTTATTGTTTTCTGTTTTATTTTGTAAGGTAAAGTTGATTTACTTCCTGTCTTGTCTTAATTGCCCTGGTGAGCTTCACCTGTCCCTGATTAGCCTCCTCTCCTGTGTTTTCCCTCTTCCTGTTGTCAGCTCCTCAATTTGCTTTGTGTTTGTTCTTCGTGTTTCATCTGCGTTCCTGTCTTGAGTTCCCCGCGCTTGATTCGGTTTGTGTTTGATTTGGTATTTGAATGTTTTGTTCTTCTGCGGTTCTTGGCTTTTCCTTCTGCCTGTTTAATTTGCCGCCTGCCTCTTTCTTGATCGTCTTTTCATTACAGCTCCCTTTTTGCTCCACTGTTGGTCTGCCTGCAGTCTGCACGTAGGTTTTTTTTTTTCTGCTACGAATCAAAAGAAAAGCTGAGAAACTCCACTTTTGCATTAGTTTTTTTTAAAGTATATGGGAAGGATGAGCAGGTCAAAAGTTATTAAAGGTGGCTGTTTTTAGCCACCAGTGGCTGTCTGCGTCTTTATTTTCACTTGTTGTAGGGCGTTTGTACGACGTGTTTAATTAGTTTATTAAGGTGTTTTGGCAGGAAATTAGCTCCATATATAGTTTTTCCAGAGACTGACACGTGGCAGTGATGTGTCGGCGGTCGCGGCTCGGCTTTGATTCGTCTTTCCCACTTTTTCCATACGTTGCTCTCTCTTCTCTCTCACTCTATACTACTGTTGGCTGGCTGTTGGAGCTTTACTGTTGATGGCAGTGGATGCTGTGGGCGACTCACAGATGGCCACCTTGGAAAATTGTCACGTATATTTGTGTGTGTGTGTGTGTGTGTGTGTGTGTGAAAGAGAGAGAGAGTGGTAGTACAGGTCAGTAATTGGAGTCAAGCCATATAGGTCTGTCTGAGTGTGAATGAATAATTTATAGCAGCTGCGCAGTCACTCTCTCTCTCTATGTGTCTTCTCTGAATGTTTCCATAATAATGAGGGGGAAATCCCTATGGAGGAACCTGCTGCTGGGTGGGCAGGTATCCAACTAAAGGGCAAAAGTTTAGTCTAAACACACACTCTCACACATGCACGCGCCTGGAACGACCCTTTCTAAGCGAACTCGGAGCATTTACATTCACCCCGACATCAGCGTCTGTGCCAGCAGCCGGCCTGAAACAGAAAGTCATCTGCCGCTCAATTCCCGGAAACTCTTAGAGAGTGAGAATCAGCCGCCTCACTTCCTTGTGACATCAGTGTGTGACCGCCATGGGAAACAGGACGGGAAGCGGTATAGAGATGACCGTGGAGGGCGGTAGGTTAGGAGGGCAAGTGGTGTGTGTGTGTGTGTGTGTGTGTGTGTGTGTGTGTGTGTGTGTGTGTGTGTGTGTGTGTGTGTGTGTGAGGGAAAAGGGGTGGATCGTTTCCTGCACCTCCTCTCACTTGCTTGTGGGTAAAAGATTGTCTCCTTGGGCTAAACGTCCACAGTTTGAGAATCCAATTAAGCTGTGAGGATCTGCGTTCACTTGGGATTTACACCTACAATATTCCCCCAAGAAGACGTTTGACCTTTGACCTTTGACCTTTTGAGGACACACTGTAGGAGCGGCCGCTGTCCGATGACACTTTTACTGCAGAGGAAACCGAACGACGATAGTAAGTGTGGCAGCATCCCCTGCAGAGGACGAGCGCAGCGTCGCGTTGAGTTGAATTTCCCGGCCGGGTGTCAGCAGACCTGGCCGGCGTCCAGACAGTTCGTCTTCATTAGGCTGGGAGTTTGCTTCAGTCCAGGTTTTCATCTGTGTTCTCAGGAAGCCGACCGTGAAGGATGAGACGAATTCAGCATGTGTATGTTGCTGTGTGTGTGTGTGTGTGTGTGTGTGTGTGTGTGTGTGTGTATGTTTCTCTGAGAGTTTGGTGGTATATCATGGCTGCACACATGAGTATGTGGTTCACATTCAAGTCTTCAGGGTCCCTGGCGGGTATTTTAGCTTCGAGCATGTTGTACAAGGCACTATGTCCAGTATGTTATAGATACATATAGAGACATAATGTCCCACAATATTTTAGAGCAGTAGGTGTCAAATTTTACTATCACTAAAGCAGGTGACTAAGCACTAAGGCGGGCATTCAACATTTAACCTTAAAAGCACAGAAAATCTTATGTTGTATCGTTTTTGACTTGATCTGTGATCCCTCTGTGGGCGTGGATCCCTCCGTTTCAGCTGCCCACTGCCAAGCCAAGCTGTGATGACGCGTTTCCACTACAGCCTCACAAAAAACAGGGGGCAACCAAGCTGAGAGCTCCATACTGAACACTGGTGTTGACTCTGACAATGAGGAGAAATGCGTCACTGTGATCACGACAATGGCGAGGAACCCCACACCCCTGATCGAGGAGCATCAGAGTGCACTTCAGAGATAAAAGATTATTACCAACATGCCGTCATGTTTGTTTATGATGACTTATAATGGGAGAAACGTCACATACTAAGGGTGGGCGATGTCTACAGAATTGGCACATGTTGACGTCAGTAGTTGAACATTATGATGGACGACACTGCTGTTAAAAGTCACTGATGGTCTGTTTCCTGTCACCAGCAAACGGACTCATATCCAGTCTCACAGCCCTGCAACTAATAAACTAGTTTGTGGCATTGAATTTCACCTGCTGTGTAGAAATAAAGCTATATAAGTAAATTCAGATTAACTTGACCAGCATCAAAATCACACACATGATAAATCTCTTGCTGTTTCTGTCCTAACTCCTCCCACGCAGGCTGATTAAACAGTTCGTTTTCTCATTGTGGCTCCTGAGTGTTGCTCTATTAAAAGTGGGCTCATCAGATTAATCGTCTCTCTCGTCAGCGCTCATCCAAGACGGAGCACTTACCGGCACCCCCGCCCCCCCCGGCTGGTTTCCACGCGTTGCATCACATCACGTCCCCATCAGGAGCACCGGAGGCTGGTGCTGTCCGACGTACTGTACATTTTCCACACGGGCTCCCGCTGCTCGCGTAACCGTTTGAAATCGGTGCGCGCTGTTTAGAAATGTGACTTTGTGTTAATCTCGCTGAGTCACTTTCATTTAACCCGCCAGAAAGGGAGAGATTGTATCAAATAAAAACATTGTCTTCTTGCTCCGTTTGAATCCCTTCTAAGGCCTGTCGTGCTCCCAATCCACTGGCGTGTTTGATGTCTATTTTTGTCGCCATTTTCAATTGTTAAAGTGATGGAACATTAACACACGCACACCCTCCCTGTCTCTCCCCCACAGACCGAGAATGGCAGCGCCCTCCACGAGGCAGCTCTCTTTGGGAAGATGGATGTAGTTCGCCTTCTGCTTCACTCAGGTGGGTCTATAAATGCATCCTGGAAGAAAACAACAACAAGGCGAGTGCGTGTGTGTGTGTGTGTGTCTGTGTGTGCGTGTGTATGTGTGTGATTCCCTTCCTCTTTTTGGCTTGAATTTGCCTTCAGGTGAACTCCAGGCATCTGTCTGCTGTTTGAAAATCCCAGACTTCCAGTTTTATTATTGTTTTGGCCTTTTTTTCCCCCCAGTCGTATCAGAAGCAGGGCCTCAAAGTTCCACAGGACACGATGTTGGGTTGTCTCATTTTAATGATGTCTTCCTGGACTTAAATAAAGAATAGATCATAAATAAAAAAAGGGGAGTAAATGCTATGGCATCTTACACATTGAGATTCCTTATATACAGAGCAGCTTGAGTCTGAGCTCTGTTGTGTTTGATACCGCCGTCCACCCTCACCCACTTTCCTTTGACACTTCCTGTTTCCTGCAGGACTTCCTGTGGGTCGCCATGTTCTTTTGGCCTCGATTTTATTGACATCCTGGATCGGCACGGGGCAGCGCTGGCCCGATTCACTGAACTTTGAACCTGCTTAAACCTTCATACACAGTGTGCACGTGTGTGTAGGAAGGATGGATGCAGGTTGGGCAGCAAGCCTTTCATTGTCAGTCAAGACCTTGTACGCAAGGAGGCAGATATTTTTGGCATGTTTCAGAGTCACTGGGGCACATCAGAGTTCGAAATAAACTCAAGTTGCAGTTTGTCAAAGCAATCTCGTGTCAGAGCTTTTTCCGGAGCTTTTGACTGTGTCACAGAGTTTACTTTGCTTCATGGCCATGGAAACTGATCATCTCACATTTTATACCCAGTCCACTGGAAAATAAGCAGTGGGTGAAGTTTAGACACACTGAATACAACAAATCGCAACTATACAGATTTTGTTCTGAGGGCCAGACGTGAAAAATTCAGTATTTGGAGTGCACTTGCAGGATTTTGTTCGGCCTCAAGCTTGTAATAGAAGATTTTACATGCATTTTTTTGAGGAAATTCACAAGATGAGCTGGGAAAAGGTTCTGAATTCTCGTTGAGTTGGAATAAAATGAACCATATTGTGCTAATTAGTGAGCTTTGGAGGTGCCAGTAAGCAGATTTGGTTTCCTTAAGATGAATCCAGGCTTGTTGTTTGCACCTGTTTTCCAGGCTTTTGCTAAGCTAAGATAACTGTCTGCCAGCTGTAGCTTCATATTTACTGTACAAGTATGAGCGTGGCATCAATCGTCTCATCTATTCTACAGAAGCAATTATTTTGAATTTACAATAATTGCACAAAATGTAAAAAACAGAAAAAAAACTAAAAAGTAGTAAAATGTGTCAAAAAGTAAGTAAGAAAGAGTGAAACCTGGCACATTACAGGCAGAATTGTGCTTTCTCTCAGTTGCTGTTCATTTTTCTTTGATTTTCTTTGAGTAACTGAAATGACATTTATTTTTCATGTTGAATTGGAGCGATGAGCACAGGCAGGGATATTAAACAGGCTAACAGCCAGGTAAATGAGGATTTACAGCGGAAGAAAGACTTGATGGTTTTTTTTTTCTGGACACTGCCGAATTTGTTTGTGCATCAATGGTAAAGTCGTGCATGTTCGATGTTCATGTCAGCAATTTTGAGTTTGTCCAAGAGGGACTCTGGTCTAAAAACTCTGATGAAAAGCGTGTTTGCTGTTAGTCAGGAGTCTTCGTGAATTAATAACATCCCACGTTCATCTTCTGGGAACTGCAGCTCATTCATCTTTTGCTGACTGGAGTGGGTGTGTCCGCAGATCTGGGTCTCAGACTGTGTCTACGATTATGTCTGTGAGCGAGGATGAGTAGGTTTTTCTTGTTCGACAAAGTTGTAAGTGTTGGGGTTTGACCCTTGACCCTGCTGTTAATGTGGGTCAATGCTTATATTGTTTGTGTGTGTGTGTGTGTGTGTGTGTGTGTGTCAGGGATTGAGACTAATCTGAGAGACAGCCAGGGGAGAACGGCTCTGGAGATCCTGAGAGAACATCCTGCACCGAAATCCCAGCAGATCACTGCTCTTATCCAAGGTAAAACACACACACACACACACACACACACACACACACACACACACACACACACACACACACACACACACACACACACACACACACACACACACACACACACACACACGGACGTGTACTCACACACTTAAGATTTAGATGAATTTCACCCGAGAAAATGGGTCATTCCAGGAGCAATAAATAGAAAACTCATGTACGCTGAATGTAGTACAATGTAATGAAGATTGAAGATACAGTATTCACAGTTTCACAGATTTACAGGCTTTTTCATGTGTATATTAAAAGTGCACAGGTGCAGTAGCAGCTACAATGGGACTCGAGCACATATGTTATCTACTCAAAGAGACAGTAGCTGTGTTTACATGGACCCTAGTATTCCATTAATTATTAGAACAATAGCAGAACAATCAGCCTGATCATCAAATACTTTATGTATCCGCATCAATCAGAAGACACTGATCTAATCCGACCTGATCTGAAAGAATTTTCGGTCAGATCAGTGGGAAATAACAAATAATCCATGAGAACACTTACAATAATCTGATTGTTTCTGTCTGGCTGGAATAAATGTGTTCTTTCGGCAGATCATGTTGGGTTAATATAACATCATGTGATGACAGAAAAATGGCGGTAGAAAAACAAAATTGGTCTGTGGACGATACTGTTGTTTTGTAGGAGATCTTGAAAGTTTAAGAGGATCGTTGAATGGCTTTGGGGTCGAAAACAATAACAGATATAATCAAGTTGTTCACACCAGAAAGGCAAATATTTTTGCCAGAAGTTGAAATTGTATTGACAGACATCAGGCAATCTTCTCAATAAAGTTTGCAAAAACACCCTCCATTACTCTTCTTCTGTTATATATCCAGTTGATTAGATTTTGCACAGGTCAAAAGTGTTATATTCTGGAGCATGAAAACACGTCTTATCACATCACTTCATTTCGTGTCCATGTTTACAGTTAAGTTTGAGGAAATCTTGTTAAGCTAATGATCGGCTGTCATCGTGGGTTGTAGGTGACATTTAAGATTTCTGCTACTCAGCTACGATGAATCCTGCAGGCATGTTCGGGTTGGAAACGTGCACAGCCTCTCCACATTTTGAGATGTTTCTGGCATGTGGCTGTATGAGCATTGTTATGGTTGTTGAAAGCGGATGTGATCCAATTTAAAAACCTTGTTTTCAAGGAAGTTTATCCTCTGCTTGAGAAACAATGGCAGCTCCTGTATGTGTTCAGTTGCCCTAGATATTCCCCACAATACACCATTCCTCCCAGTTCACTGACTTGATCTTACTGGCTGAGTAAGATCATGAATAATAAATTACCTTTACCTTTACAAACAAAAGTATGTAGATAGAATCAAATTATTACTGTGCATCATTTTCACATTGAATTTCACCACCTTGCTGGTAAATGTTTGCACTTTTGTGAATTTTAAAACCACAACCCATGATTTTTTTTACATCCCATGCAAAATATGCAAGGTCTATTCAACTTAAGCCTGAGTAGGTTTCAGTACACGGGCGATGGTCTTATTTCTGGCAGCAGACGACGGCTGTGTGAAGTTGCAAACAGACCCAATTTTTCTCCAGAAAGCAGGAAAAACAAAGATGAGAAGGAGCGTTCAGAAGTGCATAAATGCTCAAGAATGCTTTTGTGAAGTAGCGTGTTCATAAGAGCTGCCAAAATCATCATCTTTGATAATGCCACAGAACCCGAGGGAGGAAAAAATCGAGGGCTGCAGCTAACAATTATTTCAGATAATCTACAAATGACTTTCTCTGTTACTGGATTAATCCTTTTTGTCTGCGATGGTGCAGACATGGCCCAAGGTAAAGTCGTCGTCTTCTCCCTCATTTTATCGGAGCATCCATCCGAAAGCCAAGATTAATCAGTTTAGACATCAAATCCTCACAATTCAGAGGCTGAAATTAGAGGATGTGTCTTCAAAAACAACTGCAATCATTAATTAATCTCTAAACACAATCGTTGCTGATTCATTTTCTGTCAGCTTTACTAAAAGTTTTCAGCTCTACTACAGAATGAATTCTCACATTTTCAATGTGATTTAACAAACTGGATTTGACCCCGTAAATCAAAAACAGAGCTTTTCTGTGGCAGACACAACAGGTCAGTCTATTTCTGCAGAAGTGACATAAATATACAGAGTTTCAATGTTTTCGCTTTTCATTCTCCAGTCGTCCACATCCTCGTCTTCCACCTGCCATTTAAAATACCTGTTTGCGCTCTCGTGTTTACTGCAGTGTGTGTTTTGCGTGTGACCAGTGATCGTTAGTGTGTGTTTGCTCCACAATCCCAGGAGACCCAAAGATTCTCCAGATTACACCTTTTAAAGACAGCGATGTCCTGAGGTGATTATGAGTCTCAGTGCGAACACTGTAATCTGTGGCTTGGAGGCCTTCACTATCTGTCCTGGTGTAAGCCGTGGGTGTGTTTGTGGCACGTAGTTACAGATGATTTAAGGAGACGGATGAAGGCAGACACAAATGGAGGGATAGAAGGATCAGGAGAATATGTCAGAGCCTAAATTAACGGAGAGCTGATCTTAACTAGGAGGTGGAGATGGAAAGGGAAACAGACAGAATCCCAGGAATGTCACAAATTGGCCACGGTGAGAAAATAACAGATCTAAATCTGACATTCAAATGGGGGGAAAAAACACAGTGATGCAGAGAGCGATGTAGTTGTAATTGAAAATTTCACGTTTGTGTGACGAGCCCCTTTTATTTCCCCTGAATAGCTTTAAAGCTGCACTTATCAATATTTTTGATTGACAATGGATAAATTAGCATTATGTAATGTCAAAGTAATGTAGAGAAGAACTCACTGAGAATAATCTGATTCTGATCTCTGTGTGGCGTCTTTTAGCTTATAGACCGTATTGACATGGCGGCCATTTTCCTCATGGTGGGAAGCATTAATGCAGGGATAACGTTACACTTCTGTGTTCTAGGTTTCAAGTCATATAAATAGATGTCTTGCCTAATGTTTTGCTCACATTTCCCCAGAATTCAGCTTGAAATGTCTTGTATTTCTTGAAACTTTGGGTGCACCATGAAAATTTGAAGTTGAATGAAGATGGAAAAAAAAAGAAAAAGAATGAGCTTGTGCTGTCTGACCACTCGTGGCTCAGAGGTGTTAAATAGTTTAAATTGGTTTTTCATGTGAACTCTTCCCAGTCTCCCCCCCACGCTCTAATCCTGAGCAGTGCAAAGAAACTCCTGTGTGCCTTTTTGTGAATTAGTAAATATTCATCGAAACACAAAGGGGACATCCAGAATCAGAGATGGCATCCTGAGTGGACCACTTGCTGCTTTTTAAATGTCACACATCCTTGTGATAGGAGCTAATAAAGGTCAGGAGTGGAGATCATCAAAATCTCAGTATGCCAGCGCTGAAAAACGGAGATGTGGACTTCAGCGTAAATAGGAGACTAAATGTGTTTGTGTGTGAGAGAGAGAGAGAGAGAGAGAGAGAGAGAGAGAGAGAGAGAGAAAGAGGACACAGCTGTGACTGAGTAAAAAGATCAGCTGCATGCCATTTCCTGTTGGAGAGGGGCTGGGAGAGGACACACAGACACACTCAAAGAGCAAAAGACCTGTCATTTACTCAATTGTAGCAGCTGAGGGGGATTCTGGTTGCCACAGGCACCTAATTATAACTGGATTCTCTGTTGATTTGCAGCGCGTGACTCATCCCACTGTTCGAATTCATTAACCGTTTTCTTTCTTATTGCCCGGCAGCAGCCCGTGTACCGCGACGCAGTGCAGGAGTTTAGCTGTAAGACTTGGACACCAGGTTGTACGTCTCTTTCTGTTTTCTGACTCTGATGTATACAGAAACGGTTGCGTGTCCTAAATGGTGAGCTGAATGCCAAGAGTCATAGTGGTAGAAACACACGTACACACAGACACTCTCCTGACATTAATGGGGTTCCTCATTAGGACGCTGCAGGGAATCTGCCACATAATTTCCCCATATAAGTGTGTTTTCAGTTGCTAATGCCTTGTAGTTATTTTCTGCACACCTGAACCTGCCCTTTCTCCTCCTCTTCTGCCCTCTTCTTCTTTTCCCACATAATTCTTATTTGCCTCTATGAACAGCAGAGTGCTCTATTAGCAGAAGCTGCGATGTGAATTTGTGGTCCGGGGGAAAAGTGCGAATTGAATGCAGCACAAGCTGTTTACCATGCTGATGGCGGTGCTATTATATCGATCCAGTAAAATGCCTCTGAAATGCTTTTCCTCCCCCTGTTCCTCCCTCCCTCCCTTCCTTCCCCGCCCTCCCATCACCACCACATTCTCCTCTTGGCCTATGTCTTTTTCCCCTTTCTGTCTCACCCTTCATCTTCTTGCTCCTTGTCTCCGTAGAATTTATGATGGACGAGATGGAGAGGAGGAGTATCGTGGAGGAGCCTGTCCGCAAGTGTCCCATCCCTGCACCTCGAACCTCAGTTCCCTCCCCCTCTGCCTCCCCCTCCCTCAGACATAAGAGTGAGTAAACACAGGCAAACACAATGACATGCAAAAAAATGGGTTTAAACTAAGATCCCGTGTGCTCAAAAAGACAAAACAATGTGTTTAATCCAACAAAGAAAAAGTGGTTGATGATAAATCTTTGTTCTGAGACAGAGACAGGAACCGGCAGTGGATGGAAAAATCATACTTTTGCATGAGGTTCAGACCGTGTTTTATGCCATTACATCCGAGAACAAGAAAGAAATACACAGTGAGGGTTAGTGTAACATAACACAACATAAATCCAGCCATGGAGAGCAGCTCCTTCAGTGGAGAGCAGCAGTCACTACCTCTCTGAACAGACACACATTTCCCCTGTCCAGCGCTGCCCCCTGCGTTATGAATATGACATTGCACCAAGCTGAGCTCCCGCTGATCCACTCTGCTCGCTCATTGACTGTCAGCAGATACCATAATTACCTCTGAGACTCTTGTAAGGGCGGCGAGAGAAAGTGATTAGCACAGTTTGCTCCTCACATTGTGCCTGAAAGCGACTTTGAACGCATCAGCAGTGCAGGAGGGAGGCAGTGAAAGTGTTTTGAAGCCATTAGTTCAGTTGTTCTTTCAGCAGCAGTTGCAGGGACTGGCTTCATATTGATGCTGTAAGAAACTCTGGATATATTTCTTACTCCACCGCCTCCGTTCCTCCTCTCCCCAGACGATGCAGTGACAAGCGAGCTGTCCAAGCTGCTCCATGAGATCAAAAAGTGCCGAGACAGGGACTACTCCTTCGAGGAGCTCTGCCACACCATCTCCTCCCACTCCATGGACAGCTTTGGCAGCGGGCGGCTCTCTGACGAGGAGCGCCCGGATCGACCCAACGGCACCCTGACCAGAGTCACCAAGGTACTGTACAGCCCTCGGTTGTGACACAGCAAGGTGCTTTGCAATTTGCCTTCCATTGATCCATTCACACACACACACAGTAGTGGTGGAGCTGCCATGGATCCTCTAATGATTGGAGACATTCACCATTTTCTTTTCATTTCTTTCAGTGTGGAAGTGTTTCCGAACCAACCGATAAACACATTTTTACTAATTTATCCATTTTATGAAAATTCAGGCTCATCATCTTTTGGTTTTGGTTGTTTTTTGAAATATTAACAGAATGAGCAGGATTAACGTATAGCTTTGCTCTGTGAGGCAGAAATTGTGCACAGTGCTGCTAAGCTCCATGATTTATTACCAAAGGGTTAATGAAACTAAAAGTTAGCAACTGTCTGATGAAATGTTCAGCAGTTTATTTGCATTTTAGCCAGATGTACCTTTCAACTCTCTCAAGAGTTGGTGCAGGTTCACGATCTCAGCTATAATTTATCAAGCAAAAAATGTCTCAAATGAAATGATTCGGTGGTTTCCTCTTTGTAACGTCATCATACCATAAATAATCATGACAGAGATGATGCAAACATTCAGATATATTACACTTGTACTTGTAGTGCAGATGCGAAATTATAACAAAGTATTTCTCTGCAAGACATTTACAGAAACACATTAATCATCTGGTATGTTGTCAGTGCCTTGGACATGCCGAGCTGCTGCGTTCTGTCCTTCCTCTGTAGACATATGCTTGTACTTTGTCTGTTCCGACAACAGAGGGCAGTGTCAGACAGACTGATGCGTCTGAGCTGGCTTGTCTATTTGTGTATTCACTCATTGTTGGTGAAACACAACAGCTTCTGTTTGAGCACAAATACAAATTCTGATTCTAAACAAATTCAGGCAGACAACAAACAGCCGTTCACAGCCTGCAGACATTTCTTCCCCCCCCGACCCTCCTCCTTCTTATTTGTTGCTGACCTGTTGTCAGTCGTCTCTACTTGTTTTCTCTCTCTCCATAACACACACACGGAGGAAACTGATTAGACCACATTGGATTGGGCTCCAGTTTTGTTGGCGAAATGGCTTTTATCAGCACTCGCTGACCGGAGCATCGCAACTGCAGTTTATTTCTAACAGCCAGCGCAGCGTGACGAAGAGGCGCTGAGCTTTTTCAATTCCACCTTCCAGGAAGTCAGCACACCGCAGGACACAGAGGTCATCTATCACCCTGACCCCCCACCCGAGCCTTCAAACCACACACACACACACACACACACACACACACACACACACACACACACACACACACAGAAGCGTCTGAAGGAACTCGATTGTCTGCACCTGTGCTTCTCGCCTGCCTGTTACGGCACGTCTGTTTCCATTTCTCCTCCTCTTTCTCTCCTCCTCGCTCACACCTCAGCGAAGGGATATTGTGACACTGATCAATAGCGCATCATCTTTTTCCACGTCTGTAATACGCTACTGATGAAAGGCAAGATGAGGCTTGTTTACTTACAGTGAAGCAGGCTACCGTACACACACGTGCGTGCACATTTAACGTACACACACGCGTGCACACACCTCCTCTCTCTTAGGTTGTAATTATCTCAATCCATCTTGTGTCCCCCCGCTCTCTCTCTCTCTATAAGTACCAATTTGTATTCCATTACTGACATCCGTGGTGTGTTTATGTGCCCGAGGCTACTGTCTGTACATGTGGCCGGAGCCATTAGTATGTGATTCCATGTGCCTATGACACATGAATAAAACATGCAGAAACCTACAACATTACACCCACACATACACACACACACACGCTTCTTTTCATTACCTCGGTACCGATTGTGTGTGAACTGAGCAATGGAAATGCGTGTTTGTGTGTGTGTGTGTGTGTGTGTGTGTGTGTGTGTGTGTGTGTGTGTGTGTGTGTCCTACGTTCAGATTAACTTTGTGTGTGTGTGTGTTCACTGGTCTTGAACCAATATGTGTCTCTGGAAGACAATTATGCTGTTTCACTGACAGTGGTAATATTTATTCAGTATCTTTGGATTTACACAGAAGAAACAGAAAGGCCACTGTGACAGATTAGTGTCAATATTTAGCCATTTAAATTGATTAATCAAACAATAATGTAGTTTGAAAAGAGATTTTGAATATTTTAATCACAATGTCCCTGAACCCAAGGTGGCATCTTCAAGCTCCTTATTTTTGTCTTATAAACCATCAAAGTCTATTTATGGTATTATAACCTTTTTTTTTTTTTTACCTAATATGCCACTGGGCAGCTTTCATGGGAATACAAAGGGCTCCAACTCTAACGCTGTAACCAGGTTTCTATTATTACATCCACGGTGTAGCCTCGTAGCGTACTAACACTTGCTAATCAAAAAATGTGAAATCAAATTACGGTGCTAGATGAAAGATTTCACAGCAGTCCAGCCCCCTGGAGGAAACATGCAGGTGCTGATTGCCATTTCATTGTCGGTTCATCCTCTGCTGACCACGAATATCTGCACAGAATTTCATTTCAATCCATCCGATGAGACATTTCAACTGCCATTGCCAAACAATTGATTACAGCAACAGACACAGTCAAAGTCTCACCCTTAATGCTTCTGCTGTTATGTTTAATCAGCTCCTCGTGTGCATCCGGAAACTGAGCTGCGTCTTCACAAGAGATCCAGGTTTACAGTAAACTGCGGTCAACAGCCTCTTCTGGCAGCAGGAAGATATTTTGAAAATGCAGAGCTGTTGGTTCTTTTCAGAGGTTTAATCTGGTTTTAGCGCTCCTCCTTCAAGCGAGTCACTTCCTAACGAGCCTTTCAAGAGCACACACAGGATGAAACTCCTCATGTAGTTAAGTGGACGATATTCCCCAAATCGTTATCTGTCCCTTTAAGGCTTTCCCATAGACATACTAATGTATTATTGATCAGTAATGCAGCCCTCAGTAATGAATAATTAATGGTGTCCTTTATATTGAACCGTAGCTGATGTCTGATTTTTACTGTAATGAAAGGATATACAGGATATATGGTATCCGCCTATTGTTCATGCATGCCTTGCAGCATGTGGTTTTTATTTTTTTTTCTGTTTTCGCATGAATCAATATTCCAGGGTTGTAGAGGGCTCTTTGCAATCTGGAGCGATAGGTGACCTTTTGGTTTCTGACTCATTTTCTGCCTCCGTCTCCAGTCTCTCTGCTGCTTTGGCTCTTCCCTTCTTCCCCTCTCTTTCTTTGGATCGTCTCTCTGGGAAATTTCTCACAATTGATGACTTCCTCTCGTCTTTAACATGTCGTCCAAGTTCCCCTCTTTACCTTGTTTTCCTAAAGATGCCTCCTCTTCCGTCTTCATCAGCTCTCCCCGCTTCTTCCCTCTCCGACTCCCACCTTTGAAAATCTACATATCACACGCGGCGGTGATCTCTGATCTGTGTCTGTGTAATCTGCTTTGACCTGCGTCCTCTGCCGCATCATATGGTTCGCGGAGATTCGCAGGTGGGCTGCGTCTGCCCTCTGAGACCTCGAGCCACAGGGCGCATTCGCACACCTGCCTCCTGGGAGCCAAAGCGCCCCAGGAAAGGACACTGTGTGCTTGTGTGTGTGTGTTAACATTGTCATGCTGTTACTGCACCTTTCTGGTTAAATCGCTGTTGCACCCAGAGCCACAATGAAAAATGATATTCTACTGCAAATGGTGTTACTTGTTTCAAGACTTGTTTCAGGTTTTTTGTTGCAGAAATTCAACACAATTTAAGGTGAAATCCTTGAAACGGTTGTCCTTGAGTTGCACTGGGGACATTTTGCTTTTAGTAAAAATAATACCCCAAACTTCAAAATGAAATCTGGTGACTAAAAGATGTATTATTTTGCTTGTTCTTCATCTTTTCAGACAATTTTATCATGGTTTTGCGAATGTGCTGCATCTGCTTCTTGATTATTTTTTTTTAGGCACTTCGCTGAAGCCAAAGCAAAATGCCAGAATACATTTTGCAAATGTATGTTTCTGAAAACTACGAATACGTTGAAGCTTTACATTTTCATCCTTTATGTTCTATTGGTTACAGACGCTGGCAATGAGGAAATGCTATAGTTTTATTGACTTTTATCATTTGTGTCTGTGCTCACAGCGGCCGACCCCGCCTCTCCCTCCGGCCCTGGAGGAGGACGAGAGTTGCGGCCCCACTGGATTCTGGGAGGCCCTGACACCGTGCAATGGCTGCCGCAACCTGGGCTTCTCCGGCCTGTCACAGGTACACACACACACACACACACTCGCACACACACACACAAACACACACACACAGCTCGATTTATCCTACTCAAACTCGATGATTCTCGCTCATATTGCAGCAAACACTTTTCACTGTTCATTAGCATTATCTTTCACATCGTGTGCACAATGGATCTTGTCTAACCCTCTCATTGTGTCATTTATAATGAACGTATAAGTTTGTCGCACGATGTGGAATGATGCAGCACGCATAAAGACACAGGCGGTGAAATTACAGGCCAGTTATATCGCCATTGTTCTGAGCGAATACTTTACTGGTTACCTTGGGAACGCAGCGAATGAGCCGTCAGAGAGAGAGAGAAGGGCTCTCCTGGCAGCTCTGCTCAGTTTCCTTCTCTTATGTCGATCTTTCATCTCTACCTTCTTTCTCCTTATCGGAATTCCCCCCCCCCCCCAAAAAAAAGTTGTCTCCTTATCTCTGCAGTTTTAGGGCTTTTACCTTTTGTGAGAAGGACTTGGTTTATGAACTTTGAAAGGGATGATAGTCCGCTGAATTATCTGATACAATGAGATCACATTAAAGGATAATCATCCCTGTGGGGGGAATGTGAATTTTGCAGCAGCGAAGGAGAACGCAGTAGAATACAAATGCAACCGCGCATTTATTAGAGGACCAATGTCAGAAAACAGTTTTATTCACGCATTAAATGGAGAGCTGGTATCTGATATGTCACATATGCTCCATGTTTTGTTTACTACTGAATGATAACAATCCAGAAATCTCACAGTAAAGTGGTAAAATATAAATACAAATCTGACTGTGAGATGTTATGGATTAAAAAAATGCAAAAATGGCATTGACAGAGAAAGATTTAGAAGCGAAACGCTCCAACACATTTATGAGCTTAAGGGCCCACAGTAGTAAGATGCACTTGACAGGATTTGCACTTAAAATCCTCCCCTTAAGTACATATTTTACATGGCGAATGCGTATACATCATGTGCAGTACACTACCTCCTTCTTTCTCCATTTGAATCACATATTTGTTGCTGTAGTCATCCAGCTGTTTTTATTGTGAGTTTTTAAAATGTCTGAAGTGGTGAAGTGTTATAATCCTGCAAAGCTCTTTATTCTGCTTTTTAAAAGTGCAGTTAGACACAAAAAGATAGACACAGAAACGTAAATGTGCACTGCACATAAATAAAAAAAAAGACTGTACTACAAAAGCAGTAAGTATAATGCAAATGACTAAATATGAAATGGAGCATTAAAAAACATTACAAAGTATATATTTTTCAACCAAAAGTCAAGAAAAGCAAGCCTAATCCAAATTCTCCTCCACTTCCTTGTATCCCTGCTCCACCTTCCTCTGTTCCGGCCTTCCGCCCCCCCGGAGCCCTTCACACTGCCTTTATAAATGCGGTTAAGTGTGTGCAGATGAGATTTTTTAGCGGCGAGATGTGTGCTGGCTCAAACAGCAGGGCATCTGACATTTACAACACAACAGACCCTCTGTCTTGTACACTGGCAGTATGCCTGACTGACTGGCACGCCGCCTGGAGAGGTTTGCACCTGGAATCAGAGTGTGTGTGTGTGTGTGTGTGTGTACTAACATGTTTGTGCAAATAAAGAAGCCCTGCATGTTAGTATAAGTGTGAGCGTGAGGGTGTATAGAGCATATTTGGTGGCATCAGCTCTGGTGTGTGTGTGTGTGTGTGCGTGAATGTGTCTGAATTTGGCTTCATTTTGAAAGTGCGTGTGTGGGTTTTGCAGAGGAGAATAGAAGGAAGAAGGAATCGAGTGGGTGAGGAAAGCGAAATTGAGTTGCATAATCCAGTTAGCCCTGCGCTAATTTGCCCCGCGTTATAAACAGAGTCACTGTGCAGGATGAGCGGACGCAGCGCTGCAGTCTCTCCCATCGCTCCCCAGCTCAGCATCCCACATGAGATCTGTCAGCCTCATTCTCTTTTAGCTTGTTTTGCTATCATCTCTCTCTCTCTCTCTCTCTGCCTCATTTATCTTTCACTTTATATCTCAGCAGAAGTGTGTTAACCTTTGTGCCGGTCGTCTGAGCGCCCAGCTTGCTTGTTGTCTGGCTGTCAGTCAGAACTGTCAGTCAAAGACTCATCGAACCATACTGACAATATAGGTGCACTGAAAAACTTCAGCTAACTCGACATCAGATTCATAAAACAGCAGGTTGGAATGAGTTTTAGATCTATTTTATTTTAATTCATGGAAAGCCAAGTTATTGGTTTTTCTCTTTTGTATTATTAATATGTAAAGAAGATAATTAAAGGCCACGGAACTGTATTTTTATTTACTTAACCTCAGATCAAATCAATATATTCATTTTCAGCAGTTTTAAAAGCTCTCAGGCACTTTGAAATGCCTTTGTTTGAGTTTAAATTAAGTTATTTTTGATCTGATATTTGATCTGATGCAACCTTGAAACACATTTCAATATAGATGCACCAAAAAAAACCCTCTTCCAAAATATTTTCAACACAGACTTACCAACCGAGCCATCATGATGGTAGATTTATTGCACAAACATTGTGTTAGCCTGTTTTAGTTGAAGCTGAGCAACAGCTTGTGCGTGTGTTGTGTGTGTGTTGTGTGTGTGTGTGTGTGTTTACAAAGCACATGTGTCAGAGACTGAGCATTGTATTGAATCACCCCGAAAAAGCATAAAGAGTGCAGTCTGTTCCAAGCTAATCAGTTTAGTCATTACAGTCTGTCACATGTTCATGTGTACGTGCCCCACACGAGGAAACTTCCCCTCGCTGTGAATCTTCTTTGCCAGCCGCAGGTTTTCTCCCCACCGCTGCCACGTGAACGCCGTCTGACGCCAGCACGTGTGCAGAGGAGGTTTCCTCTGTCGTGTTGACTCCGGCAAAGACGTCTAGACTTCACTTGCGTGAACCTTGAAAGCAAAACGGGAGAGAATGAAAAGGGAGCAAGATAATGAACAAATGTCAGACAAAGATTCAGATAGAGAGAGAGAGAGAGAGAGAGAGAGAGAGAGAGAGAGGCCGGACAGGTTGCCAGGCAACCCCGAAATTCATGAGACGTCAGGCGTGGGATGTCCACCATTGACAAATCTCAGTCGCCTTCAGCACAGGTGCGTCAGAGTGCTGCGCAGACACACACAGCAGCGATCTCCAGCTGTGTCTTCGTGCTCCGCACCGTTTTCCTTCTGTCCTCCTGATTCTCTCTCTCCACACTCTGTCAGACGCCCACGTTTTAGATTTCTCTTTCCCCCAAGTCTTCTTCCCCTCTGTGGTGGGTGCCTGCTGACCTTTAATGCTCTCAGTCGCGGTAGTTATAAAGAGTTGAGGAGGTGGACGGAGGGCAGGTCTGTGCTACACTGGCAGAGGTTAGGTTGAATAAGCCATGAGGGCTCTTGACGAAGTTTAAGAACATCAAAGGAAGGTGTTTCTGGGCAGGCAGGGATATATATATATATATATATATAGAGAGAGAGATAAGCCTGTAAATGAAGTACTTCATGTGCTCTGTTGGAGGGCAAGGTTATTAGTTTTACTTATTTAACAGTTTTGGGGCTTAAGTTTGCAAACCTGAATCTTCACCGCACAAACACGATGAGTACTGATCTTCTCATCTCGCTCTCTGCATGACAGTTGACGAGAGTGTTTCATGAAATATTAAACAATTCCTGTGACAAATGACTAAACAGTTGGAGCTGAACTACCTGAGAAGCAGCTGCTTCTTTAGATATCAGGGTCCAAGACTGAAATCACTCCACATATAAAGGATTCTATTCAGATTTCTGACACTTATTCACCACGGCCGCAAAAGACCGCAACAAAGGAGACGACTGAATGTGATTTCATTTGAACTTATATTAATATTGATCTCTCACTGTCTGATGTCCAAACCAAAATGCCTGTTTTCAAAAGGAAATGCATCGCTCTCGAAAAATCAATAATACTATTTTATGGTCGCCCTTCATTTCATAGTGTTGTGGCATTTTATCTTATTAGTGCAAAATGCGAGTAATGGATGGTCTTAAGAAATACAAACATCTTTATTTGAAATTAAACTAAATGGAAGGAAGAAATCAAAGCCCAGATGGAGAGTGAAAACCCGTACTTGACTGAACCAACGCTCAGCTACAGGAGCACAAATACAGCTTGAAACATAACTTTCATTTGGACAAAGAAATGTCAGTTTCTTTAAAGATAATTTGACATTCCTCCTATAGCAGTTAAGAAACATAAAGTTCAAGTCTTACACATCATAATCAACAGTTTGTGAAATGACATGGAAAGAAAGTTGATAAAAACATTTTTATTTAAAGTTTATGTTGTGAAAACCTCTGTAAGTATACAAGATATCTGTCATTGAAAAAACATAATGTGACTGCATTATATTTGTGAATGTATCTACAGAATCAGTACTACTAGTTGATTGTTGATTGTCACAGATTTATTTTGGGTAATAAAGTTAATTTCAGCATTAATCTTACACAGTATTATGTGATAAAACATTCCAGTAAAAAAGAAAAAAAAACAAATGTTATGTATTAATATTATAAGTTAGTCACAGCTACAGATTGTTCCTGTTTACATCAGACATGCAAATTTACTGTCCATTTTTGTAATTTCATGAATATTTTGTGTATAACAAAAATACAGAGAAAATCTGCAAAATATACAGAAAGAATCCTTTAAATCACTGCTGTGTAGTGATTTGAATATGTCACTTTAGGAAAATTATAGTGCTTGTGCGCATTTGTCACATTATTTTAATGTCTTATCAAGTTGCGATCTTAGTTTAGACTTCTGACCTTTGACAGAACTCCACGATGAAGGACTGTGTGTGTGTGGTGAGGTGCATATTTGTTGGAGTTAAAAATGTGCACACATATTAATTGACATTCATTCTTTCTCTTCCTTTATCTTGCTCTCATTTTCCTTCCCATTCCTCATTTTCTCTTCCTCGCGCTCTGTGTCTCGAGGGGACGTGATGCAGCTCTGTGCTTACAGTTAGTCCTTGTTAATGGCTTAATGCCCCGCGGACTCTGCAGCTCCTCCTGTCAACCTAACCTTCGATGCACACGTACCTATAGCTGCTGTCAAATACTGCTCTCCTGAAATAGACTGGCACACTTATACAGTATGCTGCCCTTGAGGAGTTGGAGATGTTCCTGCTGTGTGTGTGTGTGTGCATGTGAATAGTCTGACTTCCCGCTGGAGTTCAGATAACTCGTTGTCTTTGAGGTAAACAGGAAAAGGGAGAAAATACTTGAGAAAAAGGAGCAGGAACTCCACTGAAGAAAGGATGCCAACAGAGGAAAGTGCATCCCGCTGTATGGGAGGCATCAGACTGTTGTGGAATTATTCATAATCAGGCTAACATCCCGCGGATTAACATGCTAAACACACACACTCACACACACAGGTGACAGGGAGAGATAACGTTAACATTTGCTTTGTGTGTTTATGTATGAATGCACGAAAGACGACATATGGGCATCTCTGTCCCTCATATTTAATTGGAGCAAACAAGATGAGTGATTTAAATGTGGAGTTCATATTTTATCTGAAACACAGCATTGCAGCTCCAGATGACTTGTAAATATTCAGAAATAATGATGATGATGGCACACAACCTTGTCCTCCTGGCAACACGGTTATTGAAAAAAAAAAGCTCCTTGTAATAAGTTTTTGTCATTTTGAGTCATTTAGTCTCAACTAATAGGTTTGTTTGGAGATAAACAGCTGCTGTGTGATGAAGCGCTGCCCCACAGGGATCAATAAAGTTTCATTTGATCTAATCAGTAGAGATTTATGAGTCGCCGGGAAAGAGAGGGTCACTGTTAAAGCTGCTTGCTGATATATCACAAGAGAAGATTGGTGCTATTCTCACGTGTGTCAGGTACACATGAAGCTACCAGTTAGCAGCCAGTTAGCTTAGCATAAAGGCTAGAAGCAGCACAGCTCTGTTAGGCTGTTATTAGATGCTGCTGTGAAAGCTGTGTGGTAAATGCTAAAATCAACATGCTAACATTGATAAACTATATCTTTAAGAATATATGTGGAGAGCTCAGCAGGTATAAATGAAGTGAGTTTTGAAAGTAACAAAGTGTTTCTATAAGTAACTTGTCGTGTTTCCGAGCTGCGTTTTAATGCCAAGGATGCCTTGTATATCTTTTTTTTCCTCCTTGATATATGTCATTCTGCACTTCAGCGGTGCTTAATGGTTTTCTCAAGGAGACTGAATTTGTTACGGATAATTTCCAGTCTAATGTTCCAGTTTATTCTCCTCTTTCTGACCTTTCTTCCTTCACCATATCTGTTTTGTTTTTTCTCAGTTTTCTTTTTCTTACTCGGGGCGAAGTCTATCCATCTATCTATAAGATTTACAGCGTCCCCACAGATATTTACTAAAGCAGCTCAAAGTCTGTTAGAACTGGATGGTTTTGTAGAGGAAAATGTGGTCCCTGAAATTTTGTACAGATGTCAAATATACTGTAGATTTTCTGTGGTTAAAATGACAGTTACAGAACCTACAATACCTCTGTCAAAAACAAAGAAGTGCTTTTGGGAGCCCCAACACACCAAACACCATATTTCACCACCCCAAAAACAAAGCCCATCAAAAACAAGGGCAGATCAGCTGTCAAGCTGTGCAGTTGGCACATCAGCAAGATGTCTGTGTGTGTATTAATGGCTGCTGTGAATCTGACGGGAGCAGTAAGCATCCTCTAAAGCACTTCCCTTGTATCATGATTGAGATATAAAAAAAAACAGAGTTACCCATAAAAGTAATAAATAGGAAGTCATTTTTAGCACTCTGAGCCATGGCTAAATGTACTGCCTGGTCTATAAAGAACAGGGAGAGCTCATCCAGCAAAACAGTCACGAAGTGCCTCTTCATTTTATTGTTTTAATCTTATTCCAGTTTTAGGGAGCCAGTAAAAAATGAACATAAAAAGGCACTGACACGAAAATCTGGGTTGAAACTGGATTATGAAAATGATTTTTAGCGCAAACATTCTGTTGTTCCAGTGTTTTTCTAATCACGTTTCTGGTGGATCTGTAGCGAACACAGAGGAAAGGTTTTTTTGCTTTAAGGGAATCCAAGAGGAAGTCAGTTCAAACCCATCTGGTCTTTTGTATGATGACGGATGTTTGAGTACATTTGATAACTTTTACTCATCTTTTACAGAAATTATCATAAAATAAATTCAGGATGTATGTGTAAAGAAGCAGAACTATTGTTTACACTTCATTATGATCTCACTGCATTTCTTGCAAGGCTCTTTCTTTCTTAACTCAAACAGTTTATTATGGTTGTTTATGAGCTGTAGTTTCCCTGGTAAACACACTGACCTCTTCGGCCTCCTTCCCAGTCAGCTGCTGCTCGTCTTGGGGTCGTTCGTCCTCTGAAGCAGTTGCCAGAGTGTCTCTGGGTAATGCAGTACGGAGAAGCTGGGTGACTGCAGGGCGGGCTGCTGCCAAGCTGCTAATGCTAAGCTAACATGAACCAACACAGTGAAAAAAACAACAGTTTATCTGACAAGCTGATTAATTACACAAAGCTATCGATGAAAAATGACGATGCCTAGCTTTAAGTTTTCAACTGTGTAGCGCTGGCTGCAGGCACGCTAACATCGCAAGTTTTAAATGATTTTGATTTTGCGAAGTGGAAATCCTTATCCTGTTGTAGGTTGTTTGGCCGTGTGGGCTGCACATAGTTTTGTGAATCCAACACAAACTCATGGAAAGGAGTGAAAGCTACCCTGCCAAAGCCTTGAAGACACTTGGCGGGTATTGATGTGTCAGTTTCTGACTGCAGTTCGGTGGAATTGTTGGTGCAGCAACTCAGGCCAGCAGCAGCGTCCTTATGGGCTGTAGCTTCAACCAGCCACTGCCAGAATGTTGTTGCCAGACATTTTTTTTTCTTTGCCATATAGAACATCAAACTGTGTTGTCCATCTAGTGTCACCTACCTATGCAGTCTTGTACCTGAGAAGCTTCTGAAGGTGGAGCTCCATCACTTCTCTCATAGTTGTCAGGTGCAGAGTTAAAGTTAACAGTGGAGTCACACAGCAGTGGCTCTCAGCCGGCAGCCTCTCGCTCTGGCCCGTTGCCGTGTCTGTGGGATTTAGCGTGGAGCCAGGGGAAGCCACAGTTTAAGCTGTGCTCAGTACAGAAGCCATCATGGAGAATGTGAGGGGTGTTATTTTGTGAGGAGTGACTGTCAGTGTCCCATGTGTGGCCCGGCTAGCTGATTTCTGTGGGATTAGCCAGCCATGGAGGGAAATCCATTTCTACAAGGCAATCCCCGCTCGCCGCTCTGACCATCCTCGCTTCTCTTCATCGTTTTCACTCTCTCTTTTCTGCCACTGTATTGCTCATCTCTTTTTAACCTCTCTACCTCTTCCTTTCTGGGTTCACTTCAGCATTTCTGGGTGAATGATTATTCACTTTCTTGCAAATAACCAAAGCGATATAGCTGGCCTGGCTCCTCCTAAACATACGCCAACACCTCTAACGTTGAAGAAAATATAAAGAAAGGAGTCAGAAGCAGTGACTGCGAGCAGCTTCACCAGGTCTTGTCATCCCAGTTTTTTAGGTTGAAGATACTGCACAGAAGCACAGGGTGGATCGATATACTGCTGCTTTCTGTCCTTCAGTGAGAACTGGTTTCTGTTTCCAGCTGTATGTTGGCTAACATTAACTTCAAATGCTTGAGTGTATATTTCAGGCTGGCAGTACCCTCGAGCTGCTCTTGGCTGCCTCTCTCATTGGCCGCTGTGGTCCACCTTGAATCATCTAATCATCCAGATTTTGAGTAGTAAATATAAAACATGTCTCATATGAGGAGGAGGCCTAAGACTGGATCTGTAGACCCCTCCCATTAACAGATGATCTGTAATGTTTTGAACGAGCACTGTACAAGAGTTGTCAATGCTGCAAACTTTCTTCATTTCTCATCTCTCTATTTTGGTCAGCGCGTCCTCTCATGACTTCACCTCTCCCCTCATTGAGGGCCTCAGAGGGTCCATTGTCCTCTTTTGTGTCCACCCCTCCCTTTTCTCTCTAATCAAATAGCCTCCATGAGGAAATGCCAGCAAATTATAGCCTCCATTCATATCTGATGGCCTATGAACTCTGTGTACAGTGTGTGAGGCAGGGGCTCGGTGTTACAGTAAAGGGTTAAACAGAGGAAAAGAGAGTCACAGGATTTAAGACTGTCAGAAGTTCGTCGGACGTGACCAAAGCAACAGCACATTTCCTATTTGAGTTATCAGCCCTGCAAACACACACACACACACACACTACATACTGTGTAGTACAAGCAGACCCATTTATGCATTGGAAACACAGACAAAAGTATGTACATGAGCCCTCGCATGATCCCACATTAGCTATATCTGCTGCGTGCAGGCAGATGCTTACAAACACCAAACAGATATAATCACACACCGTTACATACAATCCTTTGGTCACATGTGCAGGCGCCGTCTCACACACACACACACACACACACACACACACACACACACACACACACACACACACACACACACTTACACAGAGACACAGAGACACACACACACACTGGAACACACTCTCCCAAACGTTTAATCTGGCCCCTGCAGTTGGACGGGAGCTGCATACGACCTGCTAATTAGTGGCCAGAGGAGGCCTCTGTTTGTCTGCTCTCTTCCTGTGCAGCTCAGACACAAGTTTCTCTGTGTGCTATCTCTGCCCTGAAAGATAGAGAGGGAAGAGGGGGGCGGGAGGGTTGAAGGGCAAGGGAGGGAAATGAATGAAGACTGAGTGTGTTTGTTTGCCGGAGTCGACTACTCACATCGAACTGCGAGAGAAGGCTCCTCTCCCGCTTGTTAAAGCCGTCCGACCCCCCTCCAGGGCCGAGCTGGAAGAAGATCGAGGGCACGTTAAGATATCAGGTAGCTCAACCTGTTGTCATACTGCTGGATTAATTTCAACCTCCAGATTTTGGTTTGCTATCAGGCTTCGCCGCGGCCTTGAGCGTGAGGGATTTCCTTGCGGTGGCTATCCTTTTCGAGATGGAGCACAGAGTACTTTTCCGCTGGCGAAGGGAATTGCTCATACTTTCACCTTCACCTCAGCACAGCTGAATTGGACAGTCATGCCATACTGTGTGTGAGAAATCAAGCATGCTGCCTGCACTTGACTCCCATTTCTGTGTCTTCCTTGTGTTCGTGTGTGTGAGGAAGTCCCTGCTCCGAACACACTGCACTCCCACTTCCTCTGCTTCCCTTCCTCAGCTCCAGCTCATTTACTTCTTCCCCGCCTGTCTGTCTGTCTCATGCTCGTCTCCTCGGGATTAACTGACACAAACTCCAAAGTAAGTGTTGAGATGGATCCTGGCCTCTTTGATCTAGCTGTGCTTTTTTTTTTCCCCTCTCTTCCCTTTTGGCGATGGGTGTTGTTACCCCTGTCAGCTTTGGCCTCGCTCTTTCTCTTTCTGTTTCTCCCTAAGCTGCTGGGATGGAATCTGGAGATTTTTTAAAATGATGTAGACGTGAAAGATAGAGGGAAAAGAGGTTGGGACAGTTATGAAGGGGTGGGGAAGAAGAGAGACAACACGCTAGAAGATTGTGATATTCGTTTTCAGTAGAAGTTTTGGAGGATTCCCCTTATGGCACGTTTCTCGATCACATCATGCTTTCTATCTCTTTTCCCCTCTCTCCATTTTCATTTTAATGATTTGGTTTCTCCCTGTAGACACCATGGAGGACTCTCTCCCCTGAGCTCTCATTCTTCCGTGCTTTTATTAATGATGCTACTGTACCTGTGGCATTTTGAAAACTTCCGACTCTCATCATTAATTCCTGGTGACATCTTTTTAATTACTGTAAACAAATGAGGCTGAGATGATTGGTAGCATGGACCTGACAGCTCTGTTACATCAGAGATATTAGAGCCGCTGTTGCACTTTTAAATCAGGACTAAATGTACCATCAATCCTGTCACCTCCTGTTCCCAAGATTCCTTTTGTTTCTGTTTCCATCTGAATCTGCGTTCACTTTCCAAAGTAACTTGGAAATGTTATCTCAGTTTGTTCTGAGGAACTGCTCGTCCAGCTTCGTGACTTGGAGCAATCTATTGTGTTTCCTACCGGTGATACACACACACACACACACACACACACACACACTGCAAGATGATTACATCCATACAAGGGAGCAGGTTACCCGTCGGAATCGGGTTATGCAGGAAATTGGACAGCACATTTACCGCAAATCTGTGTTTGCATGCAGCCATCAGTAATGAGGTTTCTCCTCTGCCATTACCTTGGAAGAATTAGGATCTCAAAGGGCTGATGGTGCTGCGAGATGAGAGAAAACTCAGAGATTAAATCTGACTCTGATTTCTTTGGTCTGCTTTGTGGTGATTTCAGTTCAGCCCGAGTTTGGATGGACTTATTATGAATGCACGGAGGATGCAGTGCAGTGTGAATGTTGTGTGCACTGCGTGCGTCGCTGTCTCCAAGAAATGATGTTGACACACAGCTAATTTGCAACAGCATTTTGAAGATGAATTGATGAGGTTTCCTATCTACATTGTGAGGAAACGCTGTTAATTATTGTATTGTCAAGTTGTCAAAATGTGGATACTATATATCTGTAAAAGGGTGACTTTCTAGCACTGAATTTATTTCTCCTTTCCACTGCTTGTACCGAGTGTTGGTGATGGTTATGTTTAGGCATATGTTAAGGTTAAGACATGCAGACGGTCTCTCTCTCTTTCTGTCTCTCTCTCTGTTTCTCTGCAGAACATGAGGGACCGTCAGTAGACAGGAGGGGTAAAGCCAGGGCAGACTGTCCACCAGTTAATCGATTGTGAATGGTGTTCTCTCAGACAGATAAAGAAATAAAAGTGAAAAAGTGCTAAAATGGGCCAGCAAATAGACTTGGCCAGCACTTAATATACCTGGGCGGCCGGCCCAAGTAAAGTCTATTTGGAGGAAACTCTAGTTGAGGTTCTGGCTAAGTATAACAAATAAAAATTAAAAAAGGACAAAGTAAAAATACCAAACCAAACTATAAGCATGACTCTGGGGGCGAACCCGGATCTCCAGCGCCTCATCAGTGACATCAGCGACAGAAAATCCTTTGGCAGTTCCCTTTAAAAAGTTTAAACACAGGTTATACATACAGTTACACGTATGACACAAAGCACAACAAACAGTCGTGACCAGAGGACACATCACATAATATAATCAAATCCAGATCTTATTTAGCAGCACACTGGTTTTGATTTAGCAACAGAACAAACTGATGTATGAAAGAATTCTCCAGTCTGTTGGACGGTGGGAGTTTGTACACGTAGGAGATGTGACTGGTCACAGTGCTACTTCCCCAGCTGAGAACTTGTCACGCACATTCATTCATGCATAAGGCTGTTAGCTGTTAATTTAGAAATTTAGCTGGAAAATCATGTTTGTCTGATCCCCCTGCCCCTAATTATGTAAACCTGGTTTTCTGCTATATATGGCAGAAAGCCAACCGTAACCAGGCTCTCACAGTGCATGTTAACACACTGTCTGAGATGCAGCTTCGTGTCCTGATGGTCTCAAATCCCAATTATGCAAAAATATCAGAATTAATCCGAAGATGATTCATTGCACCTTTAATCTGAGCTGTCAGATGAGTTTATAAATCGAAATCAAGTTTTTTTTATGTCCGTGAACGGAGTGGTGAACTGCCAGCAGGTCATGATGGCTCCATCAGAGCGCTCTCAGACTTTCCATCAGCTCTGTGAGTGAAGTCTGCAGCTAAACAGGTTGTCACATTAAATCAGCATCAGTTGAGGCCGGGCCACCTGCTGAGCGAAAGCATACAAGACTGACTGGGCGCCATTAACTCTTAATAGCAGTCTAATTGAGTGCTGATGGAAATAGAGAAGGGGGGAGGGGGGGCAGTTTGTTGGCCTTTTAATAAAGTGCACTGTAAAATAAGTCTCAGATTGAGTGCAGAAGGGTGTAAGTGAGAGAAATCATCAAGGGACTGATTGCTCTGTCAGCCAGAATGATTAATCCGTTTTGAGCGCGCTCTGGTTGTGATTGATGGCCTGTTGCAGTCTGGGTAATGTAGTAGCAGAAGATGACAGGAAGAATAATGGCTGTTGAATGAGGAAAGGAGGTCGGGAGAGGGCGAAGAGGGAGAACAGAAGTATGCAGTTTGGGGCTGAGAACAGACGTAGCCACACCCACAACTTATCGCCAACTGATCCCATTAGGGGGGTACAACCAGGGGCAGGTTGCCAGCTGACACTGGAGAAATGATGATGGAGTGTTGCGTTATGGGAAAAAGGCAGACACCCAGAGGCGGCTTCGCTGGAAAGTAATGTTTTGTCTCTTTGGCTGAAATGACGCTCTGCCCCGTAACCTTTTCCCCCGCTTCACATCACTCAGTCTTGTTTTTCATTCTTTCTGGGAACACATCTGCCTCAGAGATAAGGGACCTTTTGGTCCTCAGCTCTCCGTCTGAGCCCTTTGGGGCTCAACCTTTTCACCAATGCTGCAACGAAACGCAATCAGAAATTCTCCTCGAACGCCAGAAGAGAACACTGTTATGTAAAGGTCCCAAAGAAACACTTCCTTACATGTTACTCTGAATTAATCATCACCAAATGAAGAGATCCTTTCAGAATGCTGCGAGTCCCTGTTGGGAAAAGTCATTGATGTGTTTCATTCAGTATGCAAATTACAGTTTAGGCACTTGGCAGACATTCATTCAAAAAGACTTACAATAAGCTTCATGCAACAAAAGGTGCAACAGCATTAATTAAGAAAAGTAAAGCGAGAACATCCTTCCTATTAACAGTCTGAAGTGCTATCAAGAAAAATGACATGTGCTTTTTTCTGGTGTGTGTGTGGTGGGATTTATAACCTTTCTTCGGAGGAGGAGTGGTAAGATGTCCCAGCTGTATCATGAAATGGATGGACCTTTTAAATTGTATCCGTCATTTACAGATGATACATTTTCATTTTTTCCTGCACAGGAGAGTTGAGAGTAAGAGGGATGACCTGTGCAAGGGATACAACTACATTCCTTAACTAGGAGACAGTTAAGAAAGCAAATTAGCCTGTTTAACTGCCTGTTCACACTCTTTTCAGTGATGGTCTCATACTACTGGTTGTGCTGATGTTTCATTTCCTTGGATCTGAGATTCGTCATCTGCTCAGACCTCAGTAGACCCCAAATTATCGAATTCCCTGCTCGTCACATTTCCCTGTGGTATAACCGTTGTTGCTGCTGTCACAAAGACAGCATTAGCAACGTGGCTTTTGTCCAAAGAAAAAAACAACCAAAGCGCTCTCCATCGAGTGAATGGCGATTTATTCCCTAATGTTTTACCTCGGCCTCCATCACTCTCCCCCTTCGTCGTCTTCGCCTCCTCCTGTTTCAGCTACAGGATAACTCCGTTTTTTTCTTGAAAACTGAGCCTGGTTGCAGGAGGAATAGTGAAAATAGGTTTCCAGGGACACAGTCTCTATGCAGATGGTTGGTATTTACTTCAGAATAAAAATTGAAGATAAAAAGTTGTCTATTGCCACTTTAAGACAAAAAAATGAAAACTAGAACAGAACTTATTTTTGATTGTTGTGTGCCACTTTTTCACATCTTGGAAACCTCAGTGGTAGTCAAGGTAGGAATGAAGCTTTTAAAGATATATTTCAAAGAAGAACAGAACTGTAGAACAGTTTTCAGCTGCCGACTTGAGTTGCTCAGCCAACAGGTGAGGCAAAACAGACGCCGTTTTGACTTTTAGCAGTGCTGTTGATGCTGTTTGAGAGAATTCTGATCCCTGTTTCTCCAGAGTTGCTTTGCTCTTTTTTTAAAATCCATTCACACCATGTGATGAGACCCTGAAGCTACTGCAGAATTTATAAACAGCCACGTCTTTCATCCGCAGTGAAGTTAACAACTTGAAAACAAGCTGTCGTATCTCACATTTAAATGTTCTACATTATAAAACATATCTTTAGAATGTAATAAATATTTGCGGCATAGAGATTTTCCAGCAAATTTATCACAAAACAACCCTTAAACCAAAAATTGACCACTGTTTTTTGACTATCCCCCAAACTGCAGCATTTTCACTGCAATCTCCTGTTCATTTAAAGCACTTGGACTCTTGACAGCAAGTAAATAAACATAAGATTGGCTGTGACTTATCTTTAATCTCTGCTAGTCTCAACAGTTTTATAGCAGATGAACGCTGAGCACTTGAGACTTTCTTTCCCTTTTAAGAAAAGCTGCAGCAAAACCTTATTGATCACAGAAAACCAAACCCCAAAAGACCTGAAGGGACCGTTAGGAGACTCTGCATGGATTCTAAAGAGTGGAAGAAAGAAAAGTTAAAAAGTGTTTCCAACTCTTTATTTTCAGTTTCTGCTTTGAACATTGGCCTGAATCTTTCACGATAATCTAGCTGTGTGGACGTGGTTGAACATGAATAATAGCCCTGAGCTGAACGGAGAGATTTCTGAGCCGATGTGTTTGCTTGTTTTCTTTTTGTTTCGTAAGATTCATCTCAGATGAAGGTGAACAAACAGACACCTTTAGCCCTGGTTTAACACTGTTTGCCATCCTTTTGCAAGTCAAACATCTCTTTTATGCTTTTTTTCTGCTGAATTTTTCTGCTGCTGCGCTTTGACATGCGGCTCATAAACTCCAAATGACTTGGGTTGGTCTAACGTTGTGCATCTGAACTCAGTGAAAGGGCTCCTCTGTTTGCTTTGCAAACGCTATTAATTAACATAATGCATCATTTATGGGTCTTTTGGAAGGCTTAATAGGCCAGCATGGCTGCAGTACATAATTAATAATGCACAGTAATTAATGGTATGTTTGTGTTTAGCTCGATAAATGTAACACTGCTGGAGTTCACTCTGGATAATGTGATGTGTTCAATGTTTCTTTTTACGTCTCCATTTTTCTCTCACAGGATTCGAAGCATTCAGCGGAGATCGTCACGTCTCCATCTCTAGATGTTTTCCTGCCGGAGGATGAGGACAACCCGTACGAGTCCGTGACCACAGCCGTCACACGCAAACCCTGCTCCCTCGATATCAACCACCGGCTCAACTCCAGTCCACGCAATGGTAAAGGCAACACTACACTTTATTAACGCTCAGACACACATGGCACCATCGTTATCCTAATTTGATGCAGTATAGGTGCAATGTAGGGATTTTAGTTGAAAACAATCATTGCCTTCACTCTGTTTTCTCTTATCGGACTCGCTTTGTTTTTACTTTGGAACATATGGTGCCTTCCAGTGTTTTCCATCTTGACCGTGTTTACGAGCAAGAATCCATATGAACGTCCCGCTGTTGTTATGATCACGACTTTACTTGAAGACTTGAACCACCAAACGTGTTGTCTGTTCAAGTTTCATGGCAGTAAACAGGTGTGGAAAATGTGGGTGAGCGTGAGAGCATCATTGTTTGAGATACATATATTGTTGAATTTATGCCTCGAACGCTGTCAGGGAGTTATTTCTTTATTGGAGCTCGGCTGATTTTAATATTGGATACACAGATTGTAAGTAAGTCTGTCTCAGTATGTCTGAATCACAAATGTGTGAGTTCCAAATACCTGCTGTTAAGTACCAGCGTGCTTGTTTATCATTGTTTATTTTAAGGTCCCACTGGACAAGACACCTTATCACCTCATGAAAATCATCTCAGAGGGGGAACGCCTTCAATTTAACACATCAGACTCTGTTTACAGGTGTAAGATGGTATTGCTGCATGTGTGGGAAAAAAAGTTTCCTGAAGCCTTTTGTGGCTCCAGAGGGAGCTGTGTGTAGTCTGATAAACCGCCGGTTTATCAGTCGGCATCAGTTGGGCTTGAAGACAACAAGTTTGAAATGAGAAGAAATCTGAAGGTGTGAAGTTGAAGCAAAGAGGGATTGTGGCTCAAGGCTACGTTAGACGCAAACTAACATAACTCAGAACCTCAGACCAAACTGTTCTGCTGTTCAGTTGCATTGTGGGTAATGTAGACTTTTACATATGATACAGCATTGTCCACAACAACATAGCAGTGCTGTTTCAGCCATCAGACAGAAAGAAATGTACTTTTTCAGAAGGTAATACAAATCATAATCTTAGTGGTCTTAATGAAAATAAACTAAACCTGAATGATAAATCCAGGCTTAACAGAGGATGTACAGTAACACAGCAGTCTGAGTGGATCTGTATTGGATAGAGATGTACATGTAGTGGTGCTGGAGCACACTGCACACATTTTTTTTTTTAAATGCTCACAGTTTGCGTAATAGTATCGAAAATCATATACGTTTCTAGTGCTTGAAGATCAAATCATCACCAAAGTGTCGCAGTGTCATGCGAGAAAGACTTCCACTAATGCCATATTGGTGGATTTCAGCATCAAATGCTCAACATGATGAAGTCAGCACAGCATTTAATCATGTGGTCAGTTATAATTGACTAATATTTGTAAAGTTGCCACCATGGCAACAGGGACTACTTGACCCTCGAAATGAGCCTGAACACAGTCGTATCAGCAAGTGCTCAGGTTCTACTAACAACTGGCAATGCACTCCTGGAGAGATGCCAGTTTAAGTCTGTCTGCAAATGATAAAAAGGGTTACCAAAGGTTAAAGAACCTGTTGGTTGAAATTTTATGAGTTTAATTTTTTCCTAGATGGAGAAACTGGATCAGATCTCTATGTGTTCACCAGCTAATCACCGACTGCTGTGGCTGGTCTGACTGTCTGTTGTTTGGTGTTTGGCAGGTCGGTTTGTCGGCGCTTTCACTAAAACCAGTTTGATGCTGAATCTCAACAGTCAAATCAAAGCAATTAACTGAAAGATGCTAAAACTCTGTAGAGCTGTGGGGAGCTGATAATCACTGTGACCTTTCAGATATTTGCATAAGCATTTCATCTTTTTTGATATAAAAATATTGATGAGTGCAGCTACAGAGCACCTTCCGTACTTTGACTCTGGCTGAAATGCATTCAGAATAAGGAGTTCTGGTATTTTTCCTTCTCACCACTTCCTGGCATATGAAAGCCTTACCAAACAAGGTTTTACAGCGGAGGTGACTTGAGTTCACGTTTCCACTGGCGTCCACACTGTCTTCACACCGGTGTGTGTTAATCCTGCATCCTCGGACCTTTCAGCTGATGCTGTTTTCTGCGTCTCATCACTTGTTCGGTCTGCGGCGATGCACTCGAACACCCACGACAACAAACACCCACAATGTGCTCTTCCCTTTCACTCGGCTCCCATAGCGATCGCTACACACCGCAGGTTGTCACGGCAACTGCATCACCGGCTAGTGAGTCACCTGTATGTTGCCATGGGAACTGCCTCGCTAGTGACACCCCGCTCCTTCCCCATCAACCCCCCCCCCCACTCCCTTTCACATCCAAGAGGCTACTGTAGAGCCTTGTTTTGTGTGGTGTGTGGTGTCTCGTCCCACGTTTGGCTGTTACATCTCGTCTGTGATGAGCTGCAGGATAGAGGAGACTTGAAGTGTCAGTACAGTGAGTGTGTGTGTGTGTGTAAGGGAGGGAGGGAGAGGGAGAGAGAGAGAGAGAGAGAGAGAGAGAGAGAGAGATTAGCTGTTTCATGTCAAAGTGTCTTTTTGGTGGAAAATTGCTCCACTGACGTAAGTGAGCTGTGTGGGTGTTCTGTTTGTTCTCAGCTCTCTAAACGCTGTTACCTGGCCAAATGAGAGAGCGACACAGGGAGAGCATGTGGATTGAGAGTGAGAGAGACATCAGCACATAATGTGGGAGAGCAGAAGAGGCAGAAAAACAAAAAAAAAAAATGCAAAAAGTCAGAGAAGACATAAGAGGTGAAGGAGAACTCCATGGCATTGCTGAAAATGACTAGAGAAGCCTTCAGGGCTGCAGATACTGTCTCGCTGCACAGAGACAGACACCAACAGAAGGTGAGAAAACAGTCCGAGACGGAGAGGTTGCACGTTAATACAGTCAGCCGACGAAAGTTGGAGGGTCGTCTTAGGCTAAGCCATCTACATGACTGTGAATCTGTGACACAGCAGGAGGGAAAATCCTGGATTCCTGCTTTGAGTCCAGTCACATGTTGGGCTAATTGGACATGGGCGTGAGTCAGTCCCTCTTTATCTGCCTCAGAGAGGAAGGATATGATGATGAAGGAACATGGGGGGGGAATTGAGATGAGAGGGAAAGAGAAGAGCACAGACTTGGTGCATTACACTGCAAAAAATACTCTTTGACGATAAGTCAATTGGTCTGGGAATCTTCCTCTTGGATACATTATGCAAATAGGATGAGATAATTACGTGGTTTCCAATGCAAATTGACTTGTTTTGATCCTGTGTTTCATGGTCAGATGCCATTTTTTTGCCGCGCGGTTGAAATAAAACTTGATGAGTCTTGGAATATTGCAGAAACGATGCGACAGATAAAGGATGAAAAAATATTTATGTTTGGAACAATCATAAAAGTAGCAGAATTGGCAGGAAAGGGAATGAAGGAGGAATGAAAATAGTGCACTGTTAATGGAAAATGCCAAGAAATAAATGTAGCAGGAATTGTGTGAAAATTGTAAAGACAAGTGTAATATGTTAAAAGAAAAACAAACCAGAGGAAATATAAAAGTGTGATTTGGCGTTAGTTTCAAGGTTGGCTGACAACACTGCAGGTTGTTCACTTCCTTGTGTTGGTCTGGACTTCAACAGCTTTAATGATTGAGCTGTTGTTGTATCTCCACCAAACTACCTTCAATTTTCATCCTTTTGTGCCGAATAATAACACACGTCCTGCTGCTTTCATGACACAGAAATGGATCGACATAATCAATAACTCATTCCACGCTATGGTTAACTATTTCTCATGCACATGTGTACGGTTAAAAGAGCTACAAAATACAAGCTTGAAGGCGATGAATGCTTTTCCATTAAATTACTCACAAAAGATCAAGTTGATCTGAACCAGCTGAGGATCAGCTGATAATCATGAGCTGACTGTGGGCAGGGTAATCACCTCAAAAATAACAAGATTAAACTGTGTGAAGAACAAAACATTCAGTTTGAAACAACCCAGGCTCCATACAGAGCCGTGTGGAGGTTTCCAGGTGTGAAACAAACCCTCCAATTTCTCCTCAGATTTGTGTCTGGAGTTTGTCTGGAGGCTGACGGATCTTGATTTGAAAACCAAATTGGACTGTCCGCACTTTATTGGATTTTTGTGTCCAAACATCACCAACATGTCTGCATGGGTTGCTTTTGGTAACGACGTAGGCGGCTTTCCAACAGGGAAGCATGATCAATCATTTTGCTCTCCAAACTGTCAAGTCGTGGAGACGACAGTTAATTTTGTCGCAAGTCCACGTACCGTCTCTCTCTCTCTCTCTGTTGTTTCTGTACCACTCCTTTAGTCGCAGTAGATTCTGCTCAGCTGCTCTGATCCAATCGTGTCTCTCTGGATTTGACATTATGGTTCTGCGAATGACATGAAAGACGCTCTGAAGTCCAACATGAGTGGCCAAAGCATCTGAACTGAGGTGTATCTGTTTAAAAAATGATTTGAAACACATTTCCGACCACCTTCAGGTGTGCTTTGGATACGAAATGCATTTCATATGCTTTTTTGCTGTCTAGACTTCCAGACACAATCTAGATATACAAAAAAAAATGATTCAGGCTGTCTGTCTGAACATAGCCTTAGAAGTAAATTGAAATGTGAGAAACATAGTGATAAGATTCCTTTATCAGTTGGAGATGTGTTGTTCCTGATGAGAGCACATTGTTGCTGCCCTTTCTGTGAGCTTAGACAACCATCCCACCAATACCAAGTTTCTTGCATGATAAACTCCCCTCAGCAGAAGTTGACTCTCAGTTTGAGAGAGAAAAAAAAGACGCTGAACGTGTGACTGAAGGATTTGTGCAGATGGATATTTTTTGCAGTGTAAGCCTCGCCTGATATCCACCTGTCCTGTGCTGCTGGCTACCTGCCTGCTGCTGTGGGCCGCTGCAGTCTCACAGTTGAGGAGACACTACAGCGTTCTTCAAATCCTCACGCAATCAGGGCGGCTTTATCAAAATCCATCTGGTGACTGTCAGTCAGCGCAGCCGCTACAGAAACACGGGGGACCTGTCAGTGAAGCTGCCACCCCAAACTACTTCCTGCTTTTTCATGTCTCCGCTTCACGGATGTTTCTCTCCGCCTCGTCCTCTTTTTTATTTCAACTTTTATCGTTCCTTTCCTTTTCTGTCCTGAGATTTCCCACGCTGTTAGAAGCACCATCCCACTTTTGACGCTGTTGTGTTCAGGAAAGATCACGTGGGAATGTTCTGCGTGGTGTCCCATTGCACCATGTGTCCTGTTGGGTGACAACTGTCATTTCCTGACGGCATATGAATGGAATTCTATTCTTTATAATGCAAAATACACTGAGTACAGACTTGTCTGCATAATCCTACTGACTCAGTGGGTCCTAAGGCAGTCATTTTGTACATTAACTCAGGATTATACTTATTGTGTTGGATGAATTCCTTTCCGATGGAATTTCATCTATTACGAATGAGGGAATCCATTTCTGCTGCAACACTTGGCTGCAGATACATATTGTACGCGTATGTCACATGCAAATGCATATCATTAATTCTAAATGTGTGCGGATGTAACAAACACCTGCAACATTTAAGGAACCGAGGAAAAGACTCTGGTTTAGCTCACACAGAAAGCATTTTATACCTTTTCTGAACTTTTGTCCACTGAATCTGCAGCAGATACTTTTACGCATCAAGGCATTGAAAAAAAACGCACAGGTGTTGCCAATAACATTATTGGATTTAGGATTTAGAGGCGTGTCGTAATGTGGAAGCTAACTAAACACCCCTCACTCAGCCTCCTCTTCGATGGCCACTTGAAATGTGATTTGGATTTGTGGATTCCTGTAAAAGTACGACAGGGTGACATTGCTTTCTCTTCCACTCTCTGTGGAAGGCCTCAGGAAGAGCTTCAGGCTCTCAGGCCAATTGGACATAGTGAGTGAACCATATAATTACAATATCATCTGATGCACACTGGCCCAGAAATACTTTTTTCCCGTAAGCTTACATGGTGAAAGATGCAAATTAGCATCACAGCTGCCGTTAATCGATTTGTTTCACTATCAGAATTTGATCAATTTGGTCCAATAACATTTAGAAAATCTAGAGGAGCCGCATGATTAAATCAATTTATCCCCATTTAGGTTATCCAGGGGCTAAACCTGAATTTAATGGGATCAGGGTAATGTTATACTCGGAAGATGAACATTTTTTGGCTCCATTCGCTACTGAGCTTCATTACAGGTACGTGGTTGAAGAGGACCCGCTCCCTCTGGAGATATTTGGGCAAATCTTGTCAATCGCCAGTCATCTTAGCAGTTCCATATTTCATGTATGGAGTCATTCATCCAATCTAATAAAAAAACACTTAAAATGTTTGGTTAAATATGCTTTTTCTTTTATTTGGATAACCTCGCCTTTCTTTGTAACGCACATTAGCATGATATCATCCTCTTCCATGCTTATTAGAAGTATAATCAAAGTTATACATTCCAGTATCGAGCTACTTCTCACCAACTATTGTAGTGATGGACTGTATTTTATTTGAGTTGTTTGTGCACAATAGGGTCCTTATGTCACTGCTCCATATTTTGTAGAAAGTAGTCAGCGTCTCACTCTGTATCTGTCAGTGATGACGCAGAATGATAAATCTTCCAAAAATATTGATTTACTGCTCCTTATTTAACTAACTATTAAGTGAGTAATTTGGACACAGCAAGTATGACAGTAATCCAGCATGCATAATTTACTTTTGTCACAGCAGGCGTTTTTGGCTTATCAGAGCAGGAAAAGCACATTTGTTATTGAGAACATTCAAAAACGACTGTACTCCATGAAGGAGAGCTGGTTCCAGCTGCATGTTGGCTCACTTTCATGGATTCTAAAGAATCACAAACACAGGCGAGATGATCTAAACAGAGAACAGATAGAAATTAGAAAACATGATAAGAAACTCTTGTGGAGATCTTCATGAATTGCTCTAACCTGGAGGAATGCCAGTTTCTTTATCAGGGGCAAAGTCCTTCGAAATCACACATTTCTAATCCTCAAGTATGTGCTGGGCAACAGCAGATCAGCTCTTAGAATCAGATCTTCCACATTTGGACCGCAGGATCGCGCTGCTGACAAGCCAGACTGCAGCAGCACAAAAGCACTGCAGGTGAAATGAGATCCCGGAGATATGAAGACAGGCGGTGAAGTGGTGAGGAGGGACCTGCGGGCGAAGCCTCGCTGCCTCCAGTCACGTATAGAGCAGACAGAGAGCGCCGAGCGTTGCCAAGCGGTTAGAACAGAAGTGTTTCTTTTCTGCTATCGACCGACTCCTCCCGAGATAAACACACACTTGTCTTCAACTGGTAAACAAGCTGCTGCTGACGTGTTCAACATGGAGCTTACAAACCCATATGTGTGTGTGTCTGTCTGTGTGTGTGTGTGTTGTGTGTTCGTGCATGTGTGTGTCCTCGACAATTCTTCAAAGGTCCCATATAGTGCCGCATACCTCAGTGAACTTTTTACGACAAAAATAGGTCAACGCACTGATGGAGAGCTTGAATTTCTGATTTATTGCAGCAGTGTGGCAACCTTCACTGCTCTTTTCTTCTTCTTATCAGTTATTCACTGGATATTACTTTTGGGCTGATAGCATGTTGGCTGTGTGAAGGAATTTGTAGCACTTTGGGTATTTTTACAGAGTCGATACCTCGGCGCCTCAGCTAGGAAATTTCTTGCAACTTCTTTAGTTGATAGTCGGCTGCCTTAAGAATCAGTTATTGGTTAATCTTTAATAATATATGAACCATGTCTGACTTTTCACCTTTAGATAACTGTTTTAACCATTGATGTGATCTAAATCAGACTAGGCTATGTAAACCAAGAGTTCAAAGGGCTGATAAACACCAAGTTTCTTGACTGATAAACTAGATAACACAAGATAATGACTTCATTATTTTCCTGTCTCAGTGGGATGTCTACTGAAGTTAGCATGATAACCAGCTAGCCCTGGGTCTGAACACTTTCTCCCAGCGGTCCAAAGCTCCTGTGCTAGTGGTGTAAACTCCAACACTGACCTGGCAGTACAGCTAACTGCAGGGCTAACTGAACCAACAAGCTTACATTAGCTACAGTCACAATTGTATGAAATACAATTAGCAGCATTTAGCGATTACTCTGGTGATACACTGCCCTTGTTTGTTGGGAGTATGAATTCAACAAGTGGCCAATTCTTACATATTGCACCTTTTTAAATACATTTTAAATTGTCATGTCCAAAACTCTGTTGGTGATTGTTTTGTCTTCCATACTCCTTGTTAGCTCAGTTAGCCCTATTCGGTCTTCTAACTTCAGAACTTGTCAGAACTAAATGTGATCAGGCTGGTTAATATGAAATGTTTAACACCTAATCACTGTGTTCATTTAGCCGCCACCTGGATTAAGTCACAGGTGTGCACACTGCAGTGCTGGTATGTGCAGGCTCCATGTATAAAGGCCTCACTTCCCTCCTCAGTTCTCTCCGGGGGATAAAGCTGTGATGTTGCTGCGTTTCAGCCCATTTATCCCACTTAAGCTCAGAGTGGCTAATGGCAGCAAGTAGTAGCTCCAGGGCTTTGCCATTAAAAGGTTGAGGCCCATTGACTTGTTGAAACAGAGGCAATATGGTGTCTTCCCCTTTGACAGCCAGGAGAAACTCAATGGTTGGAACTGATCTTACCACACAACATTGTTCATTTTTTAGGTTTTGGGTTTTTAGATTTTCAAGTTTGGTTTGTTATTTTTCAACTTCAGAACACTTTTTGTTGAAGTTTTATTTCAGTTTTCTGATGTCGGGTTGAAGACACATTTAAGATATGTTTTCTTCAAAGATAAGAATGCTGTTAGTTTATATTTTTCTCTTTGTCAACTTTCATGAAAACACCCATTCAAAGAATATTGGTCTGTCTCCTCGTACTTTCCCAAACTATTAATTCAGTGGAACCTTTAATGATATACCCGTTGATTTTTAAGAATCAGTCCTTTACTAGAGCAGCCTGCAACTGTAGTTTTTAGCAACCATTAAAGGAAATTGGAGTAACCAATGTAGTTATTGGGGATTCTTTTCAGCTGTGACAAACCCAGTAACTTTTCAATCCAGAGGAATAAGACGTGTCAGGCTTTGGGTCTACAGACAATACTTGTTAGATCAGCTCATTGTTGGTTTGGGTGTGTGAGATTTACTGAAAATAAGAGTGTTACCTACGTAAGTTAATTTGTTCTTACTTCTGTTGCTTGCACACATCATTGATGACTGTGACCTAAAAAGAACGAAACAGAAAGTCTGACAGAGTGTCGGATGTCTAATTTAATACATGAACAGTCAAATTCATTATCTAGGATTGCCTGTTGCTTCCAACCTTGAACATCAAGTTGTCGAAAAAAATTGGGAAGTTTGAAACGTTTAACCAAAGGGATATTTTACACTGCATAACAACTTCCTTGTCTCCTCATTGATTTGTCTAAACAAACACTAGCAAGAGTGCCCAGATGTTTTCCATTCGAGGGCTAAAACTAACCGTAATAGCGTAGCACCAAAAGCAACCACCGATTGTCAAGTTGTTTTCCTCCAACATCTCTTTTTAAGAGACAAGGACAAAAACAAGCAACTCTGCTGATCCATTTTCTGAGTCCGATCTAAATTGTTTTCTCTGTTGTGTTTTGCCAAAAAAATCTTTCTCAGTTCATACATTTTTTATTTTACCTCACCTATCTGTCTATATTACTTGGGTGCCGCGTTCTCTTGTGTGACTTCCTGTCACTGTACCTGAACATAATCAATAATCAGGGATCCTTAATATTTAAAGACCCTGTTGAATACTTAAAATACTTGGTACATATTGTTATGTTCTTGCAATTATTTGTTTAGACTCAAATTCCCTGCATGGCATCAATAATTCTTATCTTCTCTATCGACTCAGACAGGCACCTGAAACACTAGTAAGAACTGGCAACTTACTTTTCTGCTACAGTTGCTCAGTTTATGATCAAATTTCCGAGCTAAGAGGGAAACATGTGAGGGCCGCCGAACACGCAGCCACTCTCACACAGCTACAGCATACTCTACATATAAAATGCCACTTGTCAGCGCCGCATGGAGGCAGAACTGACAGCCTCAAGAACACTTTTGAAATTGACAGTTTTCGTCTTGTTAGGCGGGCAGCAAGAGGACAGCTGATTCTGAACGCTCGCTCACACCAAGCGTTCGTTCAGAGACACGCTCCTCCTCTGCACTCGGCTGCACGTCTGCGTTAACGATCTCTCGATGTACACAAGGACACGCTGGTGTAAATCCAGGTGCAGTCACATGTCGCACCGCTAGTTATGAACAGTACGCTTGGCATGCAGAGAATATCTGAATCGTGTGAAACCATTTTGACCAGATGTTCTTTCTCACAGACTCTCTCTCTCTCTCTCTCTCTCTCTCACACACACACACACGGATGTAAATAGTTAGGTAATACCACGCAGTTATTTCACTCCCATGCATGTGTTCTGTATATGCACGCACACACACATCACATATTCCCTTTGGCACCTTTGGCAAGCAGGACTCAGAGTGTTTCCCAGGAGTGAGCTCAAGGCAGATCTGAAGGCAGCACAGTCACAAACGCACACACACCAGCACACACACACACACACACACACACACACACACACACACACACACACACACACACACACACACACACACACATCTCTCATCCATCATCAAAGCCTCAGTGTTGACAGGCTTATTTACTCAATAGGACAAAACCTCAGTCTCCATCTATATATATCCCTGATGCATCCTTCCTTTCCACTCCCTTTCTTTCATTTTTCCACTTTATGTTTTATCTATTTACGCCTACATTTAATCACTGATTCAGCTCCAGGCAGCTCCATATGATGTGGGTCTATTTGTGCGTGTGTTTGTGTATGTATGTGTCTGCAGCGGTGTGTTCTTTCACAACCCCCATGTAAAATCTAGAGAGTACCTTCGTCTGGGTTTGCATGTATGCACACACGTGTTGATAGATGAGAGAGCTGTGTCACATTCCCTTAAGGAATGATGTCTGTGTGTGTGTGTGTGTGTGTGTGTGTGTGTGTGTGTGTGTGTGTGTGTGTGTGTGTGTGTGTGTGTGTGTGTGTTTGTGTCTGCATCTAGTCAGTTCAAATTCAAAATAAATATGTGATGGAAGGTGGAGGCAAATTCAGAAGCAGGAGCAGTTACTTTGACATGACAGAGCTGTAAGGATTAAAATAAATTAAAGGATGAGTTCACCACAAAATTAAAATTCAATCATTATTTACTCATCCAGATGCCCCATAGAAAGTTTGTGTTTTCTGGAGCTTCACTTTAAAGGAGCACTATGTCGTTTTGGGAACGAAATTTCAATCCAAAGATAAAGAACGACAACAAAATATCTATGACCTTTCTAGCTTCCAACAGTCTGATTGGGACCTTATCACAGAACTGCTTTTTTATTCAGTTGTGGAAAAAATGAATATCTCTTAGTGAGTGTTATCGCCTCATTCATGTTATGAATAATAACCACACAGTGCCCCTTTCAAAACACTGTTGCAGCATTCTCCTAAACAACTTAAGAAGATGGGGACTTGTTTTAAAATATAAAAGACAACCAGCAAAATACATAAAATAGCTCTGTAGAACTTGTCTGGCCCAATCCAAGCTCTGAAAATATTTCTTTTAAATCCTTTTTTAAAATCTGAAGGGGTTGCACAAGCTCGGATCATTTTGGGGTGAACTTGCCCTTTAAGGGATGGTTTCAGAAAACCAATACTCTGCTCAAAGAAAAATTGAAGGTTGAAGTCCTTATAAAGAATCGAGGGGCTCAATTTTAGTAATTGAAAGATGTTTTGTAGACTGTTGCCTGCTGTCTAAGCAAACCTTGGACTTTGCTCTCTTGTGCTCTCGTCACCGCTCGTGTTTTCTCAAGGTTATGGGTACAGCTGCAATAAACCTCCCTGAGAGAACGTGTCCTCTCACTGCTGTTCTTCTGCATGAATGAGCCTTTTTACTTCATTCACATCAGCGAAGAAGCGATTCAGAATGAACCCTCCCAGTGTCCTTGCATACATTTCCAAGAAAATGTCTGTAAATTACCTGTAGTTAAAACAGGACTTTACGGCTCTTTTAAAGATGTATTAATGTGCCTGGAAAGAGCTAATCAAAGGCAGGTGCCCAAGCTGTAGGCAAACAAACAGCAGTGAAAATGTAATGAAATAACCGCGGAGATCAAACATTACATTGACTTAATGCAAATACTTCAAAGCCAGTCGACCACATGCTGCGGACCGGAGAGCGAGGCAATCTGAATCTCTGTTTCTTGGAAAGAGACGAGACTGTGAAGTCACTGAGACGAGGAAGGGGAAACTCTTTCATTTTCCACTCGTCTCTTTAGTGGCCCAGATGTAATGATCCACCAGCAGCGAAAAGAAGTAGATGATCAGAAAAGTCATTAAGACTCTGTCAGCAAAGCACAACTTGAGGGGACTGTTAAACCCTGTTGAACCCGCGAATCAAAGCCGGCAACATCCTCGTCATGTTTTCTAGGAGTTTAGAGGTTTTGGTGAACTTGTGTGAGTTTACGTCTTACAGTTTGAAAACCTACAGTTTTTTTTTTTTCATTCCAGTATTTTTAGACCCGGTGTTATATCAGAAGCATGCAGACTTTCTCAGGATGTTTGACTCATGACTGGTTCTAAGTGTTTCTATTTGTAAAATGCTGGCTGTCTTCCTGCCACTAAAAAGCAACTCAGTCCCCAGAATAAACATTATTGGCAATGAACAGCCCGTTTCTTCAAACCATGGATGTATCAAAACTTTACATTTCATCATTCATGCGCAACTTTGAATTTATAAAATGAATAAAATATAGAGTATCAAGGAAACCATATCATGATATAATTATCCAAAGCATCAACATCCAAGTGTGTCTTTGTTCTTTCGGAATAGATGAGGAAGAATTGTGGGAGTTGTGAAAATTCACACCCCCGTCGACATTCAAAGGTGAAACGACGAGCGCTTACCGCTTCAAAATTGTAGTTTTTGATTTGAAACGTGGTCCTTCATATACTGTATCTTTAAGCCACACTCCCTCCTCAGCAAATATATGTATCTCTGCTGTTACTGATAGTGATGTCATTGTGTGTGTGTGTGTGTGTGTGTGTGTGTGTGTGTTAAAAACTCTCGGCTGCTTCTCACACCATAATTGGATGATATTCTGCTGTCTGATAGGATCCATGTAGGCAGGTGGCAGCTGACAGAGAGCCAAGCCACTGTGTGTGTGTGTGTGTGTGTGTGTGTGTGTGTGTGTGTGTGTGTGTGTGTGTGTGTGTGTGTGTGTGTGCGCTCAGACAGCAGTGTTTTAGGAGAGGTGTGTTGGTCTGTGTCTTGTGCCTCCTCCACTTGATTAAGACAGATGCTTCCACCTCTGAAATGTAATTCGAGCTACTTCAGCACTTCCTTCTCCTTTCTTCTTCATGTGTTTTTTTTTTTCTTTTTGTTCCATCCTCTCTTCTGTTAAATGATCACACGCTGGGGAAATTAGCTCCGACGCTCGGTTGTGCACTCGGTGTGAGCTGAGATAGACATCAAACTTGCAGTGGGCAGCTGTCATATTTTCCTGTTGTGGTTGTTGCAGAGGCTCGTTAATTTTACAGAACACACTCTCCTCCTGCTTCTCTTATGCTAACACATCTCTAACAAGTGTCTGTCTACTATGAGGAGGAAAAATGTCCTTTTTCACTTTATCATAATTGCAGTAAGGAGTCATTTATATGCCAATATGACATAAAAGTTAGTTGGCCGGTGCAGAACTATATTTACCCTCAAGCCTCTCCCTTCATAACTTGTAACGTTACAGTTGCTTGTGAACTGAGATTTTGCTGTGTACACTCTTTAAAGGGCCATTGCGTGTCTTTTCTGGAACGTAAAAACAAGTGTTTAATACTTCAGATTAATCAGTGTTGTTGCTACTGATAAACAAAACACACTATACAATTCATTGGTGTTTAGAATGTATGAGCTTGAGGAGATCATGGCAATTTGATCAGAAGCTTACTTATTTGACAGTCATAAACAACAAAGGTGCGTTTGTTGTTTTGTCTCACGTTTACCTGGAATAAATTGGTGTGGCTGGACATTTCCAGTATGCCCTCTTCAGCTGTGGTGATTTCTCTTGCATGTTGCAAGTATGGTAATATCGCTAAGAACTTGGTAAACTTGAAGCTAATCTCAGTAATTCCCAGAATTCAGTTTGAAATGTCACATATATGAATAAGAGGGATGCAGGTCATGAAACCCCCGACAACTGGCCAATCACAACAGTGATCCCCAAATCAGACCATCTTGAAAGAAATATCAGCTCTGTGTCAAGTTGAACGGACGGTGATTTCACAAATCTGTGCTCTCTCTACCTGTCTCTCTCTCTCTCTCTCTCTCTCTCTCTCTCTCTCTCTCTCTCTCTCTCTCTCTCTCTCTCCACCTCTCTCTCCAAGGTCACCTGTCCCATGTAACGGTGAGTGAGGGGGAGCACAGTAACCATGGCAACTGCACAACGGGCCCAACTCCAGACTGCTCCCCCCCCTCCCCCGACACGGCCCTGAAGAACATCGAGAGAGTCATCCGCCCACAGGTGAACGTGCTGACACACACACACACACACACACACACACACACACACACACACACACACACACACACACACACACACACACACACACTAATGAATGTGTTGCAGAGGCACCTGATGCATTATTGAACATCACAGTATCCACCTACAAGGAGCTTAAACACCTGCACCCACACGCACACACACACACACACACACACACTGGTAAATATCGCATGTCTGTTTCTTTCTCCCTCTGATTGATTGTTTCATTTAATCTCCTCTCTGTCTGTCACTCACTCATATTACTGTATATTAGAGTCACATTCTGGTTAGGGAAACTCAGATTAACCAATATACTGCATTTGAAAGCTGAACCCTTGCTGGGTTCATTGACATATATATATATATATATATATATATATATATATATATATATATATATATATATATATATATATATATATATATATATATATATATATATATAAAGATGGTCTCCATGCCCCCCCACTGTACAAAAAAAAAAGATATAGGGCTGCCATACTGCCATGGTGACATCATTTGGAGCCTGTAGCGTTGTAGTGATGGGGTGGGGGGTGTTGTGGTGCTGAATTCCTTCCTGCTCACCAGCCCGTTCAATCATGACATTGCACACCCTGTTTTATAGCATCAAATGCCAAATTAAAGCCAAAATCATCAGAAAAATTAACACTCAAAATATACATCAGTGTTATGAGAACTACTTATATGACAGAAACCATCAAAAATGATTTGACATGTACCTTGATTTACAGTGATTACAACTAATTACAGTTATTGTTTCCATGGATGGGTTGGGATTTTAGAGCTATTCCACAGCCAGCCACCAGGGGGCGATTGAGATATTTCAGCCTCACTTTTAGGGGACAACTTTCAGGACTCAGAAAATGTCTGTTATTAGGAATGTAAATCAGTTTGGTTCAGTTTGCATTCCCTGGGTCATGATCAGAATTGGTTAGAGTACTCGCTTTTTTGTTGTTGTCTTGAGTAACATAATGTGTTAGTTTTGCCATTCATGTAATCCATTATTTAGTTGCATTGTCAAATGTTTCTGTTTACTTCCATCAATTTCACTTCTATTTCACGTTTACATCAGTAATTTCAGCAGTGCTGTTCATTGGCAGGAATCAACCCAATACTGGTCATAACTGGCTTCACAATGTATTCTCAATTCTATTAGCATAATGAAATGTATATATTTGTATCTCATTGCTGCATTTGTACCCAGTCCCTTACAAAAAAAAGCCTTTCTGGTTTGCATTTGCTCAAACTGGGTTGCTGCCTCCGAGCCCATCACTTCCTCCTCTACCTCATTCAAAATAAACAACTGGATACTGAATGTATTATCAAGAGGAAAAGGGGGAGGCAAGTAAACAAACACAACACGTGTGCCGTACCAGGGTGGCAGCCATTGTGAGTGTTTAAGGGATACACTTTACATGCAGCATTTCCCTATTTCGCTTCCCGACGCCCACTTAAGTGTTTTAGAGCTACAGCTCTCAGTATGTTCAAATTGATTGCTGCAGACAGTCAGCATACGACAGCAGATGAAACGGTGTGTGTGTGTGTGTGTGTGTGTGTGTGTGTGTGTGTGTGTGTTTTGGTGCAGGGACCCTGCTGTGCCCTGATGTGATGAATCATTGCAGTGAGTGGGAGCTTAGTCTTGACAATTTATTGCACTCACCTTCAATTTTTTTCAAATAAAAACACATTTCTAGTGAAACTTTTTCTCTTTTATTAAGACTGCGTAGCTTAGCCTTTAGCTGCCAGTTGTGTTTTGTTTTGCGTTGGACAAAAACTTGAGTAAGCTTGCACCAGAGCCTGAAAACACGTATTTAGTGAAGGGGACTTTATATGTTACATCCTTTAAACTATCGGTTCCATCGTCGAGATGTATGATCTAAATATGATCCAGACTGAGAATTCAAATCCAGCAGATTGTCAAAATTCAGCAACCAGGCAGCCCGAAGCTAATCTGGGTTCATCATCCAGAGCTGAAGTGATGATACAGAAATGACTCATGCATACTTTTCAGAATCTAATAAAAATACTGCAATAGCATTATTTCTGGGAAGGGTGCTCCTGGGAAACCAGTGTAGCGTTAAAGAAATATCCAATAATGCGTATCAGTATCATAAAATCAGAAGTGGGCCACGTTACCCACACACTCAGAACAACATCAACGTCTGTTTCTTCTGTTACAGACTTGTACAACAGGAACAGAATAGATTAATAATTTCCCACTGATCATGAATAATTTCAACATTCAGCAATTCAAATGCAACAACAAATCAGGCTCATTAGTGACATGCAAGTAATTTAGTCCTCTCACCTCTGTCACTGGGAGGATGGTATCAGACGCACACAGTGTGAGCGTTTCGCACCTTGATAATTAGAGGCAGTTGTTTTCTCAGTCTGAACATGATGCGACTCAACACTTTAGAATCAAACCTGCTGTGGAGCTACATAAATATGCAATGTTACTTTACTGAAGCGTAACCAAAAGACTTACTGGGGTGAGATAATCTTGTGAATCAGCTTTCTTTGAACGAACTAAACAAGATAAAGGCTCTTGTCACTGTCTTTATCTTTTACACTTTAACCCGGTTTTGTCATGGTTTGGGGTTTGGGTTTTGTTGCTTCCTGTTTTTATTTTGGTTGTCTTTTTGTGACCTTCAATTTCCTGTCTTTGTCCTCTTCCAGTATTTTTTGATTGTCCCTTTCTTCTGCCTTCTCTGCTCTCCAGTCCTCTTTCGCTTCAAATTTAAAATATAATATTACACAGAAAATACTGTTTCTGAAATGCCTCGTCAGTAGCCCCGCCTTTGATTTTGTGACTTTGTGACATCACACTTCGTAATTAATGCTTTGCAGCTAGTTTGGCCCTTAAGAATTGATTTAGCACAGCTGCTCTGTTGTTAACCGTGCTAGGTCAGGCGTGTGTGAGCTGACCAATCAGAGGAGCCTGGATGTCCCTGTGGGTGGGTCTTCAGAAGACGGGAACTAAAACAGAGCATTTCAGATGGAGGGGGGATTATAGTGCTGCAGCACTGGACGGTATGAGAAAACGGATGTGTTTTTTGAGCATTAAATCATGTAAACCTGCTCTAGTAGTTACTTGAAATAAAAATATGAACCTGAAAGTGAGCATAATAGGTCTCCTTTAAGGAAAGTTATGAGTTTTAGGGTTCATAATGACACTAAATGGATTCCCACAACTTCACCTGCTACCTACGCTCTAAATATCCTTTATTCACATCAACATGTCCTCTTCCTCCCTCCTTGTTTTCCAACATCACCTCTGCTCTCATCTTCCCCATCATCGCAGTCCTATCTTTGGCACATTAACTGATGTGTGTAGAGGGAGCGCACGCGGTGCCCAGCGGGCCTCCGCATGTAATCAAGGAGCACCAGAGATCAATTTTATAACGCCTAATTAATTCCCTAGAATTCATTTTAGTTCATATTACTCCTCCCGCCGGCGATTGCATCAGTACACAGTGTATGCCCGGCAGCTCGGGATAAACATGCACACAGACACACACATGACTGTTGCAGCATGTATAGAAGAGGCTAGTGTCACGCCATGATAGACCCTTTTTGTTTTGAGTGTTGGAATATTCATGTGGAGTTTGTAAACGGTGATACAGTGTTCGGATGATTTGATCCGATGGGTTACGGCTCTTTTGCAAACAGTATTGAGATTCTGTATTGAATAATTTCTAGCTGTGATGTTTTCTTTCTGTAGAGGTTGCTTTGGAGAACATTTTATAATAATTGCTTGTGAGTCTCTTCAGGGATCTTGATATTAAAGATGCCAAGAGCCACTGCATTATGTATACTTGACAAATGTTGATTTAATCACTAAGATTTATTTCATCATTCATATTATTTCTTTTCAGTGTTATTGCCTTATCTTCTACTGCAGAGACTACAGGTGAATAGCGTCATAACTGTGAGTGATGTTACTCAGTGTAGCTGTCTGTAGTTTTTCGCTTTTTGAATAGTGAATTGAATAATAGAATGAATAGTATCTTTGTTAGAAGAAAAGTTAGAGATTTGGGGAACCACGTGTGATTGCTTTCTTGCCAAGAGTTATATGAGAGGGTTGATACCACTTAATACCAAACTACAACCAGCAGCTGGGTAGCTTACTTTAGCTTAAAGGCCAGAAGCAGGGGATACAGGCTTGCAGCTTTCTAAGAGTCTTGTGAAGGTGGCGAGGGAACAAGCGGCGACTCCAGGCCCTGTAACAGTCTGTCACATAGACACGGTTAATGGTTATACACCTTGATTTTTGCATAATGAGCAAAAAAGACAGGCAAGATCGGAGGCAAGCTGGTGTTCCCCAGTCTTAATGATTCATGTTCGCTCATGTTGGCTACAAATTTTGGGATTTTCTTTGAATGTGAGCAAAATAACATTTGGAGACTAGTGTGAGACTCTTTGCACATTTTTTACAGTGTGTAAGCCTCCCTCCCCCCTGCAACAAGGCTCCCCAGGGCTTGTTGCTGCAAATAGACAATGTGTTCAGTGTAATTTATCTGTCTAAATCCGGGTTTAAAAGAAATTATTCAGCTCGTGTGCTGTTAATGCTGCTGCTGCATTGACCTCAAGCCAGCCGTGACGATAAAACACGCATGTGATCACTGAAATCCATGGGCTCCGTACTTGGGTCTTCTTTTATGTTTCTCTGTGCCTTGCTGCCTTGCTCTCTTGTCCAAAATGTCAGCTGGACATGTTAGAAAAGCTCTTGATCACACTTGTGAGCAGATGGGATGTGAACAGACAGAATCAGGGAATACTAGAAAGGATGAAGTGAAGATGAAGAAGAAAGAGGGAAAGCAAGAAGGACGGAGGCAGCATCTTGGGGTTATCAGTGCTGTACCCACTGGCTCAGTGTCATACTGTGTGTGTGTGTGTGTGTGTGTGTGTGTGTGTGTGTGTGTGTGTGTGTGTATGCGTGTGTTTGTGTGTGTGTCTCAGCAACACATTTTAATAACCATGACTTGCCCAGGAGAGATTCCTGGTGAGAGTCAACACATGATATATCTCGTGTTTGCACCCACAGAGGCTTAAGGTGGTATCTCAGACAATCACATGGTCGCACACGCGCACACACACACGCACACACGCACGCACACACATACACTCACACACTCACACACACACACACACACTCTATACCTCGCTTATACTTATTTTTGTAAGCACCAATTTGTATTTTAGACCTTAAAGTCTAGACATTGTCCCCTCAGCCGACTCTACTCATGAAAGCTGCACGAGGATTAAAGCTGCATTCAGATCAGCATTACCATTGTGTCGGAGAAGCTGACTCTTCATTCATTTCAATAAGGCTAATGTATTTGCATAACCCCATTTTGTGCCTTTCATGTATTAACATTACATTTGCGTCACAGAGCTGCACAACTGTTTTTTTTTTTTTTCTGAAAGAGAAATCCTGAAGCTTTGAAGAAGCCGTGACCTCGTAACAAAACTTGTTTCCAAAGCTCGTCACCAAAATCCCATCACCCTAGATCCCATTCAGATGAAGAAGTTATTCAACCCACACGTTATAAAATATTTTCAACCTTTTTACAGAGTTGCAACTTTGTTTGCGACCTCAGCCAACAAGATTATGCTTTCACCAATCTCCATATGTTGTTTAAACAAAACATACTGGATTTATTTCCAATAAAGTTGGATGGAGGGTGGGTCTCCTCCCAGAATACTACCCATAGTCTTTTTCTGCAGATCTGGACGGATCCAGGAGATTTTTTAAACTTTCTTTAACATTGGCATTTTACAACATCATTTGTAAATTTCTCAGGGACGAATGTGTGGTTCTTCATTTAAGAATCAGGTGTTTTTAGTGGACAGAAATAAGTCTGCATTGAAAAATAACAACTTCAGAAGCTCTTTTATTCTGCTGTATAACTACCTACTTAATGAGGAGAGTTTCTCTGGTACTTAACCCAACAAGATCTCAAAACCTTTTTGTAGAAACTTACATTTCTGTAATAAAATGTAAACATTAAAGTGATTTAGAAAAGGTCCGTTTTCCTTCGGGATCTCTTCAAATGTGTCATGCAGAGTGGAGCACAGCCTTTGTAAAACTGCAAAACCTGTGATGACTAAAGAATAAAGCTCGAGACATTCTATATTTTAGCTGTTGTCAGCCACTTCCATGAGAAAACAAAACAAAATCAATAATGTGTCTGTCCACCTCTCAAGACTTCCACCATCCTCCATCTGTCTGTGCTGCTCAGCCCTGTTTGAACCTACTGTATCTTTAAAACAGGTCACGAAAAAAAAAAAGAAAAAAGTGTTGCCGGTTTATTAGGTAGGTAAAACTAATGCAGTCTAAAACAACAGCACAGTGCTCAATGTTCCTTAAAACTGTTTTTATAGAGATGTTGATTCAACATTATGGTAATTTAGTGGAGGTAGTTTATGGCGGGTTCTGCTGAGAGGTGTTTTCTAATTCAGAAGTGATTTAGTGTGTTAATGTGATGGAGAAAATTTTAGAAACTCCCTCTCTGTAGAACACAATACAGTCTTAAATTACAGCCTCCAAAATGACCATAAAGTTGAATCATCGCCTCTCTAAAAACAAATTCAACATAAACAAACATTGGAGGTGGACTTTACTGCAGAGCTCTGCACTTTAGTGTAAAGCAAAGTTAGCTCAAACAGAAGTGATGTGTGTATTTGTTGCATCTCTAAGAAACATGCAGGGTTGGGCAAGCTACTTGGAAAGTGTAGCGAGCTAAGCTACCAGCTACGTTAAATTAAGCTTCACTACACCGAAGCTACCACCCAGAGAAATGTAGCAAGCTAAGCTACAGCAGCATGACAAAAGTAGTTTAACTACACCACGCTGCTGAGGAATGTAGTTAAGAGAACAGCTCCTCTGTTTGTCCTCCGAGCGTGACGGCGGGGCGTCACTGATGCAGACATGAATGTAAATGTACAGTATAGCGCGCATTGTGCTTGTTCAGATCAGCTGTCACACATGGACACATTGCGCTGCATATGTATGAACACATACAAGAGTGTACACAATGACACATGTTGTAGATAGCTTTCCTGACCAAACACACACACACACACACACACACACACACAGTCATACAATTATAACTGAGTGCAGATAACGCAGCGTTTGTGAGGCTTTTCAGAGGAACGGAGGTTGTAGATCGTTTTCCCATGCAGAGGTTGAGAGGATGTAGAGACACACTCAACGCAGTCAATGGTAAATGCACAGGCTATGACACAGTTGTCACACAGATGAATATAAGGAGATTTAAGAAGCAGGCCAGCAGCTTTATTGTGTTAAAAGTCTCTCCAGAGGATCTGCTGGAGGAGTATCGCCTGAATGAATAACAGGATATCGATTTTCCTGCTATTCTCGGAGTCAAGATTGTTTGTTTTGACCAACACAGATCCAGTGAACTTAAAGGTGATATGGGTAATTTTAACATCAGTTTGGAGTAATTTGGAGATGACAGCGTAATTATAGGACACAAACAAGACAATAACAGGAATCACTCCCAGGCTCTGGCAGCCTGAACATGTTCTTTTTAAAACAAACTGCCGGGCCACATCTCATCGGAAATCTGTAGAAGGGTCGAAATTGTTGTTGACTGCTGTTGTTGTGGAGCAAAAGTTCTTAGTGGTTCATGTGATTGGAGTTGGTGGAGTAAGTGTATACCTAACAAAAAAATCCCTCCCGATGATTTGATCCGTTTCTTTAAAATCAGCATCCTCTGCTCTACAGGAAACACATGAAATTATGGACAATGTGCTCTTACTGTTAAAGTTTTGTTAGAAATGATTGTTGTTACTCCATGAAATCGATCAAAACGACTTATTTGCGACTAATGTAATAGAACTGATACTACCTATCCCACGGTGAATCAACACCAACATAAAACTCGCGCTATATTGCAGTTAGGTAACCATTATTTCATCACCATCATAATATATTTTCATCAGTACAACTTGTGGAGCCATCAGACGTTTGTTTTCTCAACAGAAAATCTCCCTTTTCAATACGACACATAGACAGATCACTAATCACTTTGGCATTCAGAGCTCATTAATGTGTTCACACTCATCACTCAGTTAGCCTCTGAGGCTGTATTTGTGCTGAATACACACACAGTCACTCAGTGAACCTTTACTGACAGTGTTGCTCCAGTGAGTTACTCTTCCAGCAAATATGCTCGGATCTTTGTCTAATCACACTACACGTGTGCACTGTACAGTGCCATGAGTAGGGAAGTCTGCATTGGTGCCATCTCTTCATCGAGCCAACGTGCAAAGACCACACATGTGTACAAATACACACTTGCACACACAATCAATAAACAATAACAATCATGGCAGCTGCTGGCAGCAGAGGAGGGGGACGAGAAAGGAGAGGAGTGAGAAGCAGAAATCAATTTATGTTCACATACCTCGGGCGATGACTCCACTCATCACCGCTGGTGGCTTCCTGCGCTCTACCTGAACGTTTTCAAGTTGCTGGGACAACTAGGAGACCCTCGCGAGTGTGTGTAAGAGTGTTTTGGTGGTTTAAGAGGTTTGCCTTCCCCGCCAGCAGAAGTCCCACAGCCCAGGAGGAGAGGCGTGGGTCATACACTGCTAATTGAACTGACTCAAGCTAACACCAAAAGCCCTCCAGTGGGAGTCACACATCTGAGCTATTTCCTGGTCTTTTCCACTTCTGTGAAAGGGATTTATATGTAACATTTTGATTTTAATAAATCATACAGTTCATTCACCTCATTAGTTATGAGCCAAGAGGACTTGTAGTCTTCACTGGCCTCTGCGCTGCATTTTAATTTGGGTGCCGTGATAGATTTTGCAGGATGGCTGCTTCAGTACTTTGTAACAGACTGCAGGTGAGCTAAAGCTCACTGAGTGGTTCCCAGTTTTTAGATGATTTACAAAGGGAGAGACTGTTTCATTACACTAATGATAAGAGTAAATATGCCCAAGTGGAGTGAGAGCGATGATGGGAGAATGAAAAGACAGTTCCAGTTGGAGAATGGATCCTTTGTGGATGGAAACAAAAGCCGAATGCAAGCCGTCTAGAAAAGCTCCAGTGTCATTTTTATCGAGTTCAACAGTCCTGAACTTCTCAGCTTTGATTCAAATGTTTTATATTCTGAATGATGCAAATATTTCTCTAACTTAACAGGCTGTTTCCTAATACTACTTTACTAAACGTGAATTTAAAAAGGTGCACTGTGTGATTTGGGGAAATGAATTTGAACTCAGCAAGTTTGTAAATTTACACTTATCACCATTATAAGAAAATAATACAAACTCTACAAATTAGGTGTGTTTGAAGCTAATATGGCTACTTAGAGGGGTCCTGGGTGTGGTTGTTTGGTCTGCATCAGGGTTTGTCTGACAGCTTCACACCAGCCCAAACAAACCGTACTTACCTGGAAAACTCTTAGATAATTGTACTGACGGACACACATCTCATTCACCTTGTTTTTAAAAAGAACCAGACTTTTTTTTCTGCAATAACTGGCTTGATGTATTCCCCATGACAGCTCGCACCATCACGTTTATCGTGACCAGCTGAGAGACCGTTGAGACTGGAAGATTATTAGATGACTTATTTGTTTCTCCAACAGTTTACAAAAAGGGGAAAAGAGACTCTGTAAACCAGCGTGTCAGCACTCCTTGTAGTCGACAGCAGCTCTGGTGATGAAGGTGGAGGGATGAGAGGGAACACAGCGGCGGCGCAGCGCTGCAGGGACGGGGCATGTGTGTCTGGAAAAGGATCACTTACATGAACGGCTGCATGAATCATGTTGGAGCCTTTCGAGGGGGCACTATAAATGTTAATGTCACTGAAATTGTCTCAAAGTGTGCCAGTACCTGAGAGGCTCACCTGGGTAAAACTTTCTAAAAACATTTTTTTTTTCGGATACTAAAAAATGAGGCTTGATCACCAGATGAAAAAAGATGGAAGAAATATGTATCAGAGGAATAGTGAGGACGCAGAATCAAGAGCTGAATAGTAAAGTGATAGTTTCAAGAGTTTGCAGTTTAAAGTTTGTTTTGGATGTTGTTGGGGGGGGAAGGGGAGTTTGGATGTTTACTCCTTTTATTCTCTATTCTCTTGCCGCCCGCTCCTCTCCTCTGAGCTTTTTCCAGCTTCTGAGTTTGTGTGTTTACATCTTTCTGTCATTGCGTGAGGCCAATGAATAAAAGGGGGAGACGGGAGAACAGAAGAGAAGCAGAAATCACCGGGCTACAGAAGGCACTGCTCCACACCCAGCTGCGTCATTAACTCAGGGCTACTGTTAACAAAAGACAAGTTGCTCCAGCAACTCAAAAATATCAAATTAACCCATTATGATAATTACATTTCAGTCCCCTGCTCGTGTAAAGTTGCTAAATTATTCAGCCAGTTAGGAGATTTAATGGGAAATGCAACATTTTGGCATTAATAACTCTGCACTCTTTGGTAAAATAAAAAATTATCATACATTATGTTTTCTTATCTGATCTTTTAATCATGACTATCATGATTATCTCTGCACAGAAATGAGCACTTCTCAATGCGAGCAACCAAACTGCAGAACACATCTCACCTGGGGAAGTGACATTTTTTAGCTAATGGGTGTGTCATTTATTGGCGGCCCGGCACACACACACACATTAGCGGAGTGTTAAATGGCATTGTTTTCCCCCAGGGATGCTGTTCGAGGCGGGGAAAATGTCTTTTGCTGTAGTTTAGCGAGGCATGGAGAACCTGCTCGTATGTGTGCGCCTGTTACGACTGTGTGTCTGGCGCTCATTAATCCCCTTCCAATCGGCCATGACATGTTCATTAGCCTGCTGCCCGTTTGCATTGTTAACGCTAAGCCTCAGCCGGCGCTGCAGCGAGTGGGCCAGCGTGTTTTGTTGTGTGTCGATGTGCATGGTGCAAGAAAAACAAATGCCTTGAGTTGCTGGAAAGCAGAAGATGCCAGATACATACAGAGATAAGTGCAGGAATATAAGGGATGCTTAAAGGATGAATAAGAAGAGCTGAAGCTGTTATTAAACTCATTAAACATGAGATGGCTCGCAAAACAAGACACACACGAGCACAACAGCCTCAACCTCCCACTATGAAACACACAGTCACATTAGGGCACTTCATCATTCTGGGCTCATTGCTGTTTCATCTAATTTATTTTGGGTCCTTTGTTTTTTGTTTTTTTTGTTAGTTGTTAAGCCCGGGGCAAAGAAAAACACAGAACCTGTTTCTGTATTCACGCGGTACGTTGCGGCATATTGTTCGATATGAGTGTGTTTGTCAGATTTTAGTCATAAAAAAAAAAAATGTAAATACACGTTTTTTGACAGCAAGCTCCCCTCTTGCCCGGTCTGGCTGATTCCCCCCGTTGGGCTCATGCATCACGGCCCTATTCCCCGGTGCCTCTCTGAGCCGTTGTGATCTTGTTTGGTTGATGCATTGGTCCTTTAAAACATCCCTGGTCTCTGCAGGATGCTGCCGCTATGTTTTATTCCCCACCGACTGTAGTCCCACTGAAGTCCATCTTTATGTCGAGTGTGCCGCATTTCTGCTGCAGCTGTTGTGGTCGGGCCTCTTATATACTGGACTTCTATGTGTATTCCACTGAGGCTGTCTCTGATCGACTGATGTGTGTATGAAAATGTCCTGATGCGATGTTTGTTCATCCGCGTATATTCAAGGAAAAAACACACAGCAGGACAAAGCGAGCCTTAAGAGTAAAGCTGTAGATGAAAATTGATTCCACTCGTGTCGGCCAGCCAGCAGCCAAGGTTAGCTTAGTTATAACAAAAGTTATATTATTGTATTAAATATCATTTGTTTAATCTACGCTACAACTGAAGCGTGTAAACGACACTTGTGTGCCTGCCGTCCTGAGGCAGTGATTGCATTGGATTCTCTGTTTCCCGTCTTTGTGCTAAACTAAGCTAACAGCCGCCGGCGGTAGCTGCACATATTAATTATACAAACATAAAAAAACACCAGCAAAATACAAAACTGTTCCTTTTAATAAACTTTTTGTTGTCAGTGATGAAAGTCACCTCTGCAGAATTCTGGTTTCTCGTTTAATTTAATTTAATTTCGACCGTTATTTGATATTGTCGCCGAGGGCCTCTCTGATTTACAATGACGCCGAGATTACTTCAAAGAAAAATGCAAAAATAGAAATCAGCAAACCAAGTTACGGCAGAAAATACAATCATACCGATCAACTAGCTGAATTACAGCAGTAACGAGGAGATGATGGATGATTATTAAGAACATTCCTTTAGTTTACGAAGTTGTGTACAGTGCTAAAAGAAAGAGATGTGTTATTTGTAGCCTCCGTCACTCCCTCCTTCTTTGAATCATTAACCTTCCTCTCCTTTCCTTAATTTGCTCCCGTCATCCCTCCCTCCTTCCATCCGAAACTCTAATCCCTTCTCTCTTCCGACTGTTTCTTATTATGACCAAGTCTTTTCCTTACTACTGTACCTCTCTCCTCTTTTTCTCCCTTCTTTCTTTCTGAGTTTTCCCCTCCACTTTTAGGAACATCTATTACAAATTGCAGTCTTGTTGTTTTTGTTTTTTCCTTGAAACTGTTCAAAACATCCACACCTGCGTCATGTTTAGCTCTCACACCCTCCCGTCTTCTTCTGTAAGCTATCAGCTGAACTCAAACAAACTTTAACAGTAAATTCTGCCAACTACTAAATCAAAGTGTGCAGATGTTGCTCTTGTTAAGTCAGTGAAAGCTTTTTGGCTTTGTACGCTCTGCTCTGTTAATCAGCTACAATTTTATTAAAGGCGGATAGCCAGAAATAAAAGCGACGGGCCCGATACATGCAGTGCATCACTACTTCCTACCTTCATTGCTTTCTTCTGCTCTTCTTTCCCCTCTATTCCTTCAGTGCTTTCATTTTCACTCACCGACAGGGAGAACTTTGAAAAATATCCCCCCTGTCCATTTTTTCTTGCTGAAAAATATTTCCCTGCTCTCGATTTTTGCTTTTGTTTTTCTTCCACTTCAGTTCAGCCGATCTGAGGACTCTTCAAGGCCCAATTTGAGTGCTCCATGCATGGATAAGAGCCTCCTCTCCTCCTCTGCTTTTCATTTCCTTTCATATCCTCTGCCCCCTTCTCTCTCCTCTCTCCTCTCTCCTCTCTTTCGCACTGTCAGAGGTTTTGTGCCTTGAGTCACACGCAAGACACCGAAGGTCTTGCGAAGGTCGTCTATCATGTGTCGCAACATTTCGGGGATGTTGTTTTCGCCTTTTACGATTCACTTTGCCTACATCCTCTGACACACACAAACGCACAGAGACAGACACACACACACCAGCAGGGTTTTGACTGCCTGAGCTGTTTGTGAAGCAAAGCAGCAGGTTGTTGAGAACTGCAAATGCCTCATTATGTAAGATGTGTTTACCAGATGCCAGTCTACAGTTTTTCTCTCTCTCTCTCTCTCACTCTGTCTCACTCTCTGTATGCAAATCATCATCTACCTCTCATTTTTCTTACCTGCGTTCACATTTAACATTACATAATCCACATTGGCATCTATAAATCTTAATAACATCACACTCATGTTCACGTGTCACCAAAAAAACGAATTCGTGTGCAGGGATTTCAACATTTAGGAGGAAAGAGCGTCGACTTACGGCCGTCCCCTGCAGACTTAAACAGGGATCATACTGAATTTACAAGTCGCACATTCTTGGCGTGACTTGCCAGATGAAATGGCGAGCTACATATTGGACCAGTCATAGCTTGCCGTCTTACACAACTTGCGTGACATACATACTGTAGATGATCAGTAACATGCCGGCTTACACTGCGCAGTCATCGAGGATGTCGTAAAAAAAAGTTCAGTCAGGAGCAAATTCATTTTATGAATTAATAAATATTTATTGCAGCGCTCACATTAGATGAGAAATATGAGTCTTTGACGATGAGGCCCCATCATTTTGTTTTAAGAGGGAGGGTGAAGCTGTGAGCGGTGCAGGAAGCCCTCAGATGGAGCCTAGATGTTGGTCACGGTGGGTCAGTCTGTCAATCAATGTACTTAAGTATCAAATGTATGATTCCAGTGGGTGTAATGCAATATTCCCAATTTTAAGAACATGTTGATGATTATCAGGATTTATTTTGTGATTCACAAAAATTGGTTGGACAGTGACAGGAAATGTTCACATCACATCATCCTGTGCCTAATCATGACAGACAGCTGCAAACAACAACATCAATTAGTGGACAAACCTTTCATAGCCACATGACGTGGAGGGGGAAAAACAGAGGAACTAAAACAAAGGAAATTATTAATTTATAAACGACATTGACATGAGGATAAGGAGTATTTATCATAGTTGAACACAGGAAGTTTAGAGTTGGCTGGCAGTGTTATAGTTTGTTTGGTATGTCTCAGATTGGAAGTCAAAATGCGGTGCCTGTGAGACACTTTCAAAGAAATCATTTACTTTTAACATGTGTTAAATTAAAATACAATTAAAGTCATAAAAGGAAAAGAATCTGATGAACCTGCAAGTCAGTTATATAAGAGAGATTATTGTACTTAAGTTTCCATAGAAGCCTCAGAAATCAATATTATTTGTAATCCTAACTATAGTCCTTCCCTCCTTCCTGTCTTGTATCCAGCCCAAACAACGCACTTCTCTGTCTTCGTCCCTGGACGTCCAGAGGCCGGTCAACCACAGCTGTGAGCCCAGCGAGGTGAGCTCGTCCCTGGGCTACGCCAGCTTCAGCACCAGCCCCCCTGCCAGCCCTCCACTCAGCCCCAACCAGGAGGACTCTGCAGGCTCCAACGACGACTGTCAGCTCACAGGTAACTCATAAAAACAGACACGCAGGTAGAAGAGCAATTAGTGTTAAAGTGTTGGCGTGAGAGTGAGCGTCAGACTGCTGAAATACACTCTACCCTGACCTCTGACGTCCCTGCGGAGGAGGATCAGCAGAAAAGCCTCCTCAAGGGAAATATCACGATCTGAAAGCTCTTGCTATCAGGTCTCTTGACTTTGTCTGCTGAACCAACACAAAGCAAAATAATTAAAACAAGGTTCAAGGTTCATTTATTCTGCAGTCTACAATGCAGGGGTTGTACAACAAAATACATTTTTTATGGTGGAGTACAGAGGAGTTCAGGAGTCTCACAGCCAGAAGAAGAAAGTTGCTTCGTAGTCTGGTGGTACGGCGGCAGATATGTCTGCAGACTGCCGCTGAATCTTGAACCTTATAAATATAAATGTGTATATATATATAATTTTTTAAATTACCATCATAGTTTATTCCTCTTGTGATCAACCTATCCATAAATACACTAATCATTTCATCTGTTGAGCGAAGTGGATTCATTTTACACAGAAAATCTATCATCCACCATGTACTGTATGTTAGCCAGCTGGCGACTTGTGAGTGGTTGGGTTGTGTTTGGCATCAATAATGCATAAAGCACACATTTACTCTGAAAGTCAATATACTGAATGGAAGGGGCCTTGTGTTGCAGTGACTCCTTCACTACGATAACCTTGCTCGGACTATCTTCTATTTGTATTCCTGGTGTTGAAGCCTCCTCATCACTTGTTGTTTAGAGGCGTTGTTTAAACTCATTCTTCCTGGAAATCACACCAGCCTCTAATCCTCCTCCCCATATCCCAGGAAATCGAAATCATATTCCTGCTCCTGTCACACTCGACACCAGAGCCAGCAGGCAAAACACCTCAGAGGCTAACGACAGGTCCTCGAAAGAAGTGCTGGGCTCGGTCGGACTGTGGAGGGAGTGCAGAGCACACTGTGACAGCTGCAATGTTTCTGTTGAAAGGGAATTTGAAATATACTTCCAAATGTGCTGGAATTTACCAAAGATGTACTAAATGGCATTAGTTCTAGGAGTAATTTAGAAGTTGTTCATCTCACAGTGCTGTTAGCCCAACACGTTTCAATTCATGGAGGTAGAAACAAGCCCCAGGAATAATTCTTCAGGGTTTTGACCTTTAACAGAGCCGTGTGGGTTTGACAAATGTATGGCTGCACAAAGTGATTTATTAATGATAGACCTCTTGGTGTGTTTGCTCGGAGCATTAGGCCATTCAGAGAATTTCATTGCTGAGCAAAAGCCTTGTAGCACCAGAAGATTGCTCCTATAAAAAGGTTGTGCTAGAAGTAGTCTGGCAGAACCAGACCCCCACATCGCTGGAGAAAGGTCTGGCTGCACCCAGTCTCATTCTGGTGTAGGGAAAAAACACTCCCTAATTACAATCATCTTGGGCGGCACTAAATCCAGAGGAAGCAGTGAGGGGGCGCCTGCCAAAATAGTGTTGGGGGAAACGTGTTGTGCATAATTTCCAGCAAAAGAAAAGGTAACAACTGTTAACTTTTTTAAGCATGTAAAGTTAATGAGAGATGTGTCAGACTGCATAGTTCCCATGGGCTAGTCCAACTACTGTAGCTACCAAGCTAACAGCTAGCACACTAGCCACTCAACAACATGTTAATACTATTCAGTCGCAGTAGCCCTTCAAGGTGGCTGCTATTTAGCTTTTCTGCTAATTAAATCTACACAATTTGTTTGAGAGATGTATTTATGTCAGTAACTCTTGTCTGATAATTGTCTAAACAGTGGTTGAATAAAAAAAAAGTATTATACCACACATCTAGTAAGTACCGTAACGTCCTGCTCTGTGTTCCTTCACAGGTTAACATCGCCCCGATGCTTTGCTTATTTTTTAGCTTTTCAACTTAGCATGAACACAATGTGCGTGTTAACTTTGAATCAAAACATCAGTGATTCCACTGATTCCTGAGATAAAACCGTTTTACATTTTACTGTTGGGCATGGCCTTCACAAGTACAAATATATTCAAATATGGTGGTTAAATATAGTGTTTTCCCACGTTTTGCTTTTCATTTCAAAGGTTATTTTAGTCTCAAGTCTGTCTGACTGGAAATCAGGATGCAAACAAGCACTTTCAGGGGAAAAATCCACCGGATATCTCAAAAACTTGGCTCCAAGGCATCGGCAAAAAGATGCTCACTTTTGGTCCTGAGGGAGAGTCTCTCTTACTGTCAGACCAGATGAAACGCTGTTAGTTTCATCTAATGACAGCCCCCTGCCGAGTTTCAAAGTTTCTCCTCCAAAAGGAATATTCCATTTAATGAAAGAGGTGTTTTCTCTTAAGAATCTCATAATGAGGGCAGTTACGTCTTAAACCTGCACATACGCACATTTCACTACTTTTATTTATATTTATGTTCACAGAAGAAAAAAAATTGACCACAAAAAATAAATATTGCAAACATTTAATATTCACGTGTTGTTTTAATGCCATTGTTTAATTTTCAACTTCTCTAACAACATTTTGGTCCCTGTGTTCCCCCTTTACTTGTCATTATTTTTTCATGCCTAAGCAAACTAAACAGACAAATTCTCTTTGTTTTCATGACAGAATAAACTGAATTAACAAACTGAACTTAAAGGACAAGACAATTTCATAGTGTTTTACTTTGTTTATATTTGGCGGACCCTGCCACCCTTCTAGCTTCAGACAGTGTCCTGGGACCTTATTTTCCTCTGAGAACAGCTTGTTTATTCACTTTTGCGTTATTATCTAATTAATACTGTAAGTATTACAATTCTGACTTTGAATTTCTACAAAACTACATAGTGCACCTTGAACTAGGCCACCATTCAAGCGTCCTAAGGACCCCTGCATGTCTCCATGACACAGTGGTGGCACCTGGCTTAACCCTTTGTGTCATTTTTGCTAGTTGCCTGCTTCATGTGTTACCATAGCGATGAGATGCCTTGTTGTCATGGCGAAGTGCTGGCCTTAGTGACAGTTTCTGGTGACGTGGTCGGGAATACTTCCTGTCCCTCACTCACCACGCGCTGCTAATCGTGCACCGTCAGAGGAGGCAACACAGGGGAAGTCGACAAGGCGGGAGGCATTTTCTCTGTGTGTGTCTGTGTGTCTGTGTGTGTCTGTGTGTGTGTGTGTGTGTGTGTGTGTGTGTGTCTGTGTGTGTCTGTGTCTGTTTCATCCAAGAGCAGTTCAGAGCCCAGCTGGACTTTGATCTGTGTAGTGCCTCGGACGAAAAAGCACTCATTAGCAATCCACAGGTGCTTGCACACACACACACGCATGCACAGACGAATACTGAATGAGACATCTTCATCTCCTATTCTCACTGAAGCATAGCCATGGTCTTTATGTAACAAGAGTTTGTTATTTCCCTGTTGAACCTTCATATGAGTCTCGGCCCCCGACACTGATGTCTAACTGATATCTTCTGAGGACAAAGACTGAGCAGCGATGCTTGATCGCAGCGTTGAAAAAGCTCTTGTTTTTAACTTCCAGCGCACTGGATTTATTTATTTTATATCAAAGTAATTTTTGTGAATGTTAAATTGTGAGTGTGTCAAAGTTTGATGACTAAGAAGTTGCTTTAATGTTGATTCCAACCACTAGTTCTCACATGTTGGGTTTGATTACTAGGGATGATATCAGCATGATTTCATTTAAAAATTAACAAGTATACGATACCACTGAATAAAAGAGGGACATTTCTGATAATGACAGAAAATGAGCTGCTTGTCCGAGCTCAGAGGAGCAGACAGGCTGCTGAACGTAGCACAACAGCTGCTTTGCTCCAGAAATCCATAGCACCGGAGAACCGGAGTCTCTGGTGAGTGCTGAGTTCACTAAGAGTCGACCTTAATGACAAACGCATACAAACATATTCTGCGTGTTTTTTGCTAGCTAGCTTACGGCTAATGTTTAGTCAAGTAATCTTACTTTTTTTAACCAAGTTGTTGCGGCAGCAGACAAAAGGAAACATACCCTTGAAGCAAGCCTGTATATTTATCTGGGTGTGAATATTTTTTAGACATTGTAACACAGAATTCTTACATCTTAAAATCAGCATAGAACATTTTAAATACTTATTGCATCACCAGCTGTCCAGAAACGTATCTTTAAATCAGCTCTTTCTAAATACTGGTCGTCAGTGCCCATTTCCACTCAGTGATTCATTCCAGGATTATAATGATGCTTTCTAAAACTGTTTGTTTGTAGAGTGCATCTCTGCTTTCATGGAAGGATAAAAGCATGAACTGTGACCAGCGTTACCTGATAGTGACAACTTCTCAATAATGTGTAATTCTTCTCCTTTAACACTTTATATGCACATTATTATTGGTAACATTTGAAAGGTTTTCCTTAACATGTACTCGAGGGAAATTATAACCGTTGATGCAGGAACGGTGAAAAGTACATTTACATATTTAATAAATTAAGAAGCGCTCAGTGTCTTATCACACATAATATAAGCACTCCAGTACATTATAGATAACATTAGTGATGTATCGTCAATGTCTGTGTTCTCTCTCTCTTTCTGTATATGTCTCTCTCCCTCGCTCTCCTCGCCTGCAGCTACAAAACCAGGAATAGATTGGCACCAATTTATATTTCCATTTAATTTTTTTTTCTCTATTTTGTTCCCTCCTCCTTCTTCTTCTTCTTCGTCTTCTTCTTCTGCTACCCTGCTCATCCCTCCTGCTCTCTCTACTTATTAGCTTTATAAGGACCATTGTGGGGTTGCCATGGTAACAAGTGGCTTACGGAGACAGAGAGACAGAATCAGAGAAAAAGAGGGGAGTGTATATGTATGTGGATGCAGGAGGCAAAGAGTTACAGGATTCAAAGGATGCCAGTGAAGAAAAAAGAGAGTGGGTGAGGGAGAGAGAGAGAGAGAGAGAAAGAGAATGAGAGTCTAATGTTGCAGGGGGAGGAGGAAGAGGAGGAGGAGGGAAAATCAGGAAAGTGGAGAGAATGAAATGTGAGATTTCAGGGGGTTGGACGGAAAAACGAGGACAAGAAAGTGAAGGGAACACTATTTTTTCCCCCCTCTGCACACCATAAAAGGTCTTTCCTTCCCTCCTTCCTCTCCATATCTGTCTCCCTCCGTCTCACTCCTCTCATTCTCTTCTTAAAAAAAATGCTGAACCGCACTTCGAAAAACCAACCCAACATTTATACAATAAAGCTCCGGCCCTGCAGCAGAGTACGCAGGTGTCAGCCACCTGCGTGGGCGGTCGGATGAAAAAGAGGCCTATTTATAACCCGATCCATCGCCGGTGCTGCTGTTGATGCTTTCGGAACTACGGTTTGCATAATGTTGGACAACGCTCGAGAAGATATTTCCCCCCCAGTGCCCTCGGTGCAGAGTGCCAAGTGCAGTGCAGTGTTATGCAAAAGCGGTGCAACTGTAGACGCAGTTGTCCTCCATGAATTATGCAGCGCCCCTTGTGACAAGTCTGTTACAAGCAGGCACAAGTCTGCATGTCCGTGTTTACTCATCTGAAAGGTGTGAAGTTGCTTCAGAGATTCTGATACACACTTAATGCAAATGAAAACACAGATTTAGCTTGTAACGCACTCGTACACTTGTGTTTGTGTTATTTTTTTTAAAATGTATTTTAAAGAGAGATCCCGCTGTTTGTTAACCTGGGTCTTATTCTCTGGTGTTGTCCATTAAGCATTTTGGTCATTATAATATTAAAAGCAAGATTATGTAACTTTTTGGAGCTCTTTTGTTTTGATTTTACAGACTGGACTGTTCTGCTTCGATCTTTTTGACTCTCTAAACATTATTTCTAGAAGCAGTAGGCAGCCGTTTTAGTAAAATAAAGCTCAGATAAACCATCTGTGTACTACCTGCAGGGCACCAAACTGCAGGCATACTGAGATAGTGACTAGCTGGTTAGCTTAGTGAGGCATTTAGCAGACTGACTCAGGTGTAAGCCTGCCTTTGGCCGACTACTTCACTTGTGAGTTCCCTCCTGACACTATTTTGCAGGGACGTCTTAGCCACATCCTCGGCTTTGCTGATCGAGACGACTGTGAATGAATTTGAAGAAAAAAATGCAAACAAGTTGGAGTAACAGTAGAGCTGTTGGCCACAGCTGTAGTCTCTTGTCATGTTTACTGCGTCTACCCCAGAACACACACAAGCTAAATCAAAGGCGAGCTACAGCCTCATGATGTAAATTACCCAAGACATTGATCCACTGTGCAGGGCAGCTTGCTACATTAACGGCAGGGGTTAGCAGCAGGGGACTACTTTCTGACTTTGGATTCAGTTGGACTCCACTTCAAGATCCTTGCTTTGATCAACATCAGTCTCGATGTTGTCCATGTTGCATATAGATATCTATATCAGGCAGAGTGCACCACATTTTATCTGCAGGAAAAGCCTTTATTTCTCTCTAAGACTCTTGGATCGAAATGCATAAAATTCTGTTTCGCCTTGTGTTTTCTGATATACAAGCACATTTTCAGACCCCTGCCTCTGAATTACCATAAGGAAATTGAGTTCTCTTCAGTTGTCGTGGTCAGAAAATCAACCACCTGGACAAACAAAAGACTTAATACTCCCTTCATAATGCAAATGGCCACAGAGGGCCTGAGTGATCGATGAGCTCTAACATTTAATGAGCCGCAAATGGCAAAGCGATCCACGGCTCGGTGTGGGTTCGGTGTGTGTGAGTGACTGCGGCACCGGCTTTGTGTGTACTTGAAAGAGTTAAGTTCATTAAACCTCTGTCGATTAATTGAGTCCTTTTGTTTTCAAGCATCACACAATTCAGATGCACCCTGACATCAGCTCAGAAACTACAAGCCCATTCTTCCACACAGATGCACGATGGGTCCGTCAGCCCGCTGCGCTAGATCATTAAATCACACTCAGAGTCAGCAGCGGCTCTGTTCGCAGCATTGATTTGTTACTCACACACACACTTATTTTTTTCTTAAATCTTCCATCCAGTTGACACCCTCCGCTCTGTCCTTTTGCTCCTCATATTTGGAGCCATTTCTCGTGCATGTGTCCGTGCCAGCATGGCATGAATCCTAATGAGATAAACATGCCATTAGCTGATATTTGATTATAATTACAGCTAAACAGAAGCAGAAAAACTCCAGACTCGTTCCCATCTTATATAAAATGACAGGAATTTCCCCCTGCTGTTTACCCCAGGTCGAATGAATTTGTACCACCTGCGGTGTGGCAGAAAGCAGATGTGATGAAATTATAGGTTTGCTATCTGCCCTTTTTTACGCGAGGATGAGAGGAGATCAAGACTGAAAGCTTTTATGTCAGATTTGATTGGTGGGAGGACGAGAAAGGTAGAACACATTTGGCAATTTACCGTCATATGTAGTTTTGTTTTTGACAGATTTGCTGGCGTTAAATCGTACTGACTGATATTTCTGATATTCTGTCCTCATGCAATATGATCACAGAGTTGGTTCGCAGTCTTGCGCCTTCGGACCTTGTCGGTCTCTGTAGTAAAATGTCCTGCCCTCAGAGATGAGGCTTTAATTAACACCACAATGTCATTAATGAGCGCGATGGGTTTTGATCACACATTCCCCTCGCATGTATCATTTAGTTTTCACCTCGGGCAGTCGTGCTAACAGGAAAGTTTCTTTGTCTGTGGCGTGTGTTTGATACGGGGACATCAAATGAATTTTGTAGCCATGCTGCACGGCTCTGGGGACGGCAGTGTCGTTTGGTCCGCTACTTTTGGATGGATTGCCATGAAATTAAGATCCGATCAAGCTGTGCTTTTTTTTTTTTATCAATTCCTACTTAGTTAAAGCAACATTATGTCACATTATGACCTTGAAATAACAGATTCAACATCATTGTGTTGCTACAGTGTCTTGTAATAGGGTGAATGGTGTCTCTATCACTTGTTTCTGGACTATGTGTCTCCAGTGAGAGGGTCGGCTCACAGTCCAACCCTCTCACTGACTCCTAACATTGTTAGCACCTACATTACGTGTGACAAATAGTTTTAGCCCTGGGATTTATATTCATGACAGTGGCGTTGCACTCAGAAACTGTAGGGAGCGCCAAATCGCTCGTTTAAAATTATACTAACGTGCTACAATTACATCAAGAATAGAGTAAACATGTCTACTTGACATCAGCATGTTACAGCAGAATTGTCCTCATGAACATGTTTGAACACTGATGTTAGCCCTCAGCTCAAAGCACCGCCGTGCCAGAGAACAGCCTCACAGGAGCCGCTGGCATGTCGGGAGGTGACGGTGACTCATGTTTAGAAGCTCTCGACACAAAAGAGGCTCGCACAGACTCCCAGACTCTAAATACAAAAAAAGAGTAAATAAATAAATAACAGTTAACGTTCATTCAGATGTGAAATCGCCTTGGTAGGATTTTGTGTCGAGCATTTGAGAAAGCAGCACGGTTATACTGTATCTAAATGCAATGAGTGCTTTATTTACATCTTTAAATGTGCTGGTACCACACAGTGCAAGGGTAAAACCTCCTTCAGAGCTTCATGGTGTGGTGAAAGAAAACACAATGTGACCCCCCCCCAACTTTGAAAGCACAGCAGTTTCCTTCATAGTGAACATGAACAGGCTTTAGAGGTCACACAGATAGTGGTTGTTGTCTTAGAGGGTGTTCATGGCAACAAAACCATTTCCTAATTTTATTTGCATGTCGTTGAGAAAAACATTACTTTGAAGGTTTTTATTGATATTAACAATTCCATTTACCAGACCAATTTTCTTTTGGTCACAGGTGGAAAGCCTGTCTCCATCTTTGGTTGGCTGGCCATGAAAGCACCACAGGGACGCTGACGAAAATGAGTTCAGGATGTTCTATGCTTGACAAAATCTAATGTGTTGCATTTCATTAATATATTACATGTTGTCAACGAACAAAACTAGACCGAACCTGCTGTTTCCCTTTGAGCTGATTCAAGCCCAGAGACGCTACTACTGATGCAAACACATATATACATGCATCCCACACACTCAGCAACATACAGTTAATTAGTGTCACCCTCATATCACGTTTAACTCTCACTGCATGTCTCCGTCTCACACACACACACACACACACACACACACACACACACACACACACACACACAAATGGAATTTCAATGACGACAGTGAGTGATTGCCATCACTCCCGACTTCAGGAGAATCTAAAAATGGGTTACTATACGAGAGGGGCCAGTTGCCGTGGCAATATACTGTGCTTTACTCGAATCAGGAATGAAAGTGTAAATTCAATATCTGCAGACTGGCCCCCTCGCTGCCTGAAGGCCGGGGTTCAGATACATACAGGCAATCAGACATGAAGTGATGCTCTCAGCGGGGAGTCTTATCTCTCTGGTGGCGAGTGAGAAGCGGGCGGCGGCGGCGGTTGGGACCGACTGACCCGTTCGCACCTATTAGTGTGATGCTTGCTCTGGTGTCGCTGACCTGAGGCTACGCGTCAGAACGTACAGGAGTCACAAATTGAAAAAAAAAAAAAAAAAGAGGATAGGGAAATCATCTGGGCAGATCTGAACTTAATATTACAATAAATTAGAGTGGATGTAGAGATTATAAATGTATCTCTGTGTGATTACTTTTTAGATCCTGTGGAACCGAAAATTATTATTATTAATTTTATTCAATCAAAATTAGAGCAGACAGTTCATACATCACATTAACCATACAGCTATTACCCAATCATGTTTTACAACCCAAGGTGATATAAATGTGTGAAATTCATCCAAGAATTCTAGTTTAAAGGTGCACTATGTGAGGATTGGCCTCCTGTTGAATTTATACTCAAATATAACATCGCCAGAGCAATCGCTAACTGCTGCTAACTGCTGCTAACTGCTGCTAACTGTAACTCTGTTCAACAATACATTTAACTCATATTACATATTGAGATTGTTCAGTCACATCTCCATAATGCTAACATCAGTGATTTAGTGATGTGGTGGAAAGCCCCAGAAAAAAAAGCTATCAAGTAAAGGAGTGGAAACGTCCTCCCCCCAGTCCTACTTCTGAGTGCTGACGTTTCCGACAACACCTGAAGGCAGCACGTCTACAGCTCTCACATATCACTCATTGAATGTCTTAACGCTTTCTCAAATAAACGGTCCAGACTTCAGGTCCTTTCGATCGCCACAGTCCTACAGTATCAGCGGATTTGGTAGCCTAGCCTGGCACCCACCATTGGCTAGCTCGGCACCTGAGGCTCAGGGAGCTGATAACGATTTATCCAGGCCTGTGGCGCTCAGGAAATAGGGCTCAGTCTTAAATCTCTGGGATGACTGACAGCTCCGATATTACTCTGTAGTTTTTAATAACAGTCAGTGTGGTGCCACAAGAGACGAAGCGATGAACACAGCGCTATCAGATGTTTGGATCATCTCCCGGCCCCTCCTGCCACTGCGCACACACACACACACACACACACAGAGGAAAACATCGAACAACAGAGATAGTGTGTGTGGTATTTATAGTGTTTGTGTGTCTGCATTCACCCGCTCACTGTTCATTTGAGCCATTTTAGCCTTCTCAACGATGAAGCAATTCAAAGTGCTTTACGTAAGACAGAGCCGCGTTGAGAAGAGATATAAAAAAAAAACACAAGGCGAAATGAAAGAAGGCAGACAAATATGATTCTAAAAAGAGTAAAATGAGATAAAAAGATTAGGCTCAAATAGAATACAGCTGATCAACACTAGAATAGAAATTACAGCGTGCTGCAAGATATGAATAGATGTAACTTAATAAAATGCAGTAGGCAACGAAGTCTTCAGCGCTGATTTGAAACAATCGAGAATTGGAGCAAATCTCGAGCTTTTATGGAAGTTTATTCCAGATGTGGTGCATGAAAACTGAAAGCTGCTCCTGCTTCCTTAGTTTTTTCAATAGCTGATAGGATTAAATTCTGTCATGCTACTTGGACGGTGATATAGACCCCTCACTTTATATCGAAAAGTCTCAAATTTTCTGAGTTTTGTCCGGGAAGCTTGTTTGGTTTGTTTCATGTCTTTTGTGGATTAAAGTTCAAGGGCTCATGACACAGGAGTGTTTGTCAGCCTGTCAGTAGCAGCTTATTTATGAAGGCAAAGTCTCTCTTTATAGATGCATAATACATCTGAAGATTTCACCACCCGCGTCCAGCTCCTCGACACTGTTTTATTTATTTGTACCAGCGTAGGATTTCTCTATGGTGCTTTGTTCCTTTTCCTGACTTTCTTTACCTTATTAGGAGCAAAGGCATCAATAAAATGTGGAATTTCTGTGCTGAAATCATCCAGAAGGTCACTGACTGAGATCCGAGTGGGAACAGGTGTGGACGGTAAAGACTGGATTAATAATTCATGGGTGTTTTCAGTGATATACAGTTTTCTGATTGAGCCTGTTTCTGGGTGTTGGTGGGGTCACTGATTGACACAGAGGGAGAAAGAAGAGGCATATTGTGGGGAGTAGAGGTTGGCCAGGCACCTTGTCCAATTCCTTAATCTCTACTCTTTGTTGTCCCCAAGAGGCGATTTGTGGAGGACCGATGAGGCTTTTTGGTGGCTTATGAGGCTCATCAGCCCGGGCAGGAGGGAGCTGTTCTCTCCTCTTGTCGTCTTTGTCATCGGCGGGGCTGGTGTCACAGAAATGTGCTCGGATTCGTGTGGCGGCAGACGATTTGGCGCTGACAAGTGGGTGAATTTCAATACGAGTGTTAACCGGCGCTTCCGTTTTATCAGTGAATCCTCGAGCGGGTGAGGCAGTGAAAGGGGGAGGAATTAGCAGACTGATCCACGCGCTGACATTGAGTGTGGCTCCGAGGCTGCGGCGCGTCAGGGTGAACCAGTAATTTCATCCCGGATCTGCTCGGGATGAAGATGCAGTGAAACATCTACTTAGCAGAATTTTGTTGCAACAGGAACCTTTTATTAGGTTTTTTAGTAGGAACCCAACTTCTAGTGTTCCCCTGTGCCACTGTTTGGGTTGAATAGCTTTACTGTAACACATCAAACCAGCTTCTCTTCCCTCCCTTTTTGACTTATAACCTCTCAGCTCTGTATCTCTGCTCTTTAATCCATCTCCTTCCTGCCCCCCCACCGTCATTCAATCCTTCATCCTGTCACTCCCTTATTTCTCCAGCCACTTTCCCCGAGCTTTCGTTCGCTCCTCTGTCTTTCTTTCTCTGCCTGTCATTCATTGTTGTACTCGCTCGCCCGCCCCCTCACTTTCCCCCTCGTCCTCGCTGCCGTTCGGGAAGCTGCCTCGCCTCCTTATTCAGGTTTGCTGTATTGCTACAGTTTGTACCTCCGTAACTCTTTTTGCCCTTCCATTTAAACTCTGTTTTCCATTCAAGCAGATAACCGTCTTTACAGTCTCTATTTCACCTTTTCAACCTCCTCCACCAGGTCCTTTCTTCCCTGTTCTCCTTTTTTTCCCTCTTCCCTGAAGCAAATATTTCTTAAAGAGTCAAGTGTGAAATGAAAGGAAGTGGATGTACTATATGGATACATATATTTCTCTATTTGCAGAAGCATCCTCCCTAAGCACCCTCTGAGAACTGTTTACTTTTGTTGTCACCTACACCCATTTCATCATGCTGCTGTATGAAAAGATTCATTTAGAGTCGAGGTTCCTTATTCCCCACCGAAATTAAATCTTAAAAGTTATTGCTTGCCGGAGAAAATGAAGAAAAGTTACTCTGGAAGAGCTTTTACTTTAAAGGCCATTATTAGCTGGTTAAAGACCAAAGCATGTCTCAGTGCAATATAACACACTAACTGTGAGCAGGTCATATCAAGATATCACAGTACTTTAATTTTGAGCGTGCTGTTGCTCGTTACCAACGTCCCGCAATGCCGCGCACGAAGGAAATCGAGGAGCTGCTCACAGCTGCAAACATTTCAGTAAATTGCAGAGGGTGGTGACACAGCTGGAGGATGATCTTACAAAACAAACTTAAAAAAATATTATGTTATTTGTGAAGTTTAATTAGCATTAGTGTTATTCTGAAGTCCTGGATTGGTTGATGCTTCTTGGTGCATGTTAAGACCTTTTTCGTGACATTCTAATGTATGACAGAGGGATGAGCAAGTGTAACTGATAATGTTAATTATGACCGCATTCCACATCCAGTTCCAGATCTTTGATAACGTGCAGCTGTGTTCACTGTCATGGTTTACCGCGCTCCCTGAATGGAACAGCAGAGCCATTGTTAATGTTATTATTTACACTCATGCTTTTCCTTCCAAGTCAGGAAACGTCTCAGTTGAAATTTCTGTTGTGATTAATGCAAATTGCATTCATATCTTGTGTACTAACTGCGAAAACACACTGACAGTTGGTATGTAGTACATACTGTGTTAAATATAGTAATACAGTAGGGACTCTGCACAAGTGTATGTACTGCACACTGCAGAGCCACAACAAAGGATTTCAGTAGCTTTGTCCTGATCCCACACTCGCACTCTGCAACACATTCTCACTCCCAACCCGTCAAATCCGGCAGCTTGGTCAGTGGTCTTCAGCCTCAAACTATGAAACCTTCCCACCCCTCTAGTTTAAATGTTACACATGAATGGCTCTGTGCTTAAATTGGCAACAAAGTGTTATATGCTATGACAGGTAAGACTTTCAAAATAAAGCTTGCTGACAAACAGGTAACATATTACAACATAGTGTCATTTACGACTGTTATTAAGACATTGTGAAACTGTTGTAGTTTGGTTAAGTTCATGGAAAGATCATATCAAGGCAGGCAGATTGAAATAAGAAAATCAATGCTGGATTTAAAATAACTATGTTACAGAAGGTTAGCACAGCGTCACCTGACTTCCTCCTTTGCACCCATCAAAATCACTCTTACCACTAGAGAGTAGATACTGTGTGTTGTTTCCGGGAAGTTGCTGAACGATGATGATCTAAATTTTTTGCCCCTGTGTGGTGTATTTGCAATTAGTGCTCATTTATTGTATGACAGACTTGTGTGGACATATGGCAATCAATCTGTGACTTTGGAATGACCACTGCTCATTAAAATGCACCACGACACGGGAAAATTGTACTTTCACAGACTTAACACTTATTCTTAGTGCTTGAGAGCTAATTCATTTTCGTTACCTTATCAATGCATGTCATGTGTACCCCAGGAGTGATGAATTCAAAGCAGTTTATGTATGAATAGGTGCCAGAATGGGAGAATAAACGGTGTTAAGGTACATCGCATTAAAGCTCAATCTCGGATCTAATCTCTCCCACCTAACCTCTTCTTCTCTGCCTGTCTTCCACTGATGGGTGGGCGGTGGGAGGATGTACACAGCTGAAGGTTTTGCCTCTCACAGTTTTTCAACTTGAGGAAGTGATGACTGCACACATCACTGCTGCAGTCAGTCAGCCAGTCAATAACATAAACAGATAAATAAGTCCCCTGCCTTTATTAGCGGGCCAGATACTCATTGATCCTTAACTATCAAGGAGTTAATTCTGTACCTGTGAGTAATGTTGAGACACACTTCTTTATTTTCTTTATTTGTTGCACACAGCAACACATACATTACTGCGGGTGTTGTTGAGATGAACACGACTTATCCAAATACCGATCAGTCTCTGGGGCTGAGTGGCTGCATGCCACAACACGTGTGTATACGAGTGTGTGTTTGCGTACTAGTTACGCAATAAAAAAAATGCAGGAATGCAGAGTGATGCTGCCGCTGCTGTTTCACCATCTGATCTTAGACACTGACACTTTGCTACCACACCGCATTTTTGTACAGTACGTACAGTGTGATGGTTCCTTAGTTTGAGCTGATGTTGCCTCGGATGCCCAGGTAAGAAAGAGACACACACACACACACACACACACACACACACACACACACAGAGGAAAGGAAAGTCAGTGAAGGCTGCAGAGCGATCTGTAGGTTCAGGAATGGATCAGCGATGAAGTTTAAGGCTGCACACAGAGGAAGACTTATCGATTGTTTGTCGGGGAAGAACAAGCGAAAACAAGAGTTTTCCTGCTTGAGTTGAGCCAAATTACGGTTCTGCTGCTTTTTCATTCCAGTAATTATGGCTGGCACAAGTTGTCTTACGTCGATATTCTCATCAGCGCGACTGATGTAAGGTTTGTTGCTCTGTCTCAACTCAAAACTTCAAAAAAAAAAAAACTCTCAGACCTTTACTTCGACACTCACAGATTAATCAGCTCTACCTCTCTAATGTTTCTTCCTGCCGTCTAGACACAACACACACACACACACACACACACACACACACACCCCTTGCTGATTTGATTGCCGTTTATCAGCCGCACACTTTTCCCCTCGCTCTCCCGAAGGCCAAAGACACTTAGCCGCCCTTAAAAAAAAAAAAAAAAAGTGGGAGAGATGCTAATGCCGGGGCTCTCTGTTGCCATAGCGACCAACTGGCTCACCTGTTGCCAACGGTTCTGTTTTTTTAAAACAGCGGAGAAGCATTGAGAGAGAGCGATAAAGGACTGCATGACAGGAGCAAATACACAGAGAACAGAGTTTAAATGGAAAAAATATCATGAAGGTATCGATGCATTCATGGCCAAGTTAAAATGTAGGAATTCTTTGTGCAATGAACCAAACCCAAAGAGATTTTTCTTTCTTTCTTTCTTACAATTAAGAAAACAGTGCAGACAAAGCAAATAGAAGTTAAGTGCAGAGATCGACACTGTATTCATGAGGGTCTTTTAGCCACTTAGTCCATTTATCCTGTTGAATATTGAGGATTCATCTTAACTTAAGTGCTTTCAGCTTCTCTAGGAAAAAAAAAAAAACACAATTTCAGTGGTTCAGGTTCAGTCTCGTTTCCATCCTTCATTACCTGAAAACTGCTAATGGCTGTTTGATCATTTTAACCAAAGCAGAAAGTTGAGGCACAGCGACGTTCACATTTCAAGTGGCTCTTCATTCGAGGACCGACGTTTTAATATTCCTCCATTTTTTTTCCCACTTTTATTCCTCCACAATGAGAGGAGCTCGAGCATCTGCTGTTTTAATCACAGCAAACGATGCCAGTTAGTCACTCTTATGCGAGGGACTCTGGCAGACTTATATTTTCTTATGCAAATCTCTGCTCACATTATGTAATTGTTTCATATGGAAATGTGTTAGGGAACAGTCATGGGGTGGTAGCTTAAACTGGCTGAGAACAGTGTGTGTGTAAGTGTGTGGGGTGAGGAGGTGGCAGGCAGCAGGACTCGGTGGTCAGATAACTAGATTGTAAATTCAGTGAGAGTGGGGGCACAATGGGGCTACTTGCAATTACTCAAGTGACAGTTTTGATTACAAGAGCCTCGTTTGCACTAATGTGAGCGTGGACAGGCACTGTTTCGAGTCATTCTTGAGACGACATGATTGTGAGACTGTTGAGAGTTTTGATTCCTGTCAGTGGCCTGGTGCACGGTCTGAACACACAGCGGCAGGAAACAGAAAAAAGGAGAGATCTGGGCTTGAGACACAAACACAGCTTTCTATCCAGCTACTCAGAGTGTGAGGAGTTGAGACGGAATATTATGTCATGAGAGAGTTTAATCGGCAGATGACTGGGCAGCTACATAAGAACGTGGGAAGCTTCTTACAGGTTCCAGATGAATGATTGTGGACTTTAAGTTAGTGGTAACCACATTGTTGTATTGTAGAAATGTATGAATGTACTTTTTATGCTATTCGGCACAATCATTTGCTTTCATGTATTATGGTTTAGTACGAAAACCAGTTCCATTTTAAATATTCAGTTTTCTTATAGCTCTGTTTTTGGTCTCCACCAGCTCACTGGCTTGAAGTAACAAAATGCTCCAGTTTCTCCCTGTAGTTGCTCACTTTGGTGGTCTGTAGTTTGTTACTGGGCAGATAGCATACAGTGGATATTCATTTCCTGTGTGCGATTTAGTCCTTATGAAGCCTTCCATCCATCTTTCTGTCTCTAATGCTTATTTTACACCTTTATTAATGATTCCAACTCCATAAATCTGGCATTAAGTTTCAGTCACGCTGTGTTAGGAGGGGCTGTTCCCCCGAGGATTTCAACTTCAATCTGAATCTCACTGGAACATATTGTTACTTCTTCGCTACAGTCTACAGTCTTTTTGGCACAGAGTTGAAGATTCATCATTATGAATTTAAGCGTGTCACCTCTTTGGCGAAGTGTAATAAATAATCCAGGAAGAATAAGAATAAATAATGCACTTCTTGTTTTGCATCTTGTATCAGACGGACGACATCTTTTTAACATGCAAGACAATCGCTGTGCCCCCGAGTGTGACTTTTTCCGCGGATGTGAACATAAGCATTTGTAAACTGACAGGCACAAGCACACGCACACTGACGCACACTCTGACAAGGAGCGTGCATCTACAATTACACAATCGCTAATACACGCAGAATCAAAGGGAGCTTTCAGCGGCTTTTCTTCCACCCCGCTGATCGCAGACAGTGAGTGGGCCATGAAAGCCTTCCCTCAAAAAAAGAAATCCCAGTCAGCGGTGTAAGAACGTCTGCCCTGATGAGTTCATGCGTACATGCACAAGTTCAGACACCCAAACACACAGTTTTGCACTCAGACAGTGAAGGAGCAGAGGTGTAAAATCCAAGTCAGGAGTTCTTTTATTTTTCCTCGGAGACGCAAACAGCTTTTCAACAGGGAGGCAGAAGACGTGTCGCCTCGTCTCTTATCTTCCTATTTGCAGCTTTGGTTGTTTTGCAGTATTTTTTTTTAGGCCCTTTGCTTCCCTTTCTCTCTGTTCTGTTGTGTACCAAACATTTTGTTCTCCATATTGTGTGCTTTGTTTGTGCAGTGAGTGCACTTTTCTGATTCCTCTCCTGTTTTCCTTGTAGAGTTAATTTATTAGTGTGTATCAGTGTTGTGACAGAGGCATTTTACACAAATGTGCATGATTTCGTCCTAATCAGCCAGTGATTTTATTTTTGTTTTTGTGTTTTCTCCTTGCAGACGACGGGTCGTACCAGCGAGACCCGCCTCCTCCTGCTGCCCCCGTCTGCTCTTCCTCCACCTCCAACACTCTGTTAGATGATCGCAGGAAGAGTCACATCCCAGAAGAGTTTGCAGGCCTCCTTCATGGATCTTCCCCGGCTTGTGAAACCCCTGAAACGCCTTACCACCTCTACAACCCCAAACCCCGCAAATATGCCTCTACAGACGTCCAGAGCGGCCTGCTGCAGTCCCCGGAGTTCAGCATCGTGATCGGAGGAGGACCCACACAGGTCTTCTCCAGGACAGGGGGCGAGTCGTCGCCTCAGTCGACCGCCATCGACCCCCACAAGCCACAGGTGGTGTACCGCACTATCTTCCATACAAGGGTCAACCAGGACCAGGCCCGACCCAGAAACTGCGAGCAGGTGGATTCAACTCGCGGCTGGTCTACTCTGGATCGCCCACCCTCCTCCTACGCCGGTCAAAACGGGGAGGTTCCAGGGTTAACAGGAGGTGTGCCCAAGGGAGGTTCATCGGTTGCGGGCTACGAAGAGAGAGCTTGCACCCTGGGAAGGATGAGGTCCATGCCCCGCAGTGTGTTGGACCTGCAGCTGTCCAAGTCTCTGTCCAAATCTGATTCCAACCTGATAGCTGTGTCTCCCATACAGGTACGTTGTTTCTGACATGTTATGTCATGTCTTGGTTTTCCATTTTCTTTTTTGATTTGCTCATCTCAAATTACTCACCGGTTATCTGGTAATGTGAAGGCTTTACAGATCTAGTCCTGAGCCTCTTGAACTTCTCACAGACTCCCACGGGCCGCCATGATATTTGATGATATCAAATATCAGATCATCATGTTTGATAGTTCTCTTTTTCTGAGCCTAACCCTCTGCTCGCGTATTTTTCTCACTGCAACGAGTTACTACAGCATGTTGTTGCACCGCACCATTTTTTTTATGTCTGCTTACCCAGAGCAATGCTGCAGAGTGGCGTTCATTAATATTGAACCAAATGTTACACTGCACCTCTTTTGGCTGTCCGTAACAAACCAGCCAAGTGTGAAGTAGATCAGATGAACAGTTCTCGATGGACGTGCGTCACAGACAGACAGACAGACAAAGATTCCTTGCTTATAGTTAAACATCAAAGAAATGAAAGTGCTAACAAGAGCATGGCTTTTGAAAAGAACTCATCATTTATGTTGCATTATGAAGGCAAGTTAAAACTTTAACACTGTCTTTTTTTTGCTCTGCTACTCTCTCGCTCTTTCAAGTCTTTTACATAAGAGGCCAAGTGTAATACGAAAGTCTCTTTTTCTACTGAAAGTTAACAAAAAAAACTTGAAATAAAAGTGTAGGTCAGCACCAAGATCTAAGTTGAAAGAAAACGCATTTATTGTAAATATTCAGTTGTATGAATTATGCAGCCGTGGAGGTAGTTTGCATCTTGCTGCATCATGTAGTGACTTCGGAAACAGCACAGAAACCAGTCCAACCAATTAGATAACTCACTAAACTGGGCCACAGTGCTCCCTGCTGCGCTGCACATTTAGAGACTTCTTCTTTAATTCATAGTAAATAAATCATAAGCTGAATACATAGTCTGTTTGATGAAAAATGCCTCATTATACTGTGGATGAAACTTTGATGAGTACTGAGGACTCTCTCGATGGTTTTTAGCATTGGTTGTCTGTATTTTTAAGGTTAAAATATTTGGCAACCATTGTCTGACGTTTTATTATGCTCGAAAACAATTTGGGTTGTGTCTCGTCCAGGAGGAGCACAGCTGGGGGTCCGGATCTCGTGGCCAGGGGCCTGGAAGTCCAAGCCCGGGAGAGGGTGCTAGCCCAGGGGGAAGACTGGAGAGGACGCCCTCTTTCACCGCCGAGTGGGAAGAGGTGAGAGGAGCTTTTTCTTGACATGTACAGGAATTCAAGTTAAATTGCAATATTAAAGGAGGGTTAATCAGCAGCTTTACTGTGACACTACATAGATTTCTATTGAAAATCTCTAAACCAGCGCGCTTCTTCAAGTGAAGCATCTCTGCAGGGGGGCAGTGAAATCCTCTGCACCCACAGCAGTGAGCTGCTTCAGTTTTTTCCTCCCTTTGAAATCCACTTCGACTGCTACAGTGCAGAAGGAGCCCCAGCGCTAATTTAACATCTTCCCACATTGATTTTCTTCTGTAAGCAGCACTGGAGCTCCAGGGAAGACCAGATATAAGACAAGAATGCAGTTTCTGTTATAGAGGGGAGTGAGAGCACGGGGAGTGAGAGAGGAGGTCGCTGCTGCTGTGTGAGGTTTGGACTCGGTGTGTTTGTGCCCGGGGCTTCTTCAGCATTAACGGGTCTTGACACAGACGTGATCCATTGACTGGACAGCACTGCTGGATCTCGCCTCTTTATAAACTCTTTGGGGTCACAGACACATTAGCTTCTGCTCACTAGCCACAGACACAAACACACACTTTGGCAAACTGATGCATGCTGAAAACTAAAAATCTCAGACTATTTAATTCTATAATGAATCCGTCTCTATTTTTAACATATTGCTAATGCATGCGAGTTAAAGGTGCATTTTTGCGTGCCTCTCCGCATTTAGATGTTCATTAGTGCCTCAACACAGCTCATAACTTGCTGATGGTGATGAATTACCATATGGAATTTCCCATAATTCTCAGCAATTAAGGTGACCTTTCCTGTTTAATTGCGTGCTACGGGAGGATGAGATAACATGGCTTCAGGGAAACTGGAGTGATATATGGGGAATTCAGAGGAGAGAAAAAAAAAAGTTGTTCTTTTTGCATCCCACGCTCAGGAAAGAGAGGCATTATTAGCAAGAGGCGAACCACGAGGGATGTCGCACAACACTCGACGATGTGAAGATATCCACACTCATTAGTGCTACAGGCGTAATTAAGGTAGTTTCTGTATGTTACAAATGTGTGCTTTCATCAGATCAAACCAGTTTTATGTGTGCAGCACAAAATCACAATCACATTGCATCAGCGGGTTTTAATCCTGCTTCACCTTGGAAATTGCTTGGTGTTGCTTTCATTTATAATATTTTGCATCGCCATTGATCTGTGTCAACGTAATTGCTGTATAAAACGTGCTGGGTGTAAAACATCTTTTTCAGAGTGACATTGTTGTCAGTAAACCAATTATTTTTGAATGTTGTTACACTGCTTAAAAGAAGTGCAAAGGTACATACCAAACGTTGACATCCATTGAAACATTCACTATCTTTTTTTATTTTTTATTTTTTTAAAGGATTCTAGAGATTATTAACAACATTTCCAATGCAATGACTTCCTGTTTAACCTTCAAGAGAAGATGGCAAATTATATGGATGTTGCTGTATTCAGAGACAGCAGTTACATTCTTGTCTTATCACTTTTTTCATTTCCATGACAAAGGTGAAAAAATACGTAAAATGTTGAAGAAGGACAAGCCCAACACATATGAATAAGCGCTGACGGCATATGTCATTGAGACCTCTTGTGTCCGGTTTAATTTTAGCCATATCTCTCTCCAGTAAGCTCTGTTTAAAGGGTCACTCCACTTATTTTACACATTAAATTGTGTTTGCCGGTCTTACAGACATTCTACTGCTACATATGTGAAAAAAGTTCAAAATGAAAATGTATGAACAGTTCAACAACAAATGATCAATGTCGATACAGCAGAACCAGATATATCACCTTTTTTATTCCACCTGTTTCTCTTCTTTTGTCAAAATCAGGCACCTACATTCCCCACAATGCAATTTAGCCATGGAGTCATATCGCTGTAGGCAATTTATCAGATTACATGCAGCTTCTTCTGGAGCCACAAATAGCTTATCAGTCCTTTTTTCATATATGCAGTAGTACTCCCCGAGACCTGTCAACTCACTTTACCCGTTTAGCCTTTAATCATCTCCTTTTCTATATCAGTTTGTTTAGCCTCGAGGCTGCTTTGTGTGCGGTGACATCTACAGAAATTGCTACCTGTTTATCGAGCCGCTAAGATAAGATAACCTTCATGCTCTATCAGCTTCCAAACACTGTTTGCATTTGTCAGTCCCAGACCTTTAAACGTGGCTCTCAGACCAGCCGCAGCAAGGCCAGTTTCCTCTGACCCGTGGTGGGCCAGCGGTCCTGACAGGTGGATGGATGCGTAGGTCGCATAGTTCAGCGGACAGCAGCAGGTCCAGGGTCAGGGATGACCAGTTGACAGCCAGCAGCCAGACACTAATGAAGCCACTGTAGCTCCCTCCGATTCCGCTCTGCCTCTTCCTTCATCTCTGCTCCAACACATCTTTTTTGCCTCCTTTCTGCTTCTCCACGTTTTTTCAATTCACAGAGGGAATGAGTGACATTCAGCGCGCCGGCTGGCGTAATGATCTTGTTATGTGACACTTGAATCCAGAAATAGGGGTTAGCCTTATTACTGGGAAATGACTTTTCCCTTGCACATGCTGTACATCTCTGAAACTCTGGTTCTGTGTCTCCCTCTCTCTCCTATTTGCTCAGATCGACAAGATTATGAGCTCCATCGGGGCTGGAATAGGCAGCGGATTGGACATCAAGGAGGACACCTCAGGTAAAATACACGTGATTATATATGTCTGATCATGGGAGTAAATCTGATTTAAAGGATAATTCATGGTTTATTACATTACTTACTTCAGTAGCTTCAGCCAGCTTTACTATTGAATATAATAACACTGTACTCGATGTGGGAACAAGGCCAACAGGGCAATGAACTGTTGGATTAACAACCCAATTGCCAGAAAAAAACATTCAAACTCGCCGCATTCCAGCCTTCATGATTCTTTGGGTTCAATTAAAAAATGTCTCTTGTCATAATGCTTTGTTAAGGTTTAAGAACAAAAACACTTGGTTACGGTTAGAAAACATGTTTTGGCTTAAAATACGTGTTTTGGACCCAGCAAATATGGCTTGATTTGACCCGAGGTCCCTAGTTTTGCTGGCACAGACATAATTGGAAATGGTCCCAAGGTCTCCTTGGTTTCACACCTCTAAATGTTGAAACACAGACTCGAACTGGGGTCACTGGCTTTGTAGACCCTTCTACCTTCCGATAACTGTCAAGCTATAAACATGAAATGTGAACGTCACATGTCCTGACACATACTAATCTGAACGTATCTGTGGTTTGCAGAAACTACTGACATTTAATTTTTGGAACTGTCTTTTTTAAAAAAGGACTCAACAAATTAATCATATTATTTCAGCCACTTTAAAGGTAGAACTGGACTTCATGGCCAGTGCTGTAGCTGAAGTCTGTAAACTGTCATGAGTGTCTGCAACAGACTGTTTGATTATCTAATAAAGAGAGTTCAGCATTGAGCCTGTTAATTAGATAAATTGCAGGATTCCTCGGGAGTAGTCGACAGGGGATCCCCCCGATTAGGCTTCCAACTAAGACTGGAACGAAATTATTATTTTCATTATAGATTAACCCGCTGATTATTTTCACCAGTAATCCATTAATTAGTCTAGGGAATACCAAATAAATGTAAATAAAACGTGAGCCCAAAGTGGCGTCTTCAGCTTTGTTTTTGTCCAACCAACAGTCCAAAACCCACATCATCCTGTTTAAGAACCCCGAGCCAGCAAATGTTGGATATTTTTTGCATGAAAAACAATGAAATAGAATAGAAATGATGAATCTATTAACAAAATAGTTGGTGGTAAATTTTCTTTCAATCGACTTACCGATTTATGGGCTGATAGTTGTGAGTCTCTCAATAATATGGGGGTAAGGAGAAAATGTACATCATAAAAGCATTTTAAAAAGGAAACCACCACTATCCTGCAGAGCGCTGCAGACAGCTGACCCTGGTGGCTGAGTGATGTGGAGAGACCAAACAGGTGAAGTCAGTAAACATCCTCGTTGCTCTTTGGTTGACAGGATGCCAACTCTGAGAGGTGGAGAGCTGACGATTTACAGTTGTCTCCCTGCCTAACTTCCAATGAAAGCTTCATTCATCATAGGAAACCAAAAGGAACGATGGCCAAAACTACAAAAATAAGAGCTGAATTGTAATAAACCAGAATCCTGTTGATGTGTATGAACGTGCGTGGGCAATGCTGCTTTTTTTGACTTTCTTGTGCACATCGAATCCCCGCTTCTGCCAGTTCTTTCACCTGCGTACCTCGAATCCTCCGCTACTCATCTCTATTTACTGCGATGATCCCCCTCTCCCTTGTGTTAACTCCCCCATCCTCCACCTCCTGATCCTCTCCCCTCTCACTCTCTCCCTCTCTCTTTTCATCTGCGAAATGCAAAGCCGCTGCTAACCATGGTTACCACGGGGAGAGATCCTGTTTGTGCCAAACCAGCCCCCTCCACGACCACCTCTACCACCACCAACACACGCATTAAGTCGCTACGCCAAACACACACATAAACATATAGATGCGCCTGCATGTATACAATCAGTGTGGTGTGTGTGTGTGTGTGTGTGTATGTGTGTGTGTGAGTGGGAGGGAGCTGGGCTTCTTGCAGACAAAGAAGCTGGAGCTGCTGTGATGGCTATTATCAGCAGAGCGAGCCAGATATCTGTAGAGAGAGCAGGGTGACGATCAACACCCCGAGAGAAGATAGAGACGGGAGGTAGACAGAGGAGAGCGAGTAAGGTAGAGAGAGTGAGGGAATGAGGGAGGGAAGAAGCTCTCAGAGAGAGAGACACAGAGAGAGAGAGAGAGAGAGAGAGAGAGAGAGAGAGGAGGCTGCAGAAGCATACAGATGAGAGTGGGAGTACTTGATAAAGAGAAATCTACAGTGCAGGCAGCTCTCGCTCTTTCTCTCTCTCTCTCTTTCTAACACACACACACTCGCACACACACACACACACACATGCACACACACACGCGCACGCTCAGGGGAGCAGCCAAGCGAGCGCAACAGCTGAAAAAGGAAGCAGCTGCTGCGCTGTGCGCGACAAACACACTCGCTTCTGCTCGCGGATCTATACCTCCAGTCTCATCCAACACCCCACCTCTGGTAGGATTTTAACCCCAGGACTGGAGCTCTTTTCTGGATACAACTTCGGCCGTCACCCCCCACTGGATTCAGAGAAAGCGGCGTCTGGACGTCCTCACCTCCCCTTTACCCGCTTGCACCCTTGCATGCTGACCCCCCTCCATCCTCACCATGCCTCTAGCCTAGCCTCCCCTTCCACCTTTTCCTCCTCCTTCACCTTTTTTCCTCCCCTCTACCTGCCTCCCCTTCACTCTCCCTCTCCACCTCCTCCTACTGCTGCTGCTGCTGCCTTGCCAAAAGACTCCTCAAAAGCATGGCGGGCTCCTTCGACAGCCACTTTGCCCGCCATAACATGATGTGGCAATGCCAGCTGTCTCAGCCGGACTGCCGCTGCTACCGCGTGGACGGCTACTCCCTACTGAAGCGTTTGCCCCTCCACCCCCTCATAGGTCCCCGCTGCCCGCTGCAGTCCGTGGGCCAGTGGCTCGACTCCATCGGCCTGGTCCAGTACGAGAACCACCTGCTGGCCAATGGATTTGACAACGTCCAGTTCATGGTGAGTGTTTTCTCAAGTGTTATTTTTTTGAGAGAGAGATCTGGATGCACAGTTTATGGTTTCTCTCCCCTTCTTGTTCTTGTTCTTGTTTCTGTCTTTGCATTGGCTTTTGTTTGCTCCTCTTTCATGCTTCCAATGTAATCTCCCCGTTTGTCACACCTCCCTCTAAGCTCTCCCTGCTCCCCAAGGTGCAGCTCATCATCTCTCATCATTTTCTTTCCAGTGATTAGTCGTCTCCTTAACTCTTTCATCTTTCATTTGTCAGATTCCCTCATTTTTGTATCATCTTCCTCCCTTCCCATCATCGCTGCCTCTCCCAACTGATGCCATGTGAGGTCCTCCCACGCACAGAAATCCTACGCCACATCTCCAGCATCGAGCTGCAGACATTCATGCTCACACTACACTAAAAATGCATGCCATAAACCTGCATGTTTAAGGCTTTTTTTAGATGCATTTGTACGTGAGCACAAATAGAAATGCAACCACCTGTAGCCTGCGGATCAGGGTGCAACCTGATCCCCCCGTTTTGTCCGATGGTCTCTTCATCCACAGTGACGTAGGAAGAGAAACTCGCATTCAGAAACTCTTTTTTTTTTTTTATCTCGGTGTGGGTGTGCACGTATATGTGGGTTTCGTAAATATGAACAGGGAGAGACTCTAACGTTCAGTAGGAAAATGAGGAGAAAGAGGGAAAGCGAAAAGAGAGAAAACTGCAGCAGAGGCAGAAAAATGGGAGACGTAGCAGAGGGATGCTGACTGGATGAGTTTATCTGGAGTTGCGGATTGTCGCCGCTGAGGGGGGAGGAAAAAAAAAAAACGTATCTCAGAAACGGGAACTTCTCGAACCATTAAGAAAAGATGTTAATGGGTTTATCCAAAGGGGGGTTTTAAAAAGCAAAGCACTAAACAGCATTAGAGTATTTTATCAGCCACTAGAGGAGAATGTGTGTATTTATTTGACCTCAGCAGAAAAGGCACTTAAACATTCTTTCCTGCCATCAGCTCACACTGATTGCAGGCTTTAGTATATGTATTTCTGTGTGTGTGTAAGTAGGTGTGTGTGCATTCTTGTCCTCCACTCACTGTGACCTGCATCTGTTCATTTGGTTACCCTGGCAACAGGAGGGAATCAGAGAATTTCTCTATTTCATGTGCTTCTCCCACACGTGGTCAGCCAGTGCGTCTATGGGATTTTAGCCACCCTGTACAGTACGAGCGCCCTTAAGCGTTTAAAACTGGTTTCCTATGCAGACAGAAAGTGGCCTTTAATTGTGTGTTTGAGGACTCACGTCTACATTCAGACACCTCCAATCTCTGCAGCGGCTGATTCATGTTTTTTCATTCAAACCAGTTCAAGAGTGCTGCTAATACACCAGCATACAGACCTCATTTACTTCTTATTTAGCCTGTTTTCCTCACATCAGTTCAATCCATCAGCTGTATGGGAATGATTTGATCTAAAAACATCTATTTAAAGTTTTTACTGTATGCAAACAGGGTTAATAATACATATTAAGATTGTATTCAAATTGGTGGTACTTGGATTAAAACAGCTAGTCAGTGATGACATAGAACAAGGATGGGAAATTCTCTGTTTTACATCTAAATCCTTTCAAAGTGTCACAGTTGCGTCCAGCATGAACATTATTCTTTCCCACAGATTTGTGTGACTTGCATTCCAGGCTGTCATATAAACTTGGAATTTACCAGTAATCTGTATTTGATAATTATTTTACAGAGAAATATATACTTAACCTTCTGACCAGATTCAGTTGTGTTCCAGCAAATTGTTTCCCCACTCCCCAAAATTGTGACTACATTTAAACTTAAGCAGCCATGTTTTTTTTATTTTTAGGCCACTGGGGGCAGCACAACATGCTGTAAGACCCACACTGACATGTTATAGATCTTATAAAGTTGTTGGCATTCATTTGGAGTGTTTCTGGCTGTCTGCTATAGTCTAGTATTCACTTTTCCATTTCTGTTTTGATCGTACTGATGCCTGAAGGACATATCACCACCTAGAAACTCACTTAAAGGGTAACGTCACCAATTGTACATGTTATAGTGTGTTTAAAGGTCTTGGGGAGTACTAAATATATGGAAAAAATGAGTGTAAAGTTTTTTTTTTGTAGCTCCAGAGGAAGCTGCTGGTAATCTGATAAATTGCCTCCACTGATGTTATTAAGTGGGTAAACTGTATTGTGGGTAATGTAGGGCAAAGTGTGCAGAATAAAAAAGGCAATATCTCTGGTTTCCCTTTTTGTTTTATGTGATTATTTGTGTTTCAAAGCCAGATGCCTACACTATCCACAGTGCAATTTAGCGATTGATTTGTCAGATTACATGCAGGTTCCTCTCAGGCTTCAGAAGTACTCCCCAAGACCTCTAAACAGAATTTAATGAGTAAAATTCAGTCCAATATTTACTTTCCTTTTTAACCAATGCCTGAGGGAAACATCTCGCTCTTAAGCTGCTAAAAGCCCCGGTCAGTTCACCATCCAGTCACTTGCTTAATCTGTTTGCTGTGTGGCGCTGAGCAGGTAGCGGACGAAGGGTTTATCCGAGCCGCCTGCTGCTGGTGGAAACTACGCTGATGAGACTGAGAAAAGGCTGGTTGATGCTGGGGTTGCCCTTGAAAACACGCCGTCTTTTTTACTCGGTGCTAATATCAAAACTTAGTGCAGCTGTAAAATTCTAAAGCTACTTGAAAACAGAGGTCACGCACATTTTTCAGAAAACAAGATTTCTTTGTTTTTCACTTCAATTCCTGTAAATATCTTTTTACTGTCACCATTCATAAAATCATTAAATCAACCGCTGCCTCCAAGTGAAATTAGATTTAAAGGGGTACTATGTCATTTTGGAGAAGAAATTGAAAAATCAGAATTTTTATATTTCAAATATGAATGAGGAAATAATACGAACTCAGAACTATTTAGTTTCTCCATAAATTAATAAATAAGCTGGAGGTTCAAAGCTAGAAAAGTGGCGGGGTCCACCAAATATGAAAAGTAAACCAGTATGAAATTATGTTGTCATTTAAGGTCAATTTGTTTATTCCCAAAAAGAGAGAGAGTTTGTTTATTTAGTTTATTTAGAAATCAGTTAATGAAGATCTTTCTCTTCTGATAATTTACTCCCAAAAACTACGTAGTGCACCTTTAAATCAAAGTCGATCCCTGTTTTTGCTATCAGCAGGGATCACCCCTGTGAGATGCTGGCTGTCTCCGATCAAATTCAAACATACATTTACTTTTTCCCCATTTTCTGTGTGTTTACATCACATATAGACTTTTTTTTTTTTTTTCTTTTTAGCTCAGAACGTCTTTTTTCTCTATTATTTAAGTCCCCAGGTGAACCCTCCATTCATTTACACTCCCCCTCACACTCTCCTGCCATCATTCAGCGCACCGACGTATTTTACTCTCATTTGCACCTCGTTCCGAGGCGCAAACAGGTTTTGGCAGCACTTCTGAGAGACTTCCCCGCTCTCCTGGCCTCGCCCCTCTTGTCTAAAAGTGTTACTCAATGGCTCAGTTGTCTCGTTTGAAAATGCCTTTTGGATACAATTAATATAGACGATGAAACCGCTAAGATGACTTCAAAGTCCTTTTTTCTCTCTGAGACTGGGCCTCTCTCAGGGTCTTTCTTTGTTGAAAGTTGTTCTCGCGTTCCACTTGCTGAGCGGAGTTTTTAACCTCGTTTTGTCGTTCGTGACTACACAGGAAGGCAGTTAATGTTTTTCGACCTTGGGAGAACCACCACAAATTGATATTAATGCAGTTGAATTCGCAGGCTACGGGGGATTACATCGGTGTTTGCCGTGCTACGTTTTTATTTTTTTTCGCTGGCTGTGGATTCTTCAAGGAGAGGTTTGGGTCAGACTCATTCCAGCAGCCCTCAGAGTCGGGAAATCAAGTTAAAGTCAGCATGTATTAGAAAATAAAAGCATTTTCTTTGCTTTTTTTCAGTTGAAGTTCATGAGTAGATTTGACTGGTTTGCAAATTAATTTGACCCGAAGTCTGATCTATTGGAAAACGCTGAGAAAGGCATCACGTTCAGCGCAGGAATGTACACATGCACATAAACACGGGCCGTTCCAGTCCACCATTAACATTTACTACTAATGGAGGTTGTTAGTGTGGGTGTGTCTGCTCACCTTAACCAGCCAGTAGAGGACAAGTGCTGCTACACTGATGGACAAACAGCTAAAGGGGTGGAGTGGTAGTTATGGAGGCAACGTTTGATATAATGCAAAGGACACTGGGTATCACGTCCATTTTAAATGACAGTGCACATATGCATATATGTGAGAGAGGGAGGAGGAGAGCAGGAGCAGAAAGAGAGAAAGTCTAACCAGACTGAACACAGAAGCTGCACAGAAAGAATGAGCCACAACCAACATAAGCTTTCTTGCTAACGTCTGTGAAGATAAAAACAAAGCCACACACCTTGTTTTTTAATAACAAGTCAATTCACCGGCTCGACAGCTAATTAGCCTGTCAGCTGTTGCACAGGTTTTTTTCTTCCCATCATTTAAAATGATTACCTCACATTAATTGATTTCTTTTTTGTGTGGGGGGGGCATCTAGGGGCAGAGCGACGAGCTGTAAACACCACCATGACATACTGTCACGTTTAAAAGATAATATGTTGAAGTTGTTTGCCTAATTACGCATTCAGCATACACAGAGCAACTTAAGTATTCATTTACGCCGCATCGACTCAAAATCAAGCCACATATATTTGTCTAATTCCTCATCAGAAACAAACGTATTACAGCCCTGTCCCTGAGATAAATGGGACCTGTTTTTAGACAATTTTCACTTGTTGGCATTTTTTCCTGTGTAAAGTTATGTTTTTGGCCACCTGATGAGTGCAAGTCCACTATTCACTCTCTATTTTGGTTTCCACGCATGCCTGAGGGAAATATCTGACTCTTTAGCTGATAAACGGTCCACTTTGTTCACCAGTTAGTCATTCACTCTGTCTGGTTTTATCAGAGCTTTTAGCCCAAAACAGCTGCCTGCTACTGGTGGAAACTACAATGTGAGAGCAATGAGACTGGAACAACAGTATAGTTTAAGGCTGTACAAACAATATATTTAGCTAAACATGCTGAATGTTTGCATAGAGTTGTGGGGAAATGCAGCCCGGTGATCAATCTCTGGCAATTTCTATTTCTTTTTCATTCATTTAGAGTCATATTTTGAGTTAACTAGCAAATGTAAGGCTGTAAATATAAACTGTAATGTTACATCTGTTATCTTTTAACTGCTTAATGCTCCACTTCGTTCAACACGTAGCTGCTGTTATTTGATTCCAGGTTGAGAGGTATTTACCTGAAACCAGCTCCCTGCTGGGTCTGGGAATGATGCTGATGAGAGCAGAAAGTGTGCTGCTTAAACAGCCACATGGTGCCCAGCTAAAACCAAAACATGAAGCTGAAAGATGCTAAAACGCTTCGCAGAGCTACGAGACTGTTTTCTAACGACTGCAGGGGAAAGCTGCAGCGTGGTGAACCAGACCATCACAGCTCCACTCGGGCCGGCTGACGATGCCTGCGACTCGGCCTGTCAGGTAGCTGATGACTGGTTTAGAACGTCATGTCATGTCATGTCATTGTCCAAACCACTTATCCCTTTCCATGGGGTTGCGGGGTGTTGCTGCTGGAGCCAATCCCAGCCTTGTCTCAGGGCGAGGGCAGGGTACTCCCTGGACAAGTCGGCAGCTCATCGCAGGGCCCTCACTAGTGAGCAACGTGGGGTTCAGTATCTCGCTCAAGGACACTTCGACATGCAGCTCAGCACTGCCCAGAGCTGGGATTTGAACCAGTGACCTTCCGATCACTAGTCGCTCTACCCGCTGAGCTACAGCCGCCCCTTGGTTTAGAACGTAATGAACGTAATGCAGTCAGCGTGTCTAGAGTGACATCTTTCACATCACAAACTCCATCACTTCTCCGTTTCGTCTGTTGTAAATAAAAGAATATTGACTTATAATGATTTCAGTCAGATTTTTAATATTGGTCTGTTTTTATTGGCAAGGTCTGGGACATGTTCCTCCCCAGTGCATCCAATCAGATAAAGGCTGGTCTCCTGTGATTTAAAGCAGCGTCTCAGGTCCTTGCATGTTCTGAGGCACTTAGCACTGGATCTTTGGCATCTTTATGATACTCGTCTGTAGCAAAGAGCCCATTCACCTTGCTTAGTCCTCTGACTGCAGCCGCACTGTCCCTGTTAACACTTGTCATTACCATCAAACATACGCGCACTCCTCATTAAACGTGGGCACGCCAGCATAGGGGCTGGGAAATGTGACCAGAATATTGAGCAAGAAGAAGAAGAAGGAGAAGGAGGAGGAGGAGGAGGAGAGGGGCTGAGGCTGATAGTGGAAAGATGGAGCGTGATTCTTTGTGGCTCACTTGAGAGATAAACTCTCATAAAGCATCACATAAACTGATGCTTGGTGGATCGTGATGCCGCTGTCATGAATAGTGAAGGTTTTCATGTTAAAGCTGTATATCAAGAGAGGTTCTTTTTTTTTTTTTTTTGCCGCACAAGGAATTGAAAGATAAAAGACAAGTAGGGCGGGGATGGGTTTGCACATGGAGTCACAAAAAATGAACAAGGGCGCAGAAGTACATAGATGGCAGAAATGAAGAGATAAGGCGCGATGTCGTGCTGCGCTTACTAAAAAAAAACAGGAGCAGCCGTGAGGTGACTGAAATTAATTCAACCCAAGTGTTGCTTAGAGGGAAGACACACATTATTTGAGATGAAATAGTGACGCTATCCATCAAAGGCTCAGTGGCGGAGCCTCTAATCCCTCTCAGAAAGGTGTTCATTAGTCTGGAGGACAATGTCGTATGAATATAAAACTGCCACCATATTTAACACAAAGGGTCCGACTAGTTCACACGCCAATACGAACACACCGAAGCAAACAGGCTGACGTATCAACTGTATAGTCATGCCATACATTTCACAGCAAATACCACTATCCCACTAGTAGATATGCCCACCCTAGAGCCTACCACAGCCAATGAGTGTGCAGACAAGTGACCAACTCTCTCTCCTCTCTCCTGTCATGTAGTCAATGAGATTTAAAATCGAGAAATATATAGTTTATATCCATATTAAAGCCCTAAACCTGGAAATTAAAGTGCACGTTTATGCAGTTTTAAGCATTTTGCGCTTTAGAATAGGCTGTTTTTCCATCTAAGCGCTTGTTTTTTGACTACTTTATATGCATAAAGTTTGTGTAATTAAGGAAATAAAGAAGTATGTCAGTTGTTGCATCTGTTACTCTCAGTAAGGGGTAAAATGGGTTTTTTTCCTTACCATTTCCTTAAAAAACATTTACAATGAAATTGTTATGTAATTTGAACTCGGAATATGTATTTCAATCATCTTATAACCTTTCGAAGAGCCTAAAACAATGCCTGTACTCCGAACAACATTGAATCTACTTTGGAATCAACTGGCATATATACGATAATATACATTACAATATATATATACATTCAATAGAAGAGATCAGGTAAAGTAAACTTGCTGTAAGTCACTGCTTTCTCAATTATGCTAAATAAATAAGAACACAAATACGTTTGTAAAGGGACCAAAATGAATTATGGACAGGAATGCAAGTGAAGACAGTGAGCAGATGAATAGTAAGTACGAGAGAGGCAACAAATGAATGAGAAACGAGGACAATTTCTTTTATAGCAGAGCGACGGAGAGGAATGAGAGAGGAAATGCAAAGAGTGAACACACAGGCGGAGAAAGAGATACAGTAGGCTGGGCATGATTTGTCGTACTCTCCTAGCCTTTTCGTGCTGATAATGGCCTCCACTAATGTCACTGAATATCAATTCTTGCTCCATCTCTAGACTGAACTCCCCCGTGCTGCTGTGCATGAATTTTAATTCCTTGCGTTCAGAGTGTTTGCGACCCACTGCGGCGCCGTTTTTAAGCGGCGCGGTCGAGGTATCATAAGCTCACCACAGGCCGTGGCAATTTTATCAACACTGTGGATGCTTAACTCCATCCGCCACTGGCAAAATAGATTGTTAGCGTTCCCACAAGCGCTGCATACCAAGTGTGTAGGTATTTGTCACGTGTATGCAGGATAGAAAAGACGTGTTTACTCCTGGAAAACAAACCATTTGGGCATCGGGAGGAAGAGCAGAGCCTAGAAAACACACAGTACAGACATTAATTGGCTTCTGTCGTCACTCTCGTCTGTCCTCAATCGAGTAATATTGATGTATTTGTGACTTCATCCATCATGTTCACCTGGCAGGTATGGGACAAACGCAGTGTTGAGACAAATAAACAGGAGGGAATAAGTTCGGAGAGTTCAAACAAACATTGAGGAACTCTTTCTTTCAGGGTCCCAGCAGGGAGCAATTAGTCATGCCTCTGAATCCCCCCACGATCGACTCTGCCCCGACTCTCAGTCATTACTCTGCTGTGAAGTTGTTGCACGGTAACTCCCGCTCTGCGCTCTATTAACCAGCCTGGGAGCTGATCTATGAACTGAGCCGTTCTCACAGAGACCCCGGCGTACAGGTTGGCGAGGAGAATGTGGAAGGAATAAATTTAGGATGAGCCCAGTGAGCTCCTGCTGCAGCGCAGGGAACAGACCGGCGGAGCCCTGGAGGCAAGTTAGACTAATAAGCCTGCAAGTGTGTTGACATTTTAAACTTTTATTCATGGAGGGAACATTTTGAGAAACTTGCCAGGGAGCATAAGGGACAAAAAAATGTTGAAATCAACAAAGTGCATGGATGAACAAAATAAGAGCTTGGATTACTAGAACCATGTGTTGAGTTTAACAGTCTCCTTCATATGAATTAATAAGCCTAGGTGAGCAAATAACTTAAAAGAGCAGAGTAAAGATGATTTAATGGAAACAGTAAGAGTTTTAATATGGACCTTTGACTTTCAGAATAAAAGCATCCAGCCTGCAGGACCTTAAAATGTCTTCAGTCTAAATTTATGAGGTCTACATTGGCACAGATGTTTGATCAAATATCATTCATCCAGTTATCAAGTTATTTCTGTCAGATTGAGTCAAGCTCTTCTGATGAAAGTCCACATTTCTGATGTTAAAAATCGTTTGACCTATACCTGTCTTGGATTTTTACGCTTGCACTCACCTGTCAGCAATATGCAGATAAACCTCACCCGCTGTAATAACCATACTTCAACATAAAAAAAAGCACCAAATTTAAGTGTCTGACACCTGTAGACACCCTCAGAAGAGTTGGGTCAGGTCCTTTTGTTATCTGTGTACTTGTACAAGTGTGTGTTTCTTTTACTGAAACTCTGTGTGTCCTTGCAGAACGTTTTTCCTCCCTTAAAACATTAGAGTATTTTTAACCTAGATGTTTATGGAAGTTTTTGGCAGCTAGCAGTCATCTTCTCCTCCTGTGATTTTGGCCTTTCACAGATATATCACTGACTTAATATTGCCTGATATGCTCTGATTTGAAAACATCTTGTTTTTACAGAACATCATGCAGACATATATATCCCCAATGTAATTTATAAGCACCAAATTCCTGGTGAAGTTAACTACGCTGAGGTCATTTTGAACGATCAGGTTTATTGTTAAACTGTGAAACAGCCTGCCTTCATCACAGATCAAGCATCCTTGGAAAAAAATGTGTTTTATGTATATTTTCTTAAACAAGGTTCCATTGAGGTCCAGCAGAAGGGGCTCCACTTCACCTCAGGCTCAGATATATTTTGGTTCTGTCATGGTGTCACTCCAGATTTCGGTTAAGTCCATAACAGCTACAACTACTAAATAACACATTTTTCAGCATAGTATCCTTCCAGGCTTCCGGCAGGTGGAAAATGAGTGATCTGCCAGACTGTTGATGTATCTGCCATTTTTTTTTTTACTCCTCTGTGAAATGTCCTATTTCATCCATAATGCATTGAGTTACAGGCTTTCCAAGTCAGTCTTACATTAGTCACTCATACAGAAGCTTCTAGCTGTCTTTATACAACTGGCCCCAGATCAGATGCATTGCACAGGGGGCTCCTTTGACTATCCAGCCTGAATAACCTAACATTCCCCCTCCGCCTTCCTTCTGCGTTTGATATTTCGGTAGCTTGTCAGGTCTTGACCAGTTTGTAGACCTGCGCCGGTTCAAAGCCCTCCAGTTAGTAAATGTCTGGCAATTTACCGTGTGATGATCTTGTAGCTTAGGCGAGCTGATCCGGAGTCTCAAAGTAAACTCGCTTGCCCTGAGATCTCTCCGGCGAACGTTCTTCAGGACACTGCAGCGAAAACTCAGCGACAGCTACCTTCTGCCTGAAATTAAAATGTCACAGCCTCTGAGCAAAATGTCCTTTTTTTTTCGAGGGGAACCACAGTTCCCCCGAGTCGACGTCTCGACAGAAGCAGAGGGAGGAGAGAGCTGATTCCTGCTATCTACCTGCTTCTTCTTCTCCTCGCTTCTTGGATGTTTATCACTATTATTAGCTTGACAGGAAGGAGATGCAGAGGGGCTGACAGATGTAATCCTTCAATCCTACACCAGACTCTGTGTGTGTGTGTGTGTTGTCAACTGCATCCAGGCTGGACACACAGTCCATCTCCTGCTCTTTCGTTACCATCATTTGGGTGATTACGTTGCTTTACCTTCCACTTCCATCAGAATCTAGACTTCTGATGGTATTTTTGGCTGAGCTGGACTTTCTGTCTGCTGCGGCTGTCTGAATGCAGACCACATCTCCTCCAATCACAGCTTTCCTTGTAATTATCTGTCTGCATGAAGACTTTCTGTTTCTGACTCTCTGGCAGGGTCTCTTAAGGTTTCCCATTGGATTAATTAAAGGTGAAGATCTGACACCCTTACAGGCTGCTGTGTGTTCAGAGTCTTTATTAAAAATATCAAACTTGGCATCTCCTGCTACTGTCCCTTGGTTGTAGCTTGGCAAATTATGCTTCGTTCATTCCTGTCTTCTCTTAGTCAAGGAATTTATGATATTTTCACTCACAGATTTCTTATTGTCCTAAAAACAAACCATAGGTTTAATGCTTCGGCCTGTTTGGTAGATAGTGTAGCTACACAGCAGTAATCAAAATCTCACAGGTGACAATATTGAACTGCACCTGACTATGAACAGGTGCACTGTAAACACCTCTTCTTAAATCTTGCATGACTATGAATGACTTGTACAGAAACAGAACGACCAAAACATCCCTGCACATGTGAATCTCTCCTCCATCTACACGCCTGCACTTCAGCCACCTTTAGAAAGGCGATTTAAAAGAGTATTTTCATGTTTGTCATCTACAGTGAACTGATCATATCTGGAAATCTGTTTAAAAAGGAAAGTTGTAACCATGGTAACTACTTTGTGATAATGTAACTTAAGTCTCTGCTTCAGCTCACATTAACAGGAGACGGGTTCGGATATAAAAAAACAAAAACTGAACAGAATGTCCATTTCTAAGTGCTGTATTGTCAGTAACTGGACGTGTTTCAGGCTCTTAAAGACGTTCCACCTCTCGTCCAAGAGTCTTCTTCAGTTCTCACTCACTGGAGGGGAGCCTCTGGTTAAAACCCCCCTCCAGTGAGTGAGAACTGAAGAAGCCGAGAGGTGGAACGTCTCCAAGAAACTGAAACAAGTCCAGGTGTCTACGATACAGCACGTAGATTCACCTGGATGAGTCGGGTCAGGCTTGGTTTGGACACAAAATGCTGCCCAATCCTCATTTTGTGTTGCAAACCACTATCATTCCTTTGTATTAATCTGCACAACTTTCTGTACTCTATACAAACTTTTATTTGGTTTTGCTTGTGTTGTTGGTTAATGCATCTCTGTCAGAGTTGTGAAGAGGTAATGCAGTGCAGACTTTTCAAACCAGCATGTAAAGTAAATTACCAAACAGCTCTAATGGAACTGAAAAAAGCGTTAAGAGTCTGAGTCTGGACGTCTTAAACTGTGAAGTATCTTTAGCAAAAAAAAACATTGTACACACTATTTGTGGTTGGAGGGAACTTCCTGTATTTTTAAACCTGGCCCTATATTGACATGTTTTGGTGCATAAATGATTCATACTGACCAGAACTTTTGGAATCGGTCCAGCTGGCAGCTGCAACACGGCTGCAGTGTAATCCTTTGGGGCAACTCTGATCGTCAAAGTTACTTCTCCTAAATCTAATTGTCTGACAACATTACAGAAACATTTCCCTCAGAGATAGAGCTCTTTGTGAAAGATAAAGATCCTTTTTGCAACCAGAAAAACAAGCCTCATTCAGGGAGAGGCCTTGCTCTGAAATCTCATGTGATAAGTCATTAGCCTCATTGGCTTGGTCCTTTTATAAACTACCTGTGTATAAAAGGAGGCAAACAAGTCGCTACTAAATCTCTGTTTTAGTGAGGACAGCGATCGCTGAGTGCCGCCGCTGTTGTACACTCAGACACTGCTGTATTGTTCGCTCTGGGTGGGCAAATCCTGCACAAATGTTAACCTTCACTGTTGTTTTGTTCCTCTGCAGGGCAGCAATGTGGTGGAGGACCAGGACCTGCTGGAGATCGGTATCCTGAACTCAGCCCACAGACAGCGCCTCCTGCAGGCCATACGGCTGCTGCCCAGGGTCAGTACAGCAGCTAATCACACACTGTGATTAACATTTACTACATCTGAGCTTTCTGATCGGAAAATATTGCAGCAGTCTCATGCAAGTTACATAAACTCATCAAATTTTAATCTGCTCCAGTCTGTATTTCCAGTTTAAGACTGTAGGGTTAACAAATGAGAGCTAATGAACACTCCTGCTCCGTCCCAGTTCCCATGTGATATAACTCTCTGTGGGTTAGGATTCTTTCTGCATGTTCTGTAGAATAGTGCAAAGCGCCGAGGAGTTAGCGAGGGGGGAGGAAAGATGCACTAAGATACAGTGCTGGAGATCCCAGCATCCAAACATCATTAAATTACATGATGCAATAAAGCTGTTCACATTTTGCTGAGTCTAAATCCACACTGTCCCGGGAAAAAAAAAAATGCCAGCAGTTGGTTTAAAAGCGGGAAGAAGCTGCTGAAATAATACAAAGAAATACTTACAGACTTATTGGAAAGTTTTTGTCAAGGTCGAACGCCTCTGTGTGTGTGTGCGAGAGACAGATTGTGAGATCAAAGGTGTGCGACTGTGTGAGAGCGAGAGCAGAGAAAAAGGAGTCGGTTAAAGGAGAGGACGGAGAGCGACGGGAGACTCGGAGCTCAGAGATAAGCAGGTTTTTCATACAGACACCCAGAAAACTTTGATCCCCAGCCTCCACCCCTCACCTCCGCTAAACTTTCCAAAAAAAAAAAAAAACACCGTAAAAAGTTTAACCTTTACCTCTCGTCTGCCCTCACACACGTAGGCACAGCTTAAGGTGGAGGATGTGGGATGTTTTTTCTTTGAAGCACCATGAATTCTCTGAGGCTGTTTTTTTACTTTCAAAATAAAAGAGACTGAATGATGAATTTTCAGCTGCGCTCGTAAAGTCTCTCACTCAAGGCGGTCGACCCCCTGCTGTGAACATCCTATTCTGCCCTTTCTCAAGCTTGTGTTTATTTGTTTGCACTGCAGATATTTGTTTTTAATGCTTGTTAAAGTCGTGTTGTATTTTTTAAAAATCCACACTGTTCGAGCTCAGTATCTCCTGTACTCCTCCCGTGCTCTTCCAAACTGGGGAAGCTATCTGACACAGAATGAATCTTTAATGATCCGCGTGTTGAAATGAGGCTGCTGCAGCAGAAAAACACACAGAAAATGAGAAAAGTGCAGCACATCAGTGAAACATAGTGCAAACAGAAATCAAACAGCTGTCATGTTATGTAAGAATTAGGTATATAGGCTGTAATGTAGTTAGCATTTGTACAGACCGTACCTTGAGATAAACAGCTGTGCTAGGTTTAAAAAGCTCCAGGTCAAAGGTAAGACACCAGATGGGCAGAAAAACAGCACAACACATCCGACGTTTCCTCACTAACTGTAAAAGGCAAATTCATTTCATGAAATCTTCCAAGAAGTCAGTGCAGAGATATGAAGAAATATGCTCAGCAATCTTGTAAAATAACTGCAGAAAAGTATTAAAGAGGAGACGTTATGCTCAAAAAACACATCAGTTTTCTCATGCTCATACACCCAGTCTCTGTTTTAGCTCCTGTCTCTTTAAGGCCCGCCTCCTGCATATCCATTCTGCTCTGATTGGACAGCACACACACGCCTGAGCCAGCACCGCTAGCCTTGCTAAATTAATTTCTGAAGTGTCAAACTAGCAACCAGGCAAGTTTGCGACAGGGTGACGTTGTGTGATGTCACGGGAATACTGACGAGGCGTTTCAGGAGCAGTGTTTTCTGTGGGAAGGAGGAGCTTCTCTTAATTTTTAGATCTTTTAGATGCACTAGAACCAATAAAACACTGAAGGAGAGGGGAAAATTGAAAAAAGTATAATATGTCTATTGAGTATATATTAATACTTTTCTCCCTGCTCTCTGTGCCAAAGGTGCGGCCCGTCGGTTACGATGGCAACAACCCCACGTCGGTGGCAGAGTGGCTGGAGTCGCTGGAGCTCGGCGACTACACCAAGTCCTTCCTCGTCAACGGTTACACATCCATGGAGCTGGTCAAGAAGATCTGGGAGATCGAGCTCATCAATGTAAGTCACATTAATATTCCCACATGCTGCTAAAAATGTTCATTTTAAAGTCTGCATGTTTCTTACTGCCAACAACTCCCAAAGTATCGTCACAAACCTCCATTGTGAAACACACTGCAGGTTATTTTGAGTGGATCCCACATACACCATCCTGCTGCCACACAACACTCGGCAGTGCACCAAATATGTATTAATCCACAGTTGAAAATAGTCCCAAACACTCGCTAAATATTAACCATAGTGCCTGGCTGCTTTAGGAAATGATTTTTAAAGAGATAACAGTGTGTTTAAAGACTTCTTGTCAAAGTTAGCAACCTCTTTCTCCCAGCAGTCCAAAGCGTCTGTGCTAGAGCTGTAATCACCAATGAACTGAGCTAACAAGCTAACAGTAGCTAAAGCCATAAGTGTATGAACATGATACAGTTAGCAGTTACTCTGATGATCTGCTGCCTTAATTTGTTGTCAGGTAGCCAGTTCTTAAATATTGCCCCTTTTAAAAGACAGTTTGCAAGGTGGGGCACCAGGCATTATGGGAAAAAGTCAAGATAGCTCTGCCTCTGCTGCTTCAATTTTGACTCCTTTACTTTAAACATGTCTCTCTCAAGTCACCCGCCTTTCTGACAGTGCAACACTGAAACACTTCATATTTTTATGTCTTCATTATGAAGGAAAAGGATCAAGTAGGGGAGGAAATATTGTTAGTTTCTGTGAACTGGACACTTGTAGTGTGAAACAACTTCTGTTTTCAATCGAGTGATGCTATCGTAATGCTAATGGAGTAACCCCTCTTGTGTCAGCACACAGTCAGACATTAGCGTTGCAGGTCACAGGCAGATATTAACTTCAAGCAGTGGAGGAGAAGTTTTCAGCTTTAATGAGGTCTTCTGAAGGATTTATTTTCTTTGTAATAAAGGGCATCAGTTGGGTCTTTGTGAAGCTGAATGCTTGTTGGTTTCTTGTCCTCATCTCTCACCTCGGTGACAGACTGAATTTGTTTCTCCTGCTCAACATATCACACTGGAGACCCATAAATCAGCACACACACATGCTCTGTCCTTTGGCTTTCTATCCAGAAAATGCAGCTGAGGTCGATGCGAAAGTTTACTCTGTGAAGGGGAGGATGCCGAGGCCATACAGTACTGTGCAGAATGCCCATCAGGCATTTCTCCTCATTACCGCGCCATGCGTGCTAAGAATACAAACAGGAAGGGAGGTGCATTTTTGCTCCTAAATCTTTTTTTTTATTCTCGCCATAACAGCTCTGCGTTTTGCCGTAGAAGTTTTGTGATTTCAAATCTGCAGCAATAAAGAGCAGGTACACAGTTTTTCATCCGCTTTCCCCTGATTGAATCCTCCCCCTCTGTAAATATCCGTAATGCTGGATGATAACAAGATTTGACATTTGAGCTCCCGTGTTGTCACAAGTGGCGCAGGTTTATGATTCAATTTTTACCAACATAAAATCTTCAGTAGAGATGGGATTTGCTGCAGCCTGATCTCATCGCGGCGATGTGCTCCTTTGATGCTCCGAGTGTAACGAAATCATGCTCGATTGCAGAGGGCGCCTGTCTGGCTGATTTCAATGAGAGAGAGAGGGAGAGAGACAGAGAGGAGAGAGAGAGGAGAGAAGGGGTGTTTTTCCTTCCCAGCGGAGGATAAAGTGATAAAGTGATGAGTGATCAGCTGGAGGAGGTGGAGAGGGAGTTATATAAGCATGTGGGATGCAAGATGTTTCACAGCGCTGGGGATGCCGCCCACATGCTGCGCTTATGTGCGTGTGTGTGTGTTTCTGGACGCATATGCGAGTTCGAGGACGTGTTAGTACATGCTTATGTGTTTATGTATGCATTTAAAAACTTACCGCTGTTCAAACAGAGGCACAACTGTACATCAGTCTCCTTTTTTTGTTACGTAAAACAGAAGAGCCCTGAAGTCTAAAATAATGTGCAAACAGTTTGAAGCACATATATAACATATACCCCCTAAAGTGCTCTTATTTAAACCTGCCTGTAGATGAAAGTGTGTTGTTTTGTAGAAGGACTCTTGTCTGTGCGAGTGAAGCTGCACTGCAGTACAGATTGAGACCACTAGAGGCTGCACAAGCACACAAACTAGGCGTCCACGTACATCTGAGTACCAGGAGTGTTTCACTGAGCTCTTTTATTCCAGTTAGGTTAAACCTTAATGGTATAGCACAGATTTGAAAACAATCATCCAAGCAATGCAGGCACACACATGAGAGAAAGTTTGAGGTGATTGTATTGGGCAAACAAAACAATCATGTATAGAATCATCATAAATAAACGGGGGGAGAAAACAAAAAAAAAGAAAATAGCATTGAACTATTTTTTGTATTTATGTTGCAGAAGGTTTTTTTTTTTTTTTCTTTAGGATGATGTGAGCCAGACATTTTAATTACAAAGAGTGCTACATCTTTCTTTATTCTTTTATGTCCATGGTGGAGAAGTGTCAGATTTAACCAAAAGGCTTTTTTCCATCTTCAGCTCCAGGTTGATGTTACAGTCTAAGAAATAAAACATGACATGCAAAACAAAACAACATCAGTATCAGGTGGGAAGCGTGGCAGGGTCATCCCCTCCATTTCACTGAGCTTTGCAACCTTCCAAGCAAAAACTGCTGACAAAAGTTACCTCGAATACATTTCATAGTTGTCCAGGAAGTCATGGGAAAGTCACGCCCGGCCCTCTCAGCACCTTCGGGATGAATTTGAATGCAGACTGTCAACCTGGCCCTCATCACATAGGTGTGATGTTCATACTTTGGTTGTGTTTTAATATGAGATCTCATTGATTGTGCGTGTGTGAAACGATAGAAAGAGTGTAACGTGTGTGTGTGTGTGTGTGTGTGTGTGTGTGTGTGTGTGTGTGTGTCTGCTGTACCAGCTGTCCTCATTCCTGCGCACCACTGCAGCAGTACACTGCCACTGAAGAAGTCTCTGGGGTGATGGAGACGCCACTGCTGTACCTGAGAGAGAGGTGTGTGTGTGTGTGTGTGCAGATATATAATAGAGTGACACGGTGAAGGACATATGGATTTAAGAGAAACAAGGGGATGAAGAGAGAGAGAGAGAAAGAGGACAGGGAGTCTGAATAGAATTTGGCCGCTGCTTTCATGTAATCGCCAGATAATCGCCACGGGCAACAGATGCTGTGGTGTCCAGGGAGACGAGGGAGGAGCATTAAGCGTTGTTGGAGCAATTTCAAATAGAAGGATACAAGTGCGTGTGTGTGTGTGTGTAGGTGTAGGTGTGTGTGTGTCTGCATGTCCTTTCGATTGGGCACATATGTGCAGTCCTGCTGTTGTGGGATTACAAGAGCATCTGAAAACACCTTTTAATCCTGCCTGTCCTCTCTCACACACACACACACACACACACACACACACACACACACACACACACACAATATACTGCAGACAGAGAGCAGGTGCAGCTCTCTCTGTATTGTGTGTGTGTGTGTGTGTGTGTTTATGTGTTAGGAAGTGTGTCACTGTGGATGTCAGGTTTTATGTCATCTGAGTAGATTGACTCATCTGAGTCACACCTGGTCCAGGTTAACTCTTACATTTAGTCCCCATTAATCCCACCATATGACGACTCAGGTCTGAAATCCAACTTTCATTTTTTCTAAACCGTAATCAGAGGCCAGTTTTCAAGAAGATACAGGGCTCCTGACTTATTCACCTCTTTTTTCAATTTGATATCTTTTCCATCGTCCACATTTTTCCCTGCTGTCAGTTTCTTTGTTATTTATATATAATTTGTCTGATTTAAAACTCAGGTGTAAACTCATTGTGAGGACAAAAAAGGATGAGGCAAGAAACTGTTTTTAATCAAACTAAAGTGGAATTGTGATATTATTATCCAGACATCCATCACAGCTCTCATGTTGGCGGCCCCTTGACAGCCTCCCTCAAGCCCTTTGATCATTTTATTACTGAGCTAATTGGCTCATTCATTAATTAAAAAAAAAAAACTCTGGGTATCACAGAGAACAGATCTTGTTTATTGAGGGCATCCAACAAGCCATCATCAGTGCTGATCAATCACTCAATCAATCAAACTTACAACAGTAACAGCAACAAGAATCACAATAAAGATGAGATTATAAAATCATTAAAAAGTCTCTTGTTACAAACTACAAATACTTGCTTGACAAATCAACCAAAATAAAATACAAATTACTGGAATGAGAACATATTTAAAGCAACATTATATCACTTTTTTACCTCAAAATGACAGCTTCAAACTCAATTTGATGCTACAGTGTCTTGTAACACGGTGAACTTGTTTCTGCACTATGTGACTTCAGTGAGAGGGTCGAATCACACACATGTTTACTTACAACAGTGGTGTTGCATTTAGAAACTCTACAGGGGGCACCAAATCACACAAAATGCCAATTTTCAACATAATGTTTCTTTACCACCTGTATGATCATCAGTCTTTTTATTACCAGATTTCAGAACAGCTTTATTATTACTGATAGAAAATAAGACCAAACTTCTAATTAATGCAAATAATCCTTCAACATCTGCGTATGTCAAAAGAAAATATCCAGTTAGTATTGATAATATATGTACAATTATTCTTGGCAGCTTCAGTTCAGTAGTCATACTGTTCTGTCCTGTATGGTAGAGTGGGAATTAAAAGCCTTGAGACCTGAAATGAAAACTCATTAAATTAGACTTTCTGCCTTTTGAATTATTAACTTTGTATTAATAATTAATAATACTATAAAAATGGTGGAGCAAGTTTGCATGTACTGCTTATAATTGAGTTTTTTAACACTATGCTAAGATTTGACTAATCATGTTCTACTGAACGTTCTGAGCCCATTCACTTCCAGCTGTATTTACAGTCAGCTGACAGCTGATAAATAAGTGATTACAAATTAATATTCAAGTAAAATATGAAACATTTAGTGGGTACAACCATCCAAAGGAGTATTTTCTGGCATTCCTTCGTGTCAGATGATTGTAACCGGAGCGCCGTATGCAGATTTGTCTCTCTGGGGAGCCGCCATTTAAGCTGCTTTGTGCCCTTAATTTTCCCCCGAACCCAAACTAATTTAGACGGCCGTGTCGGGCACTTGAGAACGCAATCATGGCGACACATTCTGACTCTATCAGCGTGCTTTTAATATCACAAGTCTCCTGGTAAAATCTGCCAGCTGTCTCAAGAACAATCTTTGCTGTGCCTCGACCCCGGCTTGTTTGAGAACGTGTTAGCTGGATCATGTTGACTCAGAAAAGCGTCACATTACAAAACATAAATATTGTTGAGTTGACAGTCTTTTGGGTCAGTTTTTGACTGGAGGAAAAGGATAAATTGTTCTGTAGTTCAAAATATTTGAAGATATGTATATACAGTTGTTTAAAAATACAGTTTTTAAGATAAAATATTGTCTGAAAACCTTGAAAATCTTTGAAATATTTTAAAACACAACTTTAGCCAGACAATAACCTTTGATCGACTGTCTCTTTTGAATGGAGCCTTTATATACATATTCATTTTCCTGCAGTGCACTGAGCCGCAGACTCGTCCCGTCTGAATCCACACGGTGGTGCTGCTGCCTCGCCGCTTCACTCGCAGCGCCTCGTCTAGGATGCGAGTAAAGTACAAAACAACTGCGTCAGGGCTGCAAATTGCTCTCGTTTCAAGTGAGTCCTCAGAGAGTCCAGAGCGAGGCAATTAGAAACGGATTTCGTTTTGGAAAAGCCACCTTCACGATGGTGGAGTGCAGATAGTTTCTGGTCCTTGAGGAACAATTCCCTTAATGTGTTCTAGATGAGTGGACCCTGATATCACAGAGGAGGGTCCCTTCAAATGTGTGTGTGTGACTGTGTGTATTTTCTGTGTTTTGGTTACCTGAGTGCTGTGCTGAGAAAAGGGAAGCATTTGATTTCTGGTCCTGCTGTATACCTTTTTTCTTCCTCTTGATCAGCGGTTGGTTTTGATCCCTTAATATGAAGCAACATATCATTTCTGCTCCTCCTTTTAATGGAGAAACGACAAGAAACACTCAAAGATGAGGAAAAAGTCTGAAAGATAAACATCATTTTGGTTTTCAGAATAAAGTTTATTTTTTCTTTGGTAGCTCGATAATCATCTGGTGACCCACTGGAATAATCTCACCAGTTGTGTGAAGTTCAGCCACAGAGTATAATGCCCTGTTCAGACTGTTATATTTGAATACTTGCACTTTACAGGCCTGGTGAGTGAGGTGTAACTATCTGCTGTTCCAAAATATACAAAGCAAGTTTTGTGTCGCAGTGTTTATCAAATCTCATGGACAAATGAAAGTACTTCAGTCAGTACAGGACTGTTGGCAACAAATCATACTTGAACTCATCATAGATGTATGTAAAATCTCAATCTGTTAATTAACTAGTGGAGTAAGATCTAGAGCTCGACTGACACATCGGTCGACAAATATTATAAGACGATCGGTCCATCATGGATATATTGGTTTGCGACAATATAAAAGACGTTTGTATTTTAACTTTTAACCTATGATAGAAGAATTTTAGACATATTAGATTGAACTTTTGACGATAAAGTTTCTTTAAAAAAAATAACAAAATCTCATATGACACAAGTGTCTGACAAGCTGAATGCTCAAGTTAGTCAGTTTGCTAAAAACGTATTGAAAATGTAATTTTTTTTCAGAATTTCATCATACTTGTATATCAGCCAACATACTGCTATCAGAATGTTTTACTTCCCATTATCGGTACTGGCATCAGCCCAAAAAAACACACGGTTGGACCACTGCACTTCTTTCTGAGACGAGGTGAATTGGAAGTATAAAGTCACACAAATGTTAATAATCAATAATCAAACTTGAGCAAATGTACTTAGTTACTTTCCACCACTGTACTTGCTACCTTGTCGGTCATCCTAAAACCCCTCAGATTGTTCGTGTGACCTCATGACACCTTGGTGTGCAGTTGAATCTCATCATATTGCCCAATCCTACCGCAGCGTATAGGTAACTCCCTGCTTCTTCATGCCTGTCTCTGGCATGTGACGGCCTGTTACTGTGAGTGTGTGTGAGTGTGTGTGTGCATGTCATTCACCTGCAGGGCCTGACTTGTCTTTGCATTCCCCACTGTCATTACAAAATGCCATTTCAGGAAGTTTACACACACACTGAACTGGGAGCGTGTTCTGAAAACCTTAAAATGACTAATTCTGAGTGTGTGTGTGTGTGTGTGTGTGTGTGTGTGTGTGTGTGTGTGTGTGTGTGTGTGTGTGTACAAGGGTCCAAAATAAATTGAGGACAGTCATGAGAGTTCAGCTTTTCTTCTACAGCTTGTTCTCCGTTGCCATGACGGCTACTAGTTACCATAGAGACTAGAGATATGTGCACGTGGTATAAATGAAATGTGTGTGCGCTGGATTGCCTTGTCCTGACACTCCTCCAAATACTCTGAATTCGTGCATGCATGCGTGTGTGTGTGTGTGTGTGTGTGTGTGTGTGTGTGTGTTCCTGTGCTTATCACCTTCTTTGTCACCTTTCCAATTGGACAGATTGTCTCGCATCCCAACACCAGATGGTTCCTGCCGTCGTTAGACACTGCAGGATTCAACCCTATATATCATGCAATAATGCCTACACACACACATACACACACACATGCATCCATACTTCCCGTCTAATTAGTGAAACTGATCTCAGATTCACAAGTTTTCACACCAAGACGACGTCTCGTAGCTGTCGCCTTGCGCTCTCATCGACGTTTTTTTTTATACGTGTGTTTTAATATGTGAGGAGTCGGTGCGCTCTCATACAGTACGTGTGAAAAGGAGTGAGTTGTAGCTTTTCATGTGGGTGGATTCGCCTCAGGACTGCAGTGTACTTCAGCGTCCCTGCCTGCCTGCCGATATCGCTCTCTCCTGCAGCCTTATTTGGCGTCGGCGCTTCCTGTTGTAGCGCTCGCCGTGCTGGCGATGGTGTGGGAGGCATCAGGAGAGAATGTGTGTGACCCCCCGAGCGTACCCTGAACCTGAACCTGTAGCTGCTGTAGAGCTGCAACTGCTGCTCGGCTGCTTCAGGACCGACATCCTTACTTGTCGTTAATGACGGGGATGATTAATCAGTCTCCTCAGGATCTGTGACAGTGAAGGATTATGTTTGTTCCGTTAAGATGAGGATGAAGTCACTGATTTTCCCTAACTTCTCTTTAATGGTATGGTTTGTAAAAGCACTGGTCATTCTTAAATTTTCATCAAAAATGGCGATGGATCAAAAGTTCAATGTGCCAGATCACTGAGCCGAAAGAGTATTAAAGGTTTAAGCATTTCTGATTTGTCCCTGGAGGTGTTTTGTCCTAATTCTTTTCCATGAAAGATCTTTTTTTTCTAACTCCTACTCAAGTTGGTAAAAGTTCTTTCCTCAGAATAAATCTGTTAGATTTCATCGTCGAGCATCACTCAGGTCCTTTTAGTTTTCATATCAGAGCTTTTGTTCAAAGAACACAATCCTCATTTGCTGTTGCCAAGGCCACTGATAAACTCTAAAGCTGAAATACTGAAATAATGTTAACGCCAGTGGTTTCATTATGTATATTCATAACATTTTGCTATCAACATTAGCCTCATAATGATATATTAAAGCAGAAAACATATTTGTGGCCACTTAGTTTAAACCTCCAGTATTGTTGTTACTTTAAGACAAGTAAGAGACATGCACAGTCTTTGGTTTTATCCTCCTGGATCACAGACTCAGATTCGGACAGAAATAGTCCGAATGACGTCGAGCTTTGTGGATTGGATTTCATTTATGTGACACTTCACATTCACAGACTTGAAAATATACTCCAACACATAAACACGTGCTCATGTACACACACAAGCGCTGGTGTGATTCCTCCCATAGTCGATGTTGATGTTGAGGATATTGTCCTTTTTTTATGGCTAAAACATCCCACATGTATCTATATATTATTACACAACTCAGTGATGACATTGCTCTGAACCCCACGAGCCCTAAAGGAACATTGCAAAAGAGTAATTAGGATCAGATAACGTTTTCAGTTTCTCTGCTCTGAGTTACTTCCTGCCAAATGTCTAAACATGTCTGCATCTGTTGGTGAACACATGTGATACCCTGGAAAAGTGGAAGGCCCTTATTAGGGCATTTGAAAGTGTTCAGAAAGCTAAAAGTCTCTTTTTATTTTCTACATAATAAATGACCTACAGTTGGAGGACATACAGGACTTGGACGGGCATCAAACTCTCCTGGTTGAGGAGCTCCCTGATGGTATGAGGGTTAGGACGCTGACCATGAAACACAGTGTTTTTACACGTCACTCCTCATCTGTCTCTTCCCTCATTCGCTTTGCCACAAAAAACTGAAAACTCTCCTGATTGTATCGTAATTGAAAAGATGAGCAGCTGTGTCAGACAATGTCCGCTTCTTTGATAATATATCAAAGCTATAAGCTCATGTGTGTGGGAACATATGTAGAGAAGTCAAGCGTGATTCCCAGAGAGCTTTCACATTCTGTAGAAATCCTTTAGAAATATTTCGCAGTTTGAGTCGGCTCACTTTTTGGATTTTGGGGTTGATTTTGGATGAATTCAACAGCTCTGATTGTGCCAAATTACACCAACAATTTATTCACACCTTTGATTGGTTTATTCACCATAGCAACAGTAGCTAAGGCTAACGGCTCCTGTATTTAGAGGGTTTTATTCAAACCAAAGTAAATTTCCTCCACAGATAAGAATCATTAAGCATATCATTAAAGGAATAGTTCCACATTTTGGGACAGGCACCAACAGCTGGTTAGCTTAGCTTAGCACAAAGACAGGAAACTCTAAAGCTTTTTTTTTTTAATGTCAGGAATATTTTACATTGAGGTCATATTGTTATTATGATATGATCTCAATTCAAAGAAACACGTTTACGCTCCTTGTGAGCCAGCACGAGCTTGTCTCTGTACGGGCCCAGCGTCGCCATAGTGATGAGATGGAGAGGAGGAGGAGGAGGAAGAGGAGGGGTGTGTGTAAACTGGGTAGAAAGAGAGAGAGAGAGAGAGGGAGAGAGAGAGAGTGTGTGGAGAGAGAGAGAGAGAGTGCTCAGGCAGAGACATGGAGGAGATGTAGTCTGGCTGCCGCAAGCTGAAGAAAGAGGAGGAGTTGGTGAGCGCTGGAAATCTGCAGAGTGAGAGTGAGAGAAGGGGAGACAAAAGCTGGTGGTGAGTGAGGAGGCGAGGAGCAAAAGCGTGGCTAAAGAAGAAGAAGAAGAAGACGCGGAAGAGAAGGAAGACGCACTTGTCTTGGACTGCGAGACAGTGGAGGAGAAGAGCGCGGGGAGAGAAAACAGGAGGAGAGCAAACAGAAGGCGACTCTTCGACCTTTTCATTTGGAATAAGTCCAGTCTTGAGGCGAGGTAGGTAAACCCAGGGAATTAGTGATGAAGGGAAAGAGGAATTTCTGTTTTAAAACAAGAAAGAAGGGGCGGGACACGCTGGTGAGCCGCTGATCTTTTTGTTCTGCGCTTGCTGTTTTATTGATGCATCTTTGATCTCCGTGCCCGGCGAGGCTGAGGTGATTACAACATATGAAACGCTTCCATGGCGCTCAATCAACACTGCTGACTAGGCTCATTTGCTGGCTGTGCGCGCATGCATGCGCTGTGCGTTTAGTGTGTGGGTGTCTATCCTCGACCCACCTGAGGGAACGAGCATTAAAGCACTCACGCTTTGATGAAACTTTGCTGCAAACTCTCATTATTCCCCTTCAGCGAGCGTTGTTTCGTCTTTTGGTCTCTTCCCTGTGTCAATAATCTGATGGCGAGGACTTCTCTTGACATTGTGTATCGAGTAGTTTTCGGAAACATTTACTCAACCCCTTCCAGAAATTGGACCAGCGTCTCGTATTTGTAAATGTCACAAGGCTTTGTAAAAGGCGAGTTGAATCCCAAGTCCGATGTCAGCCCAGAACGTGCCAGCTTTTTTTTCTTGAGCTCCAGATTGAGTCAAGCGAAGCAGAAAAAAAAAGGGCATAAAGCTATTACCACGACAGTTAGATACACTTGAATTCAACTGCTGCCCTAATTTGTTTCCCATCCTCATTTGCATGCGTTAACATACTCTTAGAGGATGGCGAGAATCTGGGACGAGACCAAGAAAGACTACAGTTGCTTAAGAACTGGATGTAGTGTGAGAGTCTGCAGGCGTAAAGGCTGAAACGGTAAACATTAATTAGAACAAGGAAGGCTAATCCGCCCTCATAAGATGACTGTTTTCAGATGTTTAATCTCAGCTTTCAAAATATCCCTCTATTGCTGTTCTAGACCCACTTTCTTGGCAAATTATTTGACTTCAGCTTAAGACTTCCTTGCTTTGTCTTGAGTTGCCCAAAGAGCCACTGCCAAGCAAACGTCAACGCGAGGTGATAAAGTTGATGATTATTTTCTAGCCTGTACGTACTTGTGTTCCAACAACGATGAAGGAGAACCAAGGTAACAGTGAAGACTGAAGAGGAAACCAAGTAAAGACCTTGTGGGAGGTAAAAAAGAAAGAATGAGGCAGGTCCCAGCAAGATGAGAGTAAGAGAAGTATTTATCTGCTCCCAGCTGTTGAACAACAGCCCGGACAGACAGAAAGATTGAGTTGGAAATCCTGCCAGATGCTTTTTTACCCCAGACGTTGGTCGATCAATCATAATCATGCCTCCTGTTCATCGAATCGTCACCGCAGCGAGTCACATTTATAGATTCTCCTTCGGTGACCGACTCAGAGAAACCACAGCGTGATGGATGATGCTGTGAGAGACGTTGTGGACGAAGGCTTTTAACACTCTAACTGGTGCACTGATGCCGAGGGTTTAAATTCTAGACACCATTTTGTTTACACCACGTCCGATTTTATTCCATTTTCTTTAGTCTTTTTCAAGCGAGTCCTTGTATGATTCATGGCATCAGCACTCCTTTCACACCCCTCGCTTCTGTGAGAAGGGGGCAAATGTGCCAAGTGTTGACATCTTATTTAGGGACTGAACTGGGGTGCGAAACAGGAGCACGCAGCGTAAAAATCAGCTGATCTTTTTTTCAGCCAAACTTTTGTCCTCACCAGCAGGTTATAATGTAATTACAAAATATCTTACGCTAATGAGGTTATCTTAAATAACTGTCTGTTATCGTAGGTTAGCATTAGCTTAGGTTGTCATTTTTTTCATTCTTTAGTATCACATTATAATAACTAAATTTGGCAAAGAGTTAGCAGTTAAATATAGCATCATTTATTGTCCTTTTTACTGCAGCTCGTCATGCTACACTGCCTTCCTGTTTACTTATTTGACAGTTTTTGATGAGATGGACTTGCGCATTTCGTAGATGCCATTATACGCGTTGGTGACACAATTTAAGCCTCGTTGTCAGGATGTAACGTTAACTGCCAGTGTTCCGCGTTGTGATGTGGAGGGGGACGGTGGTGGAGTTACAGATGACTCGACTGCCAAACGGCCAACTACAGTTCAAGTCTGTGTTGCCTAAACCTAACCAGAGCATAAGCACAGCATTGTGACGAGATACATATAAGGCGGCTCTAAATAACTGCCAGCTTCTTTACTTGTACTGGCTGCTGGAAACAACCGTCCTGGGAATCCTGAAGCGTACACGCAGTATGGTCCCGTCCGAAGCTGTCTCTCAGCAGAAAGTAGCAGAAAATACTACAACTACCCAGCAAATGATTGACCATACCAAGTGATTTATTTTTAGATATTCAGTCTAGAAAGTAGCACACTCAGCATTTAAGCCCCAAAATTCTCATAAATATTCCAGATGACACAACCTTGGTGTCCCTTAAATCATAGCCACAACCCTGTACTCAACCTCTAAGATATCACTGAGACAGACGTGGGCTATTTGCCGATCAATATTCCCATTCAATCAGCCGTGCTATACTCTGACCTGGGCAATTTAAGTAACCTAACGCCAGTGGTTCTTGGATCCGGAACGATCAATAAAAGACTCTTCAAAGGGTCGAACCCCAATAGCACCATTAGCAGACGGCGCCTGAGGGGCTTCAGGGGTCTGCTGATATCACGGAGGTCATCACCTCATAGTCTGCGGGGACTAGGCGATTGATCATATTGACATGAGCCTGAAGAAGGTAGATAGCGAACAAAGACGGACCAATCACGTGCAGTTGCTAAGGCTGAGGAGAAGAAGAAGAGTACAACTGCAGAGGCTCTTCTTTTATTAAGCTGAATCACTGACACTCTCAGACTATTTATTCCCTCTGACAGTCTATTTTCCTCCATCATCTGGGTGTAGTGAAAGTGAGGAAAAGTGAGGAGGAAAGGCGAGGCGAGAGCAGATGATGAGGGGTAATTTGAGGTCAAGGGAATCCGAATATGGACAGCGAGAGTGAAAAGGGATATTTAGGCGAGTCATTGTAGATTAAACCTAAGCACAGACGATGAAAGCATTTTCAGCCCCTTCCTTCTCCATCATTAAAAACTACGTGCTAGCTTGAGCACAGACAGTGACTGGACTGTTGGTTCCCCTCGCCGGGTTTTATGCTCCAGTGAGCCGACCAGCTTCCAACCTCCCCTCCAGTAGCAAACAGAGAAAAGCCTTTTTGTCTCCAGTGTCCTGAATGAGAGAGGTCGCTGTTAATGTCCCACAATCACTGACGCTTTCCACTTAGCCCCTATTGTTGCGCCGGTTTCTTTGCAAAATGTGTCATTATTCTGTGGTCGCTCTTGTGTTTAAGGAGGTCAGTGTGTTCTCGTGATATTCTTGGAAGTTTGTACAAATTCAGCATCTTAAAAGAGCACGACTGAGTGAAAAAAAAATCTGTCTGAAAGCGTCTCGATTCTGCAGGGAGATGATTTGCATGTTTTAAGACTCATTGTGAAATTAAGTAACATACAGATGGAACACTGTCATCATATTATTGGTTTAAAGACTTGTCAGGGTTTTTCCTAAAAAGGTGAAAGTCCGCACCAACTGAAGCTCCTCTCTCCCACAGAAAACACTGCTCCTGAAATGCCTCATCAGCAGTCCCACGTTTAATTCCATGACGTTGTGACATCACACTACGTCATCACGTCACACTTACGTAATTAATGTCACGCAGCTAGTTTGGAAATAAGGGCTGATTTATCGCAGCTGCTCTGTTGTTGTTGTTAGCGGTGCTGGGTCAGGCGTGTGCGAGCTGACCAATCAGAGGAAACCAAGTATTCGGGAGGGAGGACCTTAAAGAGACAGGCGCTAAAAACAGAGCATTTCAACCTTTTCTAGTAGCAACCCAAAACAAAATGATGACTCTGGAAATTAGCATTAATATGTTGCCTTAAGGTAGTAAAAGTGACAGCAGGCTACAGAGGAGATGGCTGTGTCAGACCCCATCTCCGTTACCAGTTTGTGTGGCGGCTAATCCGTTAATCAAGGCTGTTCAATCTGGGCTAACGGGACTGTTAACAGGATTAGTGCATTGATCGGCGCGCACACACACAGAAGACACAATCAGCCCAGTCTCTACTACAGACACGCAGCGCCTGATATCCCGTCAAACTACGGTAATAAATTCAACACCAGAGGGTAAGTAACCCTCATCGGACGCCCTCGCCACTCAATGACATCATGGAGAGAGGGAGCAAGAGTGACATCACGATCACTCTGAGGGTTTCTGAGTGGATCTGAATAGAGTTCAAACGAGTGCGTGGTTAGCGCGATGGCAACGAATAGTAACCGGGGAAAGGGGCACAGAAGGGTGCACGTCGTGGTAGCTCAACACTTTCCCTGTCAGGATATACAGCTGCTGTGAATATAATTTAAATGCAAATGGTGTGATACTGCAGTCAAGCATCACAGAGAGAGTGAGAGTGAGAGTCTGTGTTTTAACAATAATGGTCGGGTTGCATTCAGATTCTCACCCGTACAGGGATAACAATATAATCTTCTTCTCCAGGCGCAGAAACAGCTGTTCTATGTGTGGTTGTGTGTGTGTGTGAGCACACGTCCACGTGCATGTGGATGTTATTTATTCCTCTTTTTTTCCCGTGGTCGAGTGTGTGTGGGTGACTGCTGCGGCTCTGTGTTGCCATGGCGACAGTTGAACTTGAAGCTGAGGTTGAGGCTTCTACTGTAGTTGAAGTAGATACTGTTGCATAAGGCGAAGTGTAACACGCCGATACACACACAGATACGCACCGTGCCAGGCAGTTGCTGCGCTTCTTCTGGAGTGTGTGAATATTTGTGTGTGATGAAACAGCAGCGTGGGGACTGGTGTCACGCTATTGGCCCTCAGGAGACAGACAGGGAAAGCAGCAGAAGCATGAGAATGAATATTTCATGAGCGTTACTATGTAAGGGAAAAAATATATCATCTAGGTCATTTTACGTACATTATAGTCTGGGTTAAAGCTTATTTGACTTACAGTTACAGTGAAAAAAAAATCTAAACTAAAATGAGGTAAGAGCATACTATTCTAAAAGTCGTTACTCTGCCTTATGCCGATACAAAGTCGGACGAAGGTTTTTAGTCCAAAAAACATTTCTGGAGTGTCACAGCAAAACTGCATTGCAGCATTTTCCTAAACAACTGAAGTAGATGAAGAATTATTTTAAAACATTAATTTGCTCCACACAGCTTGACAGCTGTACACCCTTTCTTTTAAGCTTCTTTGCTAAAAGTGTTAGCGTGCACAAGCCGAACTGCACATCCAGGGTGTGAGTAGCATCTTTTCAAATCTATTTTGGATCTTGGGACTTCTTGAGATGTGGAAATGGCCTCGCACAGAGCCGTCAAATGTTTCTTACATATTAAAACAAGTCGCATCCACATCGGTTGTTCAGAACAATGCTGCAGTGCTGTTTTGCTGTGCGTAAGTAAATAATGACTGAATATTCACATTTGAATTAACTCATCCTTTAAGGAAATCAGGTGTCAGTTTCATTGAAATAGTAAACATCCTCTTTTCCTCTGTTTTCCTCTACAGCTTACTTCAATCCTGGATTTATCTTTATGGATTGGTTAAATCTTTAAATCCATCTATCATAAACTGCTTATCACAATCTTCTAAACCCTGAGGTTATTTTGTGTTATTGCATTTTTTTGACATATGGGGCAAAAACTGAAACATGTTCAGTTTACGATCAGAAAAAAAGGAGAAAAGCTGCAAATCTACTACAAAATGTTTAATCATTTGACTCCTGTGGCTGTATAAAGAGGATGAGACGCATGTTTAGTTCTGACACCCCAGTTTCACGTAGTGTAAGTTAACATATTCTCATAATCTTCACTTCATGATATTGACACGTCTTCATAAGCACATTAAGACAAAAACCACATGATCCTAATGCACCAAATTCAGCTCGCCAAAGTCATCCATAGTCCCGGAACACAGATAGAGGGAGGCAGAGATGCCGTAGTATCACTGACACTGTGTAAGAAGAGAAAGGAGATGGAGCTGTGAAAGCCACAGAGGAGGGGAAAGATGAGTAGAAATTGGCGGAGGGAGCACAGGGCGGCCATAATACGCCAATTAGTTCCACTACCCGCTAGTCCCAGCTCTGCTCTCGTTCCCTCTGATCTGTCTAATTTTAACAATTAAAATACATTGTTACCATGCAGAGGGGAGCGGCGTAGGACGTAGTTCAACCCGTCGGTGGCTGTTACGTATTTTTAACATCCCGCTACTCAAACGATCCCCCCTTATTTACTCCATCATATAAATAAACCTACATACCACAGAAAACGACAAGAGGACGTATCTAGCATTTTTTTTCCCGCTTCCTTGATGCATTTTGTAGCAGTTGTTTACATGTAATTTGCATATATAAACAATTTATTATTATTGAATTTTGTTGTTTGTGTGCTGAGGATTATGCACACACTTCGCACAGAGCCGAAGTGCGTCCTACATCACCGTTCTTGTTGGTTTGTATTTTTGTGTTTCTCCAGCAGATGTGGGGCAGTAATTGTTGCCGGCGATGATGAAGTATGTGTGTATCCATGCATGTGTGTGTGAGTGTGTTTGCGCTGTAGGGAGAATCATTAGACTCCCAGCAAGGCCTCGCGTTGAGGCTAATTACCACCTTTTTGCCCCGAAGACACACACAAACACATTCTCTCACACTCGCACACATACCTTTATTGGAGGAACACCAGAGGCAGGCCCATAAAACCAGGCAGCAGCGTGTTGTATACTGAAGTGTAGGTGCCAGAAGGTGCAAACAACATCCCCGCAGAAGGCTGCCATGTTCCAGCTCATCTCTTTAGAAAAGCCAGTAACTGGCACAGTCAGTGGATGCCTGGTGACCAGAGAAAGAATGAATCCTTTCACTGCAGTCCAAGTGTCTATGTGTGTTTTTGTCTCTTCTTGTGCCTGTGTAATAAGCGCCTGGGGAAATCAACAGACTTGTACAAATTTGCCACAATCTGATATTGTTAAATTTTGAATTTCATGGCTGTCAGTGCAAAAACTCTCAGCTCACACTGACAAAGTTTTATCAGATAGTCTCCTTTACAAAAAACCTGGACATCTGATCAAACTTTTACTTTGTGTTGGGGCTTTAAGTATATTAATAACAGAAATGATAAAGGAACAGTATGACATTCTGAGAAATGATCTCATTAACTTTCTTGCCATGTGTTATATGAAAAGATCAATACCACTTTCATGTCTGTACTCTTGGAGTTTGGAGTCAGAGCTATGAGGCAATTAGCTAAGTGTAATAACTAGAAGCAGGGAGAAATGGCGAAAAATTGACCTGTATTCACATCACATGGCAGACATTTTCCTCTGACATCATGCTCAAGATAGGAATCTGGCAAATCTTCCTGATTGTTGATGTGTAGTGATTTGATAAGCCATTACTCAATGTTAGCATTGAACCATTTTCTTGCTAACATTACTATTTGATTACATCTGGTGCATTTCACTTTCAGGCTTAAATGTGTTCAAGATTTACATTCATACTTGAGATTTAAGTGCTTTTCCTGTCATAATATGTTATACAAGCCAACAGTAATGTTAGCAAGGAAGTGGTTGAATGCTAAGAGTTTGTCAAATGTGTTGTTTTCTAGAAGAGGACAGCCTGGCTAGCTAGAAAGCTATCTTAGCTCTTGGGTTAGGTTTTTTTTCTCGAAGACTTTTACTTTGTGGTGATAAAAGGTCATAAATCTAAATTTCTGATTATTAAAATGATAAAAAATATGCACTTTGTTTTTGAAATTGTGTGAAAGGCCCTTGCAGTCCTTAGGCCTTATTATTAAACATAATACAATAATAAAGTTTTGGGATTTGACGCCATCAAAACTTTTTTGTTTTTGCTTTCAAGTCTCAAGTCAGGTCTCAAAACTGACTCTAATCCAAATCCCATCTCCAGTTCATCCTGATACTTGTCATTAATTTGACTGAAGGAACAGAACAGAGTAGTGAATTGGAGCACTAATTAATTTAATCAGTCTTTCCATGTCAGCCTGTCTTTCTGTCTGTGAGTCTCGTACAGGATATGTCAGACGCTGGTATGTGTATAAAGGAATGGAATGTGTTGGGGTTTTTTTTTTATTTTTTTTTTTTTACATAACAGCAAAACTAACAGCTTTTACACAGGCGTCCAAGCAGTGTCAGTTATGTAATAATGCTAACAACATGATGTATGCATGTGCTCAGGGGCATTTTGTGTCATTATGAACTCATTAGTACTTCCCTGAGTGCTCTGCAGTGCACTCTGCTGTTTTTTTTTTCTCTGTGAAACTTTGTATTATCCACCATTTGGGCCTCATGATGATGATGGTAATCTGTTACCTTTGAGCAGGTTTTTTTTTGCAGATATAATCTCGTTATTATCCAGTCTGAAAGCCTTTTAACTCTTGCTCTCTGTAAAAGCTGTTTTAAATTATGCAAATGAAAGTAAGAGTCATCATTTTTTGAGAGTGCAGCTGCTTTTGACCTAGAATTTGTTGTGCGCCTCCTGAGAACACAGAAATCAGCCATCTTTTCGCATACTGTGCCTTAATGTAGAGCTACAACTGAAGATTTTCATATTCTGTCAATTGTTAAATATTTTTATTTTTGGTTAATCAATCCATCAAATTCCCTAGAGCCCATTCCCTGATGTCACCAGCTGCCATTAGCTAGTTAGCTAAGTTAGCCATGCAGTTAGTGATCCAGAGTGGGACACGTGACAAGACAGGCTGGGGCTAGCTGGTTAGCATGCTAACTTCAGTAGATATCTCTGCAACACAGCACATAGATGTCTTTGCCATAACGTCAGACTTGTTATTTTAATTTTAGGTTTTTAACGAAACCTCTTGAAAACACATTGCACCTTTAATGAATGACTCTTGTGCCCAACACACACCTTAATGTCCAATATCTGTGTCTTTCATTCAGGTATTGAAGATCAGTCTCATCGGACACAGAAAACGGATCTTGGCCTCATTGGGGGACCGACTACTACACGAAGACACCCCACAAAAACCTCCTCGTGCCATCTCCCTACGGGTGAGTGAGTCAAAGAGAGCAGACACCATCTAGAATTAAATTTTTATCACACAGAGGAAGAAAGCTCAAGTCCCTTCCCAGATGGCTGAGTATTTCTCTGAGGGAGCTACAGCCTCCCCACTGCTGCTGCGGCTGCTGCTGCTGTCCCCACCCAACTTATTACCCAAATCTCTCCGGCAGGCACAAAATGGCTGCCCCACTGCAGATACCTCCCTGCCGCCTAGTCCTGGATACTAATCACAAGGACCTGGCTTTCCCTCTCCCATCGGGGCTTCGCTCTAATGTCCTTATAATTGTCTCTTGCTCTTTGTGCTGCTGAGCCAGGGGAGGCTTTCTGCTTTCTGAGCTGAATGTGTCAACCTGGTCGATTCTGCTTCTTACTGGACCTTTTTTAACAGTCCAGACTGTCCATCTGAGAGTTGCAGTTATGTACTGAGCTTCAGAAAGGGTGAGAAAAACCAACACTGGAGTTAAAAAAAGTCTTGGAATGAGAGACTCAACACGGAAAAGCAGCATATCTTCCTATCCGAAAAGTTTAAGTTTCAAGAATATGTTTGGCATCTCGGCTGGATAAAAGATTCTCTTGAGCGACTAATTGACTTGTTTAAGCCTTTATTTCACTCCATTCATGAAAATTCTTCTTGTAATTGATGCAAAGCGAGTATGACTTAACACCGGGTACAATAATGTGTTTAAGCAGCGTGAGCAGAGGGCTGAGTTTACACAAACAGCGGCTGACAGCTGAGTGCGTTCGGACAAATGGCTCAGGATGAGAGCTGGGATGCAAAGTTTATACACTTCAGCCTCCACAGCCCAGAAATAATTGAGAAAATCATCAGAGAAAAGCCTCTTCTATTGAGACTCCTCTCACATGTGATCAACTCAGAGTGAATTACCTCTCAGGAGGAAAAGATGACCTTTTAGCATGGAAGGTTGTTGCACTGCTGAAACGTATAAAAGTTAATATTCTTTAGGGAATTTTAGTCTCTGCTCAGCTTGAAGAACCTTTTAAATGAACATTGTTTTCCACTCAAAGGATCCGGCTGATGCTTTCACTTAAAGTGACTCTGATCAAGCAGGACTTCAGTGTTGTGTTTAAGGACCTCTAGTAACATGACAGCATCTTTGTCCCCACTTTCACAAAGCACTTTTAGATAATAATGATCAGCAGTATGGTGACACTGTAGCTGAAAAATAAAAAGTGACAGTGAACAGTGAACACAACTGCCCTACTTAATGTACTTGCAGCAGTGACACAGCACATTATAAAATGATGAATGAACCCTCTGTTGCTTCCTTCCACCGCTCCATTCTCATTCTGTCCCAGGAGCCCGGAGGGAACCACACTCCTCCCCAGCTCAGCCCGTCGGTGGGCCAGGCAGCGTACACGGCGGGGGTCCCGGGCGGATCTCTGGACGTGCAGCACCTCATCATGCAGGCGGACGCCCGGCGCAGGCAGCGCAGCAATGACAACTACTTCGACGACGTGCCGCGATCCAAGCTGGAGCGACAGATGGCCCAAGTCAGCATGGTGAGGAAGGGAGGCCAGGTTGGAGGGATGAATGGAGGCAGGGAGAGGGAGAGAGGGATGGACTCAAGGAGAGTATTATGAATGGTTATAGTCAGAGATCCAGTAAATCTGGTAATATTTCATATTTTTTTGAATGTCAAAAAACTTGTTCTGTGTCAGATAAAAATGTGTTCCCTAAAAAACAATTACCTATTACACATCAATTAGACCCACTCTTGCACGGGTTGACGCGTCTTTTTTGAATCAATGACTAGCTTTCAGGCAGTATCACATTTCCAGTCGGACTGTGTAAAAGAAGTGGACACAGCCACCTTGACGGCACCAAATGGTTTGTTCGCCACCATTTCGAAGCCTCAAGATTGGCATTTCGGCCATCGCCATCTTGGTTTTTGGGGGTCAGACATGCCCATATTTGGATGAGAGGGTGAAGCTGGAAAGAAGCATCAGCTAACACTAGCACTAGCAAGCCAGTTTGGTTAGTAAGGTGCATTTTTAATGCGTGTTAACTGCAATATTAATTCATTAAGATGATAATTTGGTTCAATAAAAACAGGGTTGAAACAAAACTGCTTACCCGAAAAAAAAATACTATTCGACATCTTTGACTTTTTTATGCTGAACAAGAGATTTTTAGGAAGCCACACCCTAAAGCATACCCCGCTTTATAACATATTTAAATCATACATAATGAACATCATGCTGTGCTGAAGTCCTTGATACAAGCGTTTGAGATGATGAACTCAACAGGAAACTGTTTACTGCAGTAAGAAGTCAAGTGAGAAGTGGGGTCATTTTCTCATAAGCTTACATACAGACTTCTTTTTGCAACCAGTCTAGTCGACTGGTCATTTTATAAAAAAACAGTTAAAAGGCACTTCTCTTCGGCTTCACTTTCAAATCCACAGGCTACACCCCTGTCTTGAGTACGTCTTCATCATAATTTAAGTATCTCACTAATTAAATTCTGGTTCCTAACAGCTACAGGACGCGAGCCAAAAGTGTTTTATCTGCCTGTTCGGTTGCTGAAAATCAACCATTAATAATCTGCAGCAGGCCGACCATCTGACACCAGTTTAGAGCTCACATAAAATTTACAAACAGCAACATGAAATTTATGCCTGAAACTTTGTGTGATAAAGTGATAAAATATGCAAACCGCAACCGGGCATAAACTACTGCTTTCCGAAGTAAACTGTTTATCTCCAGTCGTCTGTCTCTTGCATCACAAGATGCAACACTTAATAGCTCTGCATAAACGAGACATACTTCTCAGAACGTTTCGTCTTTTTGAGCCAATTTTATTCCCACCCAAAATTAGAACTTTATGACATCCAATCAGCAACAGCACAATGACTCAGATGCACACACACACACTTAGTCTTGTGCAGACATCTTCGGCAGCAGCTGTGTTTTGATTCAGTATGATTAGGGTCTTTTTGTGTCTCTGTGTGAATCACAGAGCTTATCGCTGCAGACTACCACACGCTTATCGTTACCCTGCTGAATCTTAAGTGAGTGTGCATCAGTGTATTCCCCCCCATTTTTTTTTTTTTTTTTTTTTAGACACAACACTCTGAGGTGACACTGATGAGTCAGCTGTGCAGGAATAGAAAGATAACAATTATAGAAAGGTGTTCCCAGACTGTCGGCACGCTTTCGTTACCTCATGTTTCATCGTCTGGTTCTTCCTTCGCTTTTTTTCACCCAAGACAACAAGTGCAACAACTTCTTTCACATTTTTCGGCCCTTGAAGTAGAGCGTTAAAAACTTTAGGTAACTGAAAATCCAGCCGAGTTCGTCTGCAGGGTCAGAGTTTGTGGGAAAAAAATGGGTGTAATACGATTAAGCTGGTGGAGTTTATGGTAGATTTATTTGGCCAGTGCCTGTTTCTAAAAGCTTATCCCCGGGCTGTTTATTGTGAAGGTGAGATCTTGATCTCCTCTCTGCAACGCCTCACCCACTTTTTGACTGGGATTCCACACACAAGCAATCAGATAGACACACAAACCTCCGGTCACGGCATGTGAACGCAGGAAAATCATCTGGTTTCATTCACTGAGGAATGAAAGGCCATAAAACAAGCTTAATTGTTATCCACAGACATTAGAGAAGTATGCAGGGAGGATTCAGCTATTTCCTTTGTGGGAAAGGTGAAAGCCCACCCTTTAGCTCTTAAACTGAGCTAAAGATTGGGAACATTTAGAAGTTGAGCGTAATTCATCCAAGTTTAATTTCCTCTCTGAAGGCATGTTCATGTTCAGCCAGGACAGCTGTTACATTATGAACTTATATTTATCAGGCCAACGAGTTATGTCAACATGAGACATACACGGCACAAGCCCCCGATGTTATGAACATCTTATAATCTTGTATGATCCTGCTTGTGACCTGATGTGCCATTGGTTGTCGCTTCAGGCAGGCGAGTGGTGCGAGCCGATCACGTTGCGTCCGCCCAACGAGGCCACCTCGTCCACCCCGGTGCAGTACTGGCAGCATCACCCCGAGAAGCTGATCTTCCAGTCCTGCGACTACGAAGCCTACGTGAGTCCTTCACCTCACTTCACTCTTGTGTGTTTGTATTCACAGTTCAAACAGTATTTGAATGTACATCTGCAACTGATGATTATTTTCAATATCAATAAATCTGCAGATTATTTTCTTTATTTAATTAAAATAGTTCAAATTTGAGTTGTTTATCACACTTTAATGTGTAAAATTGGCGGAGTTACTCTTTAATATTTTAATACATTGTGCCGAAAACCCCCCACAATATTCAGTGTGCCATCATAGAAAAGTCAGAAGACCAGGAAACATTCACATTTGAGAAGCTGAAACCAACAACCATTAAATAACAATTAAAAAATCCTTTAAACTGTTTATCAATAATTGAAACTGTTGAGTTGCCGATTACAGGCCTGATCAATACACTCCTACGGTAATAATACTAAAGATCAATGAACCTCAGCATCACCTCTCAGTCAGAACTGCACTCAGTTATTCTCAGCGCTTTGACAAATTTAGACCTTTGCCAGTTACATAAAAGGTGTTATATATCCACGTTACCAGGGATACAGCCTTGCACGTCTGATTGGTTATATGCTCGGCATCCAGACTGGAATGATAATCTACTTCAAGCAGGTTTAAAAAAAAAAAAAAAAAAAAAAAGTGCAGGAAAAGCAATCTGAAGTGCCGTTTGCTCTCAGACACAAAGAAATGGGATGTAATTGCCTATCTCGGAGATGCAAGCTCTGATTGGCTGCGGTGAAGACATGAAGTCGACGTGGGATAGATGATAAGTGAGAGAGAGAAGAGGAGAGGATAGTCGGAGAGAGATGGAAACATTTCCAGCAAATGGGACGTGATACCCAAATCAAATATGAATATAAGCAAGAAAAGATGAGATAGAAGCAGTGAATAAGAGACAAGTATCTCAAGAGTGTGTCTTCTCGCCTTTTTCTCATTTCCTCACCTCCAGAAGATTGATATCAACAGCGAAGACCATTAGGCGTCTGACGGTTGTACGACTGCACCGGCGATGTGCTTTGCGGGTATAGTGGAGAGGGTGCAACGGGTGGACTGTCGGGGGAAAATATGGAGGTCCTTTCCCAGAGCCATTTATGACAACATCTCTAATGCTCGCTGTCCCAGGACAACGGGCTCCAGAGAGCTCAGAGAGTGAGATAAATGAGCGGGAGCCACAACAGAGGGGGAAGCAGAGCGCTCAGAATGAACATTGGCAAGCTGGAGGGAGATGGAGAGTGAATAAGAATAAATGAGATGGCTAAGACAGCGACGAGGGGAAGAGAGGAACGAGTGGAGGGTATTGTGTTTGTGTTAATAGAGAAAGTTGGATGGTAAAAAGCCAAAAGGATGCATCGGCGCTGGTCTCATTTTCATCGCGGTCTCGAAATCAACAAAAGCTCCACTTTTTTCAGACATGAAAACATCCTAACTTCATTACGTCAGTTTTACAACCAGAGCCTAAAAACGTATTATCTCAAGTTATTACAGATCCATTTCCAGTAAAACCCTGCAGACACTCTAACATCATTACCACGCTCTACATCATTAACAGACAATGTTATCTCAACATCAGCTCTGTCTGCTCTTTTATATTAATCTAAAAGCCTCTGCAGAAACATCGACTATACAAAATATGACAGAGTTCTTTTTGGTGTTGACTTTCAGCCTTTTTACCTCCTTCCTTCCTTTGTGACTAGTGTAGATTTTTTCTTTTGAATCTATGAAGAATTATGGCTTTAACTTGGTTACTTATGACACAGAGCCATTCAAGCTTAGGATCCACCAACTATACTGTCATAATTAGATGTTTCTGTCCTTCTCCTACTTCATTAATTAATGTCAAGTTTAAAGCTAGCTTTAAATCATTTAGAAAAAAAACAACATCTGACAGTGTTAATGGACAGTTTCAATATTTTTAGAGTCTGTCTTAAAACAACTGTGCTAACAATGAAACAGGTTTGCTTGATTTCTCACTGTATAAAACACTCCATGACGTCAGCAGCAGGTTTTTGAAGAGCCATTGTGAAGCTCAGTGAAATGTCTCCAGTTGTCACCATATTGTCAGAGCCCAGCTTACCTGAAATGGTTAGAGGGAAGGTGGCGTATCAAAACGCTCAATCCACAAGAAACGTATTCAGTCACCGGCCCCAGCACAGCCCTGGTCGCAAAAACATCGAAGGAGCTGATGCAGAAACACAGAAGGCGGAGCCTGTTCAGACCTGTGACAGCTGACCAATTAAAGCAGACTGGGCTTAAAAGACACAGGTACTAAAACCGAGCGTTCAGTATAGATTGAATCGAGCCAGCCTCAAGTGGCTATTTAAGGAACTGCTGTTTTTAGCTTCATTTTTCAGCGCCAGAGTTTGCTGCATGCTAAAATCCTGCGAAACAAATGACTTTGCTATAAGTCTTGGCTCTACTTTGTATGTAGCGCAGTAGTGTAGCTCTAAGGTGATGTTCATCTGTATGTTAGCATTGTCACTGTGACTAGCCTGTCTAGCCTGGCCTCAAAGCACCACTGGGCTTGAATACAGCCTGACATGGCTGCAGACACTGAATTTGATCCAGACCTCATTAAAGATTTGTGTTTATGTACACCAGCAGCTACTGCCACAGAGCCATGCTAGACAAGACAGCAGCTGGTCTTGAGAAAACTGTAATGCAATTTTCCAGGATAAGTGCCAGCATCCCTGCCATAACAGCGATTTAAGACTGTTAGCTTGAATCAAGAAAAAGTATTAACATGCCCAGATGACCTCATTCTGATCCGCCAAGGACCGGACTCTAGTCACAGTCTGTGCAACACAAAATTAACTCATCAGGAAAAGCAATTTGTGCGAAAGGTTTTGCCTCCATACCCAAATGTATCGCTAATCAAATACAAAATAAATCCTGTGATGCAGAGATTTAATCTTGGAGACGTGTACTGTAGAGTCAAACAGGCGGAGATTAAAAACAAGTGTAAATATTTCTCTTCTAATCCACTAAAAGCCTTGTTAGGTTCCCACTTTGGGGAATAAGGCCTGTTCCATGAGCAGGAAGGTCACTGCGAGGTGGTGAATGTCGCACCCATTAAGTGCTGTAATGTCGACATAAACATTGTCCCTGTAAAACACTGTCACCATTAGTAGCTTCTTTATTAAATCAGATTCTACGTGTGCAGAATGTCTGACCACAAAGTCGCGTCCAGAGACGAGGACCTGCCAGACTCTGGTTTTAATGTCTCTCCAGGAGCCTCTCAAGGTGGTTTTAATCACTACTGTGTCTCTGTGTGTATTCAATAAAACTCCATGTTAGTACAGCCGTCACAGAGAGGTATACTCCCATAATAAATGCTATAAATCTAATAAACATGTGACTGTATATTTCATCAAGGCAATACAAATAATTCAGCTGTACAGGAAAACAAAAAATTGTTTTAATCACTTCAGCAAACCACAGTTTCTGTTTGCATTTATAGGTCAAACGTGCCAAACATTTCCTGGTTCAAGCTTCTTAAATGTGAAAATTTCAGGAGATTTTTGATGCCATATGTAGAGAACATGACAGTGTACTGTAAAGTGTAAAACTCGGCCAGCCCACCTGAGTGGCAGAGATCTGGAGTTAAGCAGCCATAACCAGACTCTCACATACGTCTGTATTCTCCTGAGCGTCTGTTTATTTGTCTTTTCACAGTACCTGGGCTCCATGCTGGTGAAGGAGCTGAGAGGGACGGAGTCCACACAAGACGCTTGTGCCAAAATGAGGGTAAAGCGCAGCCTAACACACTCTATTCCTGCTATTGTTTGGAAACCGGCATCATTAGCATCTACTGCTGAGGTCTGGGGACACACTCATATTGCTAAATTGAGGTCTGAGACAATAATAAACTGAAAATGAATGCACACGGCTGCACGTTATATTAACATTTTCTCCAGCAGCCCTTACCAGGCCTTTAAATCTGGGACACAGTCTCATAACGTTGCTGCCCTCACACTCACTCCAGAACTTAAACAAACTTAAAATATCATGATGGTGGATTCAGTGAATGGATGGATTTATTTTTTAATATCCCAGCCTGGGTGGCTCAGTAACCCTCCTTTTACCTCAAATCACCTTATCTGCTCCTCTCACTTTGTGTCCTCCTGCTGCTCACACTCTCCGTTTCCTCCTCTCTTTTATTCCTCACTGCTGTTATCTGTCTCCTGCTATCAGGTCTTTTCTTCGTGCTCACTCGCCCTCGCCATATTTCACCGTAACACTTTTTGCTCTTTCTCTCCTCTGGCCCCTCAGTTCAACGTCCCTCGCTCTCACCCTGTGCTGCTGCAGCGTGAAGATAGATTTAATATTCATGAGCAAAGCTTTCTGTTCCTCTCCCCTTCTGCTTCTCTTCTTCTGTCTCTGTATTCCTGTTGCCACATCAGATGGCATCCTTTTCTTCTTCTTCTTCTCTCCTTCCTCAGTTGGATGCTCCTTTGCTGCACACTAAGGTCGTAATTAAGCGTAATGAGATGCGCGTTGTATCATTATGGATCTTCTTATGCGTCTTCCCTGCCTGTTCTCAGCATCCCTCCTTTCATCTGCCCCTCCATCCTTTCACTGTGGATGTTGAGATCCCAACATCACAGCCTCTAGCTGGGTATCTGCCAGCGAAGCCAGGCAAGCGCTGCCTTTGTCAGCTTCTCAGCGCTACCTGATCCTGACAAGGCCGAAGCGCAGCGGCAATGCGCAAGCAAGCAGGGAGGAAGGAAACAGAACAAAGAGAAAACAAAGAGATGGAAAGGATAGCAGAAAGTAGATTTGGCAGGGGGAGGAAGGACGGAGTGTGATGGAAATATGGATACAGAGAGACAGGTGATGAAAGACGAGAAGTGAACGCAGGATAGGAGTATCATCTCATGTCGATTTATTTGAATATATTAAAGCTCCTGGCAGGTAGATTGACGGCTTGGAGGGAGATGCAGAGATCGCTGTAAATCACACGATTCTCCGCAGCACCTCGCTGCATAATGAGTTTAAATATAGATAATTGACATGCGTTCAAGTGCCAATATTTAATTAAAAGGAACGACAAAAGATATATAGTAGTACCCTAATAGACTTGATGGATGCGACGCTGCAGAGATGTTATTCAGAAGCTGATGTTTTATGAGGCGCCTGAAAACCTTTAACCCGTGAAGCTGCTGGAATTGAAGTGATACCAGAAGACTGATGTATTATCTTGATTACTTCGTCCTTTACTTTATTCATTCAGGTTGTTTGTTTTTCTCACATGCTCCTGATATGTCCCCAGACATGGATTTAAGTCTTGTACCAAACTAAAAGGTTTAAACTCAGTTGAGATCCTTTAAAATCTGAGACTAATTGTCATTTTCAATAATTCAATGAGGCCCATTTTACTGTAGGGTTGATCTGGCATAATTTATTTCATTTTCCTGAAGGGGAAAGGTATATTTTTATATGTTTCGTCTTTTCCCTTCCTTCTTAAAGTGTACCACACTGATGCGTTTAAATGTTAAATGCAAGCCTTAGAGGGTTTGGAGCGCCTCAATATAGTTTCACAAAGTGGGGCACACAGGGCCCCCAAAAAAGCTAAAAATGTCCCCGTTTCAGAATAGTAGCTCATTCCTCTTCGGTGTCTGAAAGTCATTGCCGCCTCTCTCTTCTTTTTGTTCTTTTTGTTTTTTTGTGCGCTCCAAGAAGTCGACAGAACAGATGAAGAAAGTGCCGACCATCGTGCTCTCCGTGTCCTACAAAGGAGTGAAGTTCATCGACGCCACAAATAAGGTAACGCTCACAGCCCCCGCTTCCTGTGACGCCTACTGCAAATAACACGTGAAAGGTCAGGCTTTTGAACAGGTGTCAGAAAGGGCGAGCACAGGCAGCGCTCGCTGAGGTCTTCTTCAACTGCGGCCTGACTGATTTTAAAGTATACGATGTAAAAAAAAATCAATAAGGTGTAAAAGAACGCAACCAGGAAATCATCAGTATGAAATAGATGAGCTGAGAAGAATCAATAACAAGCTGCTCAGTTCATTAAATCCTTAATGGAATGTTTAAAAAGCTCATAATAAAAACTTCAAGTAATTTCGCAGTTAATCATAAACTCATTCCTCGTCCATCCGGAGTGACAGCTGAGCGATGGTTGACGAGCGCGAGTCAGGAGAAAAAACAACTTTTTCATTTGTGATGTGTAATGAGTTTCCGTCGGCTCAGACACAAACGAGACAATCAGTCTTGTGCATAAGTATAAGACAATCTAATTCACTTCAGGTGGGTAAAATTGGGGCACAGCTAGAAACTATTTTAAGATAATTATAAGCTGCTTGCTTGCAAAAAAAAGTATTTATGCACAGCACACACACACACACACACACACACAAAGCAGAAGACAAGCATAATTTGCAGATAGTCAGTACATTTGGAGTTCAGTGATTTTCCTCAGGCGACACAGCACAGAGCACAGACTTGTGCTGAACAATACGCAGGAAAACAGCCACACTGCAATTATGTTGACAGGTTTTGTGATATGAGTCAGGATTTTAGAAGGAATGGTAAGTTTTATTTTCACAAAAGAACATGATGTTGTTCATTTTTTACAGGGTCTGTAACAAACTAGTATCTTCTCTTAGATCCGGAGAACGTTATTTGGAGGCCGATGCATCTCTGCAGTGGAATGTTGAATGTTATTATATTGATGAATTGTTTAGTTCTAGCAAAGACTCCAGCGACACATGACATCATGGCTGTCAGCTGGTTAGCAGCCTGGTCAGTGGTCCTGGGCTTCGTAGTCGACGCTGTAGTATCCCTGTAGCGTCACTTCTTGAAGCATCCGTAGCAGGCAGTGCAGTAGTACAGACAGTGAGAAAATCTGAGTCAGGGGTGTCTGATTCACAGGACTTTCCCTCTGGAGACCAGGGATTTCCTCCCATTTGTGACAAAAGAGTCAAGAATGATTTGTTGAACGTACGTAACCCTAACCAGACCGTGACTGTCTGACGACATAAATGACACATTCCCAAAGTAATCTTACATCTTTCTATCAGAACTGTTCATCAGCAAGCTTCATTTTAAACGTCTTCCCACACATTGTATATTATGTATTATGACTAGCTTGACCACAAAGCCCTTCACATGCAGTACTGATGCTAGAGGGGTAGGTAGGGCGCCATGATTTGAAGCTAAAGGCAGCGAGAACGTGTTGTGACACTAGACTCCACAATGTGTTGTGTCTGTTAATTTTTTTTTTTCACAAACAGTTTCACGTTAGGCTTTTGTCTTCTCTTGGCTCTGCATGGTTACAGAACAGAGAGTGCTGGTACCGCCTCCAGCATGGCCATCAGGCAGTCACAACTCATTTTGCATCGTCTCGCTGCCTGTTTAGAGTCTATCTCTGCCCTGAGATTTGCAAAAAATCTACAGCTCAGCTTTCTCCAAGTCCTCAGATACCACTGAAACCTATTTACCGAATAGAGAATGGTACCAGAGAAACAATAATAAGGGTAATAAATCAATTAAGACGATAAAGGACACAACACGGAGAAGTCAGAATTCAGCTCTCCAGTCCTCCCTCTTCGTAGGTCATCTGTAGTGCCAGCGTCCAAATAACAACTCTCCTTACAAAAATGATCAACAGACTCATATCTTTTTATAGACTCAAAGACAATAGAAAGAGAACTGCTTAGTATGACAAAAAATATGTTTACCCAATGTTAAAACTTTCCATTGAGGCTCTGATGTTCTATAACTCACAGCTCCGAGTTGTGCGTTAATTAACACAACACAAAGTCAGAGTTTTCTCTGGTGACATTACCGGAGGACAATTTCCAACTCGGTGACTCTGGAAAAACTCTCAAACCAAAATTGCGCTGCAGTGATTAGGGTTTTTGGGATATGTGAAATGGGATGAATAATAAATCAGATTTGTTTTTCCATGAAGTGGCTCACTGGAGATAATCAACAATCGCTTTCCACACCTCTTCATCTTCATCTTTTGCCTTCTGTTTCTTCCCCTCGTTTTTCTCTCTCTCTCCAGAACATCATAGCAGAACATGAGATACGTAACATCTCGTGTGCGGCTCAAGATCCAGAGGATCTGTCTACATTTGCCTACATCACCAAAGACCTCAAGTCTAGTCACCACTACTGCCACGTTTTCACTGCTTTTGATGTGGTCAGTACTCGCACCGAAACTTCAAAACAAAAGTACCTTTACGGTCACATTAGTATTCTAACAGCTGTGTGCCTTCACCCTCTTGTCAGAACTTGGCGTATGAGATCATCCTGACACTCGGCCAGGCCTTCGAGGTGGCCTACCAGCTGGCCCTGCAAGCCAGGAAGAGCGGCCACGGATCGTCCACACTGCCGGAGAGCTTTGACAGCAAGCCCAGCAAACCTGTCCCCAAACCTCGAGTCAACATCCGCAAATCTGTAAGCATCACTGCCGCACAACCGCACCACCGTTCCAAGGGAAAATCCATCCTAAAGTAAACTTGTTTTCCTTGCTGAGTAGTACTTCTATTTATTGGATCCTCAACTTCTTACAGCTTTTCTTTTCAAAATAAACATCCAGGACAGAATTGTATTTTAAGATGGATTTTCTCTTTAACTTCTCATACCACCTCTTGAACTAACCAGCATCCCCATCAACTCTGTCTCATTCACACGGGAATCTGTCCACAGTTTCCATCCCTTTGCTCCGATTTGTCCCGGTCTCTCATCCCTGCTCAACTACATCAACTCAGTTTGGCTCACTGGGATTATCCTGGAGCGCTTGTGTTTGGTGTGTGTGTGTGTGTGTGTGTGTGTGTGTGTGTGTGTGAGTCTTGGCCCAGCGGACAGTGTGGCGGAGGTGTAGGTGGATATTTGATCTGTTAAGCGTCCGCTCTGTCTTGTTGTCCCTGCAGTCTCTTACACACTGGGCTGATTGATGAGGCCTGTTTGCATTGAGCTCAGGGGAGGCCTGCTTGGCTCGCCTCGCCTCACGTGTGTGTGTGTGTGTTAGAAAGAGAGAGAGAGAGTGTGTGTGTGTGTGTGTGTGTGTGTGTGTGTGTGTGTGTGTGTGTGTGTGTTTGTGTGTAAGAAGATAAAGACTCCTCAAGTGGAAGACTGCTACATACTGCAGCCCTGCATGGAGAATTAATTTATTGACATTTCAGTCCATGAGAGCCTCATCGAAATGCTGTCGTGTGCAGGCGCCTCTGATGTGTCTGAGCTATACGCCAAACTGCAGCGGCTGCCTGCTACTGTAAACCTGTTTATAAAGCTTTTTTAGTGTATTTGATGTACACCAAGTCCTACGAAGTTGAAATACACTTGACTGTTGAGTTTGTTCATTTTACAATAGCTTAGCACTAATGGTATAATATCAGGAAAGGTGGTACGACATAATCAAGACAAATATGATACTGGCTTATTTACATTTTAGGGCATTTAGGCATAAGCTTTTGTTCAAAACAGCTTCCAGTAATACATACATACATTTATACGCTGATCGCGATGTTTGCCATGCAAGGCACCGACCACATCAGGAGCAGTTTTGGGTTCAGTTTCTTGCCCAAGGACACGTCAACATGCAGACCTGAGGAATCAAACCACTGACCTTTCAATAACAAGACGCAGGCTTTACCCCTGAGCCCCTGCCGTGGCATGTCCTTTGCACTTTCTGTGACCTCAGCACTTCGTGCATTACTCCATAATTCAGGCATACAGCCCTCCCCACTCTGACATAATGAATAAAAAATCTAGACATAATGTTTTACCTATTTTTCAGCCTTTGGTCGCATCTTTAGTGGAATATAAATGATTTCACAGATGTCTAACTGTCTGGCCAGAATGCTAAAATGCTTTGACCCAGGACAAAACCAGTGTTGGTTTCCACCAGTGTCTCCATTTTAAGACTAGACGATTAGTCTAAGCTTAAATTTCCACCAAAACATGAGGTAAATTAGTCGTTACCAATGCCACAAGCCTAATTTCAGTCAGTAACAACAAAATATTGCCATTCGATACTCTGCCCTGGCTGTGTGATATCAGATACTTGTGTCCCACATTCTGTTGTGAATTTCTGGGTCTGTGTGTTCATGTGCAAATGTGTGTGGCCTTTCTTCATGCATCAGCCAACCACAGCGTCACAAAGTCTATCTGTAACCGTCTCAACCTCCCATTAACCCCCGACAGAGCTTTAAAATAGTCATGCTAACCCACGTCGCATACATTTCCCCTCCTCCACCGACACGCATTGACTGGCACAACGGCACACGTGTGTGTCTAAAGGGCCCGGGTGTAGAGTTACGGCGGCTGCTATATCAGTGCGCTTCGACCAAATTTAAGTCCGTTGACATACTGTGAGCCATGGAAGAAAGAGATGGTGATGGAGGAATGGTCTCACTTTCTAAAGTTAGAGTGATATGAGACAATGAGCAAAGGCAGAAAAAAAAACTGAGCGTAAGCGGTGCTGTTCGCTCACCTCCTGTGCGTGTGGTCCTGTGCCTACAGAGACGATGTACGATAGCATGTGTACACACAATCTGCTGACTCTGCAACCGTCACATTAACCATTAATTGCCTTTTTTCCCTCCCCGTGTTCATACGTGTGTGTGGCATAGTTAATGGCTTGTGGTGTGCAGCGGGGCAAAGATACTGCAGGATTCACTTAATATTCCTGCCACCTGCCAGCCATAATCTCCATCCTGCAGCACGTCTCCAGCCCCTGTGCTTTAAAATACTGTTGCTTTATTTCTCTGCCCATGAGTATCGTTTCTTCACACCCTCCTAATTATATTTATGTTGTGTGTGTGAGCATATCGGCTTGTAAATCTCCCTCAACATCCACTTAACTTGCCCTTATGAGTGTGAGTGTGTCTGATGTGACTCTATCGTCTCTGATCAGCATCGGCATGTTGCTGTAATCTGAGTGTAGCTTCGACATGAGATGGAATACGTGACCCTAACCATGTATGATTGTAGTTTTACAACCTTGTGTTGCTTGTAAGGAGTGAAAAGGCCTTCCAGTGAAGTGAAAATAGCTGCTCATTCATTTTCTTGGTGCTTTGGGAGAGCTTCCTTAAAAAACTCAAAACCCAAATGGGAAAGACTTTCTTTGACGTGGTGTTCATTCGACTGACATTACGTCGTCATAACCATGTCAACCTGTCATGAACATGAATGTTTAGGACTGCTGTCATAAAGGGTCCTTTGTCGATGATTTCACTTTTAAAGGTGCAAAACGTAAGAACTGCCATCCTGTCGGATTTGTAGTCGCAGTCCATACATGGAGTTTGGATTACTGAGAGTGTGTTGAGTGTGTTTACTGTCTCCTGAACAGCTGATAGACTCATCTGGGCTGCCCTGATAACATCAAACATGTTTGATTTTACGATTTAAAATCTAGATGATTGCATCAGTACTTTCCAACAACAACCAATGAGAGAGGCAATAGTTATTATTCTAGCCCTTAAAGCTAATGTTAGCTAGCATACTGCTGTTGACAGACAGTTCAAATCTCACCTCCTGTTGCTGCACCACCAGTCTAATCTCGAATTTGTTTAGGTCTGCTTCCCCATGAGATCATGCAAGAGGGATCACGTTAACGCTAAAAGTTAAACAGTTTAATTCATTTTGATAATTAGGCCTGTTTGACATGAATATGACAAGTTTAAAAAAATGTCAAATTTGTATTAAAAGGTAGCATCATTTACCAAATTACACTGAATGACCTGATCAGTAGACTCATCTTGAGATGGGTGTCATGTCATATGAAGCAGTACCATGAAACGTAAGCTATCTCACCTCATTGGCAGAATTTTTCATGATTTGGCAAAACTTGAACGACTTTGTTTTGTGAGGTGCTTTTTGCAGGGTTTTGTTAAGTTGTCGTGCCATACTCATCTTGCTGGGAGTGATTTGTTGTGCAGGAGTTGCTATATAAATGTGGCGTTAACACGACTTGCTCTCGCTTTAGTTTCGCTGTATAACAGTAATCGTGCTGTTCCACACTGTTGCCATGCAGCCGCTCTGTCATCGCTGTGGTTCTGCCTTGCTGCTGTGTTGTTTATTCGGTGTTGGTGTTGCAGACCGGGGCCCCACTTTGACTTGTATATGACCTCTGCTCCTGTAGGTCATCATGCCCCCTTCCAGCCGTTGGTCACTGGGCCACATTTACACCCCTCACCGGCCTCCTCTCCACCCTCCTCTTCCTCCCCCTCGACTCTTCCATCTTCCTCACAAAGCTCAGTCACAGGTCCTCCACGCTTTTCCTTCTCTTATCCTTTACTTTTTCCACATGATTTTCTTTTAGTCGGGGAGAAAGCGCCATCTGTAAGTTTAAGCTTCCATTTTTACTCTGTCGCTTTGATTCAACTGACTCTGCATCCCTGTGTGTTCTGTTTGCAGTGAGTGTGTCTCATTATTCAGTTGCTACCTCTTCCTCCTTATCAAGTTAGCAGCTTTGCTGTAATAAAACAGGTGTGAGGCTTCAGCCAGTCTTGCAAAGCCAACCCATTACATTTCTTTACAGCCAATACAGAGCCGAATGCAGACCTCAGCTTTAGTGCCGCAGCCAGTTTTTATGCGCCCCACTGCCCCCTTTCACTCCCTGGATAGCGATACACTGCCTCTTTATAGATGCACATTTGAGATATTAATACAGAAATAAATAGTGCCAACCAATTTCTACTATGTTAAAGAGGCAATGTGCAAGATGGGGTCAGGATTTAAGTTTGAAATGTTAAGAAAAATGATCTAACATAAACAGTGATGTCTTGTCAAAGACATTAGTATGCCAGCCAGCTGTCCACCTGTACTTTCAGTTTGGGAGATGTATGTTAGCAGCGTGTTCGCTACTTACCAAGTACACCAAATAAACTCACAAAATTTCAAGAAAGGAACTATTTTTCTCTGTTTTACACTACTAAAAATCCAATAAACTAAAACCAGCGTAAATGCCTTGTTGTGTCATCATAAAACACACTCCAAAAGTCATAATCCTGGTTAGGGATCGTAAATTGCCTCCATACTTTATCCACTGTCTTAAAATTAACCTCTGTTGGTCTCCGAGGCTATGCCTGAGGTCTGAGTCCGGTTGAACTGAGCCACAATGCCAATGGGACCTCATCAAATGATCCAAAGTCGCAGTCCAGTTAATTTCAGTCAGCTAGTGATGCCAAAAGCCTCAAGTAACTGAGCTAATTAGCTAACGGCAGCTAGTTACAGCCAAACTTTGCTACAGCAAAGAGTATAGTGAGCAGCAGTTTGTGGTTGTGCTGCCACCTTCAATTTTGGAGCTACTTTCAATCATGGGCCATATGTTACAAGTTACGGCTGTAAAATTAGCTGTTTATAAAAAAGAAAAAAAAAACTGTTCAATCCATCAAAATCTTCATTGAATGCTTGGAATGAGCTTTAACCCCTGGAGCGTTTTCCTCTCTGATCCACACTGCTTCCCTCTCATCCACATCTTCATCATGCACACAGGGCAGCTGCATTTTTAAAGGGTCATCAAAAGAAGACTGCCAGAGCGTACACTGTGTGCCAAGAAGTGTTCCCAATGTGCAGAAGTCAGATACGCTTCCATTGCATACGGCTTGTTTCACATCAACTGGGATAACTGAGGTCCTTTGAAGGTTTGCAGTGCTGGATGTCCCTGCAGCATTACTACATGTTCTAATGTTCCGACCCTTCTGCAGAAAATCCCCCAAAAAAAAGGGTGTTGGTGGAAAAACGTATTTTGAAGGCAGGCAGAGTTTATTTCATGGCTCCATGTCTAGCTGAGGAATTTGATACTGATCCTTGTGATGCTCTGAACAAGTTCTTCACCGAGCATGATGGTGCTGTGCTGCTGTTTGTCCGTAATCTTATAACCCCCATAACAAGATTATATGGTCTTGCTGCGGTTGTGTGTGAGGGAGAGGATAGAGAGCTGGATTAATATTATAGTTAGTTTCCATATTGTTGCTGTAGCTGTGTGTTGAGAGAAGATAAGAGGAACATGAGCTCTAGAAGTAGCTCTTTAATACATGGTAGAAAATACTAACAGTACACTAAGACACATTAAATATGTTTGTTTGTATTTTTATAATAAGCTTTAGTATGAGTACAAGGACACATTTAGTCAGAACTGCAGCTCTCACAGTCGAGCCTCCCCTCCCCCCAAATTATCTGAAAATAAACCACTAGATTGGACGAATAAAAACGCCCCCGGCAACAAAACCCAGCTGCTTGATTGGTTGCTGTGGAGTTATTTTTGAAAGCAATTTAGATTGTTTGGTTTGCGTCTCGGCTTTGAGGCAACAAAAGCTTCACAGTGGCAGCAGCAGACAAGAGTCCACTCCTCAACAATCGAAACCGATAGGATGTGCAGGAAGTCCACCACTGTATAACAGAGCTGCAAAGACTACATGATAAGTCCATTAAATCCGTCGCCAGCCATCTTGACAATAGTGTAATCAGTTAATAATTATTTTAGATGTTAATGTGTTCTGGTTTATTTAGTCCTGTGACTGTAAACTGAATATCTGTGGTGGTTCAGCATGTAGTAATTGATTCAGCAGAGCTGCTCTGTTGTTATTAGCAGTGCTGGCTCAGGCGTGTGTGAGCTGACCAATCAGAGGAGACTGGGGATGTGGGCAAGGGTGGTCTATACAGAGACCGGAGCTAAAAGTGCAGCACTGAAAAAACTGAACTGAAGCATGAGAACCTACTCCTGTACCACCCAAAATAAAATTATGACCATGGAAATTAGCATTATAAATCTCCTTTAATTGAGAAAATAATCAACAGATTAATCAACAGGAAGATAATTGTTAGCAGCAGCCTTTACCGCACAGTAATTACGCAGGACCGGCAGCATCTTGCATTTAGATTTTTATAGATATAGAAAGATAAAAGGAATTTCTTCTCTCAGACTGTGAGCGTCTGTCCATGATCTCTGTTCTGCTTCCTCATTTGTAATCTGTACCTAATCTTCCTGCTTCATTAGAATTATTAACTTTCCATTCCATTACTTAATAAACAGCACATCCTCCATCTCATTGACTCTACTGTCTCACTCTGTTTTCACTGACTTTAATAGCATGAAACTGTACCGGAAATTTGCCCCTACAGTGTGCAAAATGTCGATTTTCAACAGAAACAGCTGATTGATGATGAAATTGTTTGGTCTGAAAACATGCATCCTAAAGAACAGTAATATGTAGTGCAAAGTCAAGTGAGTGAAAATAATCGGTCTCTTTTCTCCGTCTCTTTCTGTGTCAGATGGAGCAGCCGTCCATGGACCAGAAGGGCCACGCCAACGTGCCGTGGATTGTGGAGCCGGGTCAGGAGGCCAAGAGAGGAGTCAACACCAAGTACGAGACCACTATTTTCTAACATACACCCGCCTTGTCCACTCCTGTGTGTGTGTGCCTTTCAGAGGTTGCCCTGTACTGGGGCCCCGCCCCGGAGTTGGGCACGAGCGACGCACGCCGCCGCGTCACCTCACCGGCTGAAAAATAAAAAACAAAAACATCCCGCCCCGCCCCCGTTAGCCGAGCCTGTCCACTGCATGATGACGTTTGGCGCTGCGCTGTCTCTCTCTTCTTTCTCCTTGTCTCCTCTTCTCTCTTTTCGTTTCTGCTCTAAACCCCTCTTTGGCCCCGGGCCCCAATCTCCTGCCTGCAGGGCTGGCGCATGACCTTTGAACCCAGGGCTGTGGTGCACTTCTCTGTCTCCACCTGTAGGAGAAATGGTCCATCTTTTTTTCCACTTCCTGTCTGTCGGTCAGTCGGCAGTCAACCACTCGGTTGTTCTGCTTCCAGCTCCTTGTTTCGTTCTGTTTTTTTTTTTCTTCTTCCTGTTGATGGGTGCAACCGTTTGGCTTCGTCTCTCTCCTCCTTTTTTTCTCCAGACTGCCTCCATCCCTCGCTTTTGTCTGCATTTCAGCCCCTTTTGTCAAACTGCCCCCTGATAGTTTTAAAGAGATTTGCTACCAGAATACTGCTAAGCGCTGTGACAGTGTTTTAGCTGTCTGTTGAGCCCCGAGTGGGAGCTGACAATGACGAGGGCTGTTGTCAGAAAATGACAACTGGAGGGAAGTTCAGACATTTTAGACATTTTTTAATAAAACAGGAGAGGTGATGTAGCACAGTCTCACTCTGACTCAAACTGGTTCATCCAGCAGGCTACTAGAATGTATTTAAACTTTTTTGATTCTTTCTATCAGATTATTTTTTAGAAACTGCTAACAAACTTGTGAATTTTCTTTGACTTTAAACTTGACCTGTGACACAGGAAGATTTTTCTTTTTTCTTCTTCTCCTGCCTTTATAGCACCTTTTTTTCAGCACATGTGTGTGTATATGTTCAGAATTCTTTTAACCACGTGGATTTTTTTCTTCCCTGGCCATGAATTTTATTTTCGGGGGAAACAAAAAATATCTTGTATGTAAAAGGTTTTAGCATGTGGCTTGTGAGACGCATGGTGGCCATTTTGGATTTGCTGAGCAGGGGGGCCGGTGGAGAGGCGGGGTGTGAGGGCTCTCTCGATAAGTGATGTCATCTCATTTTGCAGGGCAATGCCGGACGCTCATGTCTATTACTGTGGAATGCAAAGAATGTAGCCAGCCCTAAACACGGACCTTGACACACATAATGCAAAATGGACTACAAAGGACACCTCTTGCTCCAAACATGGACGCTACTCCACAGTGTTTAAGGTTGACTACAAACATTTTACCACCATTCATCCACATGATGCTTGACACAGTAAACATATGACAACTGACACTTTCACACACACACACACACACACACACACACACACACACTAACAGGACTGCATCTTGACAGACGTCGGTCTGCTCTGAATGTACACTTATTTGAAAGCAGCCTCAACTTTCTGCAACTACAGCAGGATCTGTTTTATGTGCCCAGCTGGGAGGCATGACGTGTGAGCTTTTTGGGCTTCTGCTGGTTACGGACAATGGGCTCGCTAACGGCACCGGTGGGCATGTGTCCGTGCTGGAAGTTGACATGGGGGGGTTTGAGGACGTCTGGCTGGCTCTTTTGTTCGTTTCTTTATTTTCTTTTGAAGTCAGAAAATAATAAAGAGATATATGCACAAGCGTGTAAATGTGATTGGACTTGCTGCAACACGCTCAAGATGCAAACAGGTGTGTCCTCATCACGACGGATGATGATCAACGTATGTGAACAAAAACAGCATCTGGCGTTTAAAAAAAAGTATTCTATTCGTATTGCCCGACATTTTAATGTTTAATATGAGAGTATTATATTACCATGATGATTATGATTATTCTTGTGCAATTCTTGTCTACTGTTGTCTTAATGTTACATTATTTTTCTATGATATGAGATGAAAAACTTTGGGCTTGAGAATGATGGCCATCCTTTAAAAAAAAAAAAAAAATCTGAAAACGAGATGATCATACTTGTACACACGGAGAGTGAATGTTTGCAGGTGGCTAGCTAACTCTTGTCAGGTCAAACCCTCCATCATTTCTCATGGGGCTCTACTCTTATCTAGCAGATGTACTATTTTAAACGCAGTATTACTGTATTATTTGGATGAGACGTTATCCAATTATAAAATGTATATAGATATTTTGCCAACTCATTGTTCATACATGTAATGTAAAAGAGAAAAGAATAAAGGATTTGCAGTACATGGCACTGGAAACAAGGTACCAAAATAAAGGTTGGACATTTAAAAGTGGTAGATTGGTAGAGATTGTATTTTGAGTGGAAACTGAAACAGTTTATTTGGTGACATCACTGCTGACCAACTATGTACATAGGCTTGGGCTTCCAGCACAATGATTTTTGTAATTTTGGCCATTATTTATATCCTTGTAAAGCACATGGAATAAAATATGACTTGTAAAACCATGATTTATCCTTGGGATGAAGTTGTCATGAGTTATTTCCTTTTTCTCAACACTCACTTCATAAAACGTTTAAAATGTTGATACAAATTCCTTATTGAAGAAAAACTAGGTGCATGCAAAACCAGGGAGTCTGTCTGAAAACTGTCCAGGCAAAGGAAACATCTATTAATAAATGATTACAATTTTTGGCATTCGGCGAGATATTGATCTCATTTCACGTCCACTGCATTTATTTTTGCCACATGAGGAGTTTCCTCTCATTGGATGTGTCGCTGATTCACACCTTCAAGTTGTCAAAGTCATTAGTGATGCAGAAACAAAAAGTGTAAATTGATTTGAAGCCTTCAGAGAAAAGATATTGGAATCTTAAAGCTTACTTTAACTCGCTTCTGTCAAAGCTCAACTACTTGAGCGCCATTCAGTTTTTATTGGTCACAGCTTGAAATACAATTGATGTTCACGTGGTTCTCCCTGTCATCTGGTCATCGGTTACTTGTAGCCATTTTGTCCAAAATCAATAAGTGATTACTGCTTCCAGAGAACAGATTAACAGTGATTATCAGACAAATGGTAAAACCTCTTCAGTGCTACACAACGAGAGAGTAAGCACCGCTAGAAATCACAATGCAGACGGCTCAGCGGTGCATCGACTCTGACAGCGGGGTCTGCAGCGGGTCAGCGGCTCGCTGCCTTCTCATCAACTCAATCAACCACCTCCTCTGGCCTCTAGACAACCCGACCGACACCGGGGTACGTGCGGTAATGACAGACCGAGCGACCAGGCTGTGGAGGGATGCCAGGTTTCCATGGTGACCACATCCCTTCACAGCTTCGCCCATAAGCTTCTATGTAAGCACAAACATACATTGACACTGCCGTGATAAATAGGCAGCGAGCCGCCACAGCAGCTGTTTATTGACCGAAGGGACTTTGCTCCGATACTGTAGAAGCATCTACTGTGTGCAACAAAGCCGCTGCCAATATGATGTATCGTTTCTAAACAAATGGCCACCACCACCACACAGTCTCTATAATACAGTTTTTTTTGCTTTCCGTACTTCATTTCAGACCAATTCTCTACCTCAGAAAAGCATTTTATTTATCTAACTAACACTGGAAGCCGGCTTAGCACGTCATCTTAGATGCAGCTTCCATCAAATCTTGTTGCTTCAAAGCTCAGGGACGAGGAATTTAAACAAGCAGGCGGAGGCTGACAGGGATTGGAAAGTGACTGACAGAAAATTAACCAAACACTGTTCGCTGTGACAAATTCGAAAAAGGATCTAGGGGATCGACAGTGGCAAAGGTAAGTGTATTTCAGGTAAACAAGGACTGTTTGTGTTAGTATCTCAGTAGAATCACATACACTTAGTTTTCTCTTTAACTGTACATTAGTTTGATGGTGTTGTGTAGTTTCACAGTACAAACCTGATTAGTAAAAAAAATTACATTTACCAAGTTGCAATGCTAATCAATCTCGCCTTTTGCATTTGAGCAGTGAGCAATCTATAAAACTTAAAACAGACAATGAAAATAAATAGTAAACATGAGCAGGTTAATTCTGGGCAGCATCTAGTTTTTCTTTCGACATTTAAATCAACAAACATCCCCTGTAGCGGATCATGAAATCTCCAGCTGATTAATATTAGAGCTGCAGCTACTGAATAGTTTGTGCCAATCGATTAATGATTCAGTCAATGAAATGTCAAAAAATTGTGAAAAATGCTTATTACAATTTCCCCAAACCAAAACAATGTCTTCAAATTGCTTCCCTGTCCAACAAACCTGAAAGACTTTTCATTAATCATAACAAATAACGAATACAACGTGAAAAAGCTCTGAAAGCAGTTTGACATCTTTGCTTCAAAAATGGCTGAAATGTTTAGTTGATAATCAAAATAGTGAGCGATTTATTTCATTTTGATAAACCAACGATTACAGATTACTATTTTAGGTCATTTCTCAGGTAAAAATGTAAAATGTAACACTTTGCTGCTTCCTTGTCTTACACTAGTCAAATTGAATATGCAGATTTTGAACTGCTCCTTTAACAAAACAAGAAGTTAGGGCTCCCCTCAGGCTCGAGAATCTTGAAGGGGAATAATCAATAATTGAGAATATAATCTGCAGATTGATAAAAGACAATCGTTAGTTGTGTTGGATACATGTTTAATCAGGATGTCATATGCTATAATGAATATTAATTAAACTGCATATAAAATATACAGTGTTTATTCTGTCAAACAGTTTTGAAGTGTAGTTATTTGTGATTTTAATCTCCTGCCAATGCAAAAGCTAAACTCACAGTAAGATTTGTTTAGAGATTTGAAAGTGTCCATTCAGTAAATTCTGTTCCACAAATACATGCTGCACAAAGAGTTTACGCTCCACTACAACCCTGGTGTTATTGCAATATTTACACCACTGCTAGTTCTTTTACACACCACCACTGTCTTTTACCAGGCCCTATAAAACCTGGATTGGAAAAGAAAAAAACTCAAATATGTGCGGCAGTAAGGATGAGCGCCTGTTGTTGAGTGTCCATTAAACTACAGTGGACTGACATTTACAGTGAGCCTCTGAAGGGCTGAACAAGCATTTGTCATGAGCTATAAACGTCTGAATGAAAAGGCTCGCAATCTACGGCTACAATCTGCAGCCAATACAGGCGACCGCTGCTCGGCTGCTTTTCCCCGAGATTGGAGGAGCACGAGGACCACGAACGGTTTGCTCAAGATTTACTGCCAATCTGCAGTTTGCTGCATGCTGGTGAAAACTGACAAAAGATCTTCTGGTTTGTGAAGAGCAGACCACTGCGGGGTGAGAGTGGGAGGTAATTCAAGACATTATTTTCTATTTTCTGCAAGATCAGAGCAGGAGTGGAGTGGAGAGTGCTGCAGCGGCTCCTGTATTTAGGCTTCAGAGCTCGAACAGAACGATTTTTTTTTCTGCTGCTGGCAGCGGCGGAGGCGACGGACTTAACTCTGCACAGAGAGGGACAACGAGGGAAAGACGTGGAGAGGCACTGCAGATTTTTACACCGTGAGAAGCAAATGACTGATTTCTGACTAATTTCTTCTGTCTGCAGTGAAGTGTAAGACAGGAAGAGTACATGCTTTGTTTCACCGGCTGTGTCAGACTGTGGGAGAGGGCCAAACTTCCAGATGGTGTGTACTGCCCACGGCTAGCAGCTAAATGAGACGACTATGTAAAAACTGCTCATGTAACAATCATACCTGGCATTCGTTCAATAGGAACAGCTTACACAGGTCCAGATCCTCCATGTTTATCCTGTATGCACACTCAAATCATCGTTTATATGCCTCTAACGCATATGCAAGAGGACGCACCAAGAAACTATTTTACAAGGACAATCTGCTGCGTTTAGTAAATGACCGGCTCTGCAGCTGGCAGGTGTGATGCAGCAGTGCTCACATCATCATGATACACTGATTTAGTACAGCGTGGAACTGAGTTGTAGGAAAGTGAGGGATAGAGAAATAAAGACCTTCACACAAAGTAAGCAAACACACACACACACATACACACACTCTTGGATACACACCCTGCTGGAGTTGGCTCACGATGTGCAACCTGATAAAACTGGACACAGCGCAGGAGAGTTGGCCAAATAATAAAAGGCTCGCTCTCTTATACACACCGGAGAACATTCACAGTTGAGTCTGGCAGACTTTATCTCTGTAGGGTACAAAGAAGCGACTTGGACAAAAACAATCCGGCACTGTGCTCCAAAGGAAGCATTCACAAACACATCAGTGAAGTCTGGCCGCCTCGCTGTTCATGGGCTGGATCTGGAAAAGACACGTTTCCATCACTGTGTCGATACAGAAATTATACAACACTGATTATAAGTGACTTTGCTTGACAGCAACAACAACAACACACTACTGAAACAGAACTATTTCTAACCCTCCAAAACAGACACAGAAAGGTTGTCTGAGTCAACACATAGTACTGTTCTGGTATTGAATGTTTCATATAAATACAAAGGAGGTGGGAGCAATCAAGACAAGGGCTGTGTCATCATCGATTATCTGATTATTATTTAATCGATTAACCTCTTCAATATAAAAGTCAGGAAACAGTGAAAAATATTAAGATCTTTTCAAACTGCTTCTTATTTCTCTAACGTCCCAAACCTGAAGACATGATGGTGAATCATAAAAGCAACAAATTTCTGCTGAAAAAATGATCTCTTAACAAGATGTCGGCTTTATATACTTTGGCTACATAAAATCCTGTTTGGCTTTAAACTGAATGAGGCAGGCAAGGGGGAAGAATAACTTTAGACAAAGCCCTTACACATAACAAATGTGATGCATCTGCCTGGTAATGAAGCCAATAATCTGTGCCAACAAAGACAGGAAAAGGCTACAAGCCAAGCTAAACATCTATAGGATCACCATCGATTATAGCCATCGCCTGGAAAGAGCAGAGGTCAAAAATGATGGATTTTGACTGATGAACATAATCGACCCAAGATATTCTAGAAGCAAAAATCCAAGAGCGAAAAACACACCTGGATGACACAAGTGCAGCAAAAGCAGGTAGGACATAAGGAGCAAACACAAGAAAAAGACAAAGACAGGAAGTGTTTACCAAAACAAGACGCATGATAGAGAAACCTTCAAAATGATCAGGATTTAAGGAGTATTTGCTTTAAGGTGTTGAACTAAAGTATTGTAAATATTATAATGAAACATTTTTCTTGACTTTGAAAGCTAGAAATTGTACTACAATGAGTCTTTTTTTCCCCACATCACTAAGCCTTACTGTGCTTCCTGAAATCAACCCAACAGTCTCCAGGAAACATCCCAGCCTGGGTGCAGCTACATGACTCAAGGCTTTGCATCACAACTGACGCTCCTGGCCGTCATTCAAACCAAGGAGAATCAGTCACAATAGAGTTGGAACGTGGCCCCAGGTCGGTGGTGGTGGTGATGACAGATAATGACCTCAGACGTGCGTCAACTTTGCATTCAGTGAATTTGCACATTTGTACAAAAAGCCATTTCAGTCTGTGTTTGTTTGCTGGGGCCTGCGTGGAGGATGAGCATGTAGGTTAAGTGCTACAGCAAAATTAGATATGACAGTGCAGCAAAACCCTCAGAGGAAGTATTTTTACATAACGACAATTTGCTACGTTCTGTGTAGCCGAATGCAGAGCGGAGACGTTACTTGTAAAGGTAGATGATGCCGAAGCATTAGTGAGAGCTGCGCGTTGATCCACCCCGGAAAACACAAAAACCACAACCGGCGTGACTGCGATAAGAACTGACGGGCTCTCGTTTGACGTCCACGCCGCCGCATATCTGAGCTGACTTTGACGTCTGCTCCCAAAACACCTGAAGCTGGGGTGACGCCGCGGGGCTCGCAGCGAGCCGTCTCCCAGCAATCAACCGACGTGACAGCGGAGAAGCCAGGCAGGCACACAAAGCTGCTTATGTCACCTTTTCTGTACACAAGAATCAGCACAGCGCAGATCACAAACTTTACGCATTAAGAATTAAGAAAAAAAAAATGTGAGGTTAGTTGTTAATACCAAGAGAAGGAGATGCTGAAGTGAATAATTTATGAAGTACATTCAGTAGAGTAGTAGAGCTGCTATGGCCAAAAGCATATGGACTATCCATGTGTTTATTAAGCTTAAAAGAGATGTTAGGGCTGCAAATTAGCTTCAGCATCCATCACATCTCTTTCGCCTATTCAACATTTCACTGTCGCAACACACAGCTCCCTCTAAAAGAGCCCAGTGAAATGTTTTAATCTCACACAGAAAGAAAATATACTAATTAATAACTAGAATAACAGAATGCCCATTTCATCCTCTAACCATCCTAATTTGGTACACTTTGCTTGATGTGCTGTCAGGCCACAGCGAGACCTTGACAGGGTTTCAGTGATGATTAGTTAAGTGCTGTAATTCAGTAACAATCGACCCGTGTTCCATTTTTCACCACTGTTTACTTGACAAAAGGGAACAGTTTTGATGTTCGGAGAAATATGTCAGTGTACTTTCTGGCTTACGAGTTAGATAACATGTCAGTTAGTTGAGCGTTAAGGCGATTAGCTTAGCTTAGCTTAGCTTAGCACAAAGACCAGCTGCGGGGTTGGGGGGGGGCTAGTTAGGCTAGCCAAATCGTTACCCGCTCTCCCTTCATATCAGCTAAAATGCAATGATGAATTTGCTTTAATCACCCACTGAGATGTTTCTGGATTGTGTGTTTCTTAGAGGTAAACCATCCTCGATTACACCACTAACCATCACTGTCTCTATGTAGAACTCAGACAGACCACACAGTCAGCTGTCCACAGCGCTGCCTGCCGTATATTCAAACTAATTGACACATTAAGGCACTCCATTTAATGAGCATCCGTTTCGAGCAAGTTTGCATGAACAGGCGGACAGGAGCTCCTCAGAACAGAGCCATTAAACTATATTAAGCCATCTGTTGTCAAAAATGGTTGAATCTCATGACGAGAGTGAAAAACCGTTCCCCTGACTTTCATCCCGTCTCAATCCACCGAGTCACAGCCAGCATGAAGTCTTGATGCCGTGTACACGATGCTGTTTTTAGCCGTGCTTACAAATGAGTGAACAAATGTTTTCAAAAAGGAGCTCTTGAAAGATAAGCAGATAAACTGCACACACGCACAGACACGGAAGCTTCCTGAGGCTAGAAGCCCACACAGCTCATCAGCCTGCTCCAGTCGCTCTGCTCCAGATCTGTCTGCCTTCATTTGAGCTCAGCTGCAGCAGCACTAATTGTTCGGGACAACCGATGTTTAATGCTAAATGTTGCAAGAGCGCTGGCACAAGTAAGTATGGTAATGGGCTCCTTAAAAAACTATGTTTGACTCAGTTTGTTCGTTGTCTGGTCAAACTGAGCGGTGGCAGAGACCGCCTTAAGGACCTGCAGACTGATTTCATAATCGTTATATAAAGACATTTATATTTGACTTTTTTTTTTTTTAATATGATTCATTCATGGTTCCTATTTCTGCTCATTATTTTGGTTTTAACTTATTTTATTTTGGTCTGAATTTAGGATAGGCCAATCCTGTCTTTAGTTAAGTTAAATTAGTTAAAGTTAGTTAAGTTAGTTAAATCTGTGCAAAGCTCCGATTTCAAGATCACTCTTTTATCTGGACTAACTGTTGCTAACTGTTGCTGCCATTAGCCCTTTTAGCTCAGTTAGCTGTGCAGCTAGCGTTTCGGACTGGGAGATACAGGGGAGTTTTTCGCATTCACATAACTTGCGCAGGAGCTTCAGACCTGGATGAGTCGGGCCTAGCTGGTTAGCATCTTCAGTATGAAATATATCTCTGTTTACAAAAAATGCCTATTATTCTTTGATCAGGGTTCACAGACAATACATGGAAAAGGTCATGCATATAGCCGACTATACACAAGAGCGCTGATACTGGTACCATAAAAAATAAGATGATGTGCAGTGGTGCAGAGTGGAGAGACTCGAGGGCCACAATATGGGAAAAAATTAAAGATGAGAGTGCAAATCTGTAACTAAACAACCTCAAACAGAAGCTCCCTGAAGACTGTGAAGCAAATAAACAAGACTCTCGTCTACCACCAGGGGACTAAACCAAGCACCGTTAAAGCCGTGTAAAGTTTGCTTTGATGGATTCAGTGTTTCACCTTCAACACCCAAGTTGAAAGCTTATTTCAGAGTGATTTAAGCCAGAATGTGTTTCTCCGTCCTGAAAGCTGCCAGTGTGCCCGCAGTCAGTGGAGTCGCTCCAGTAAGAGTCTCCCAGGGCACCGTGAGCAGACGCTTGGCTCTATTGATTCAAGCCTTCCAAATAATTAGAATTAAATGTCCCACGACAACAAGAGCAAAATATGGGTTTTTTTTTTTTTAATTCCAGAATGAAAAATCAATCCACACGCCAACTTCTTGTCAACAGGAGTGTCCACAGAAAGAAAATGCCCTATTTTTATGAACTCTATCACAGGTCTTCAGTTCCAGGACCAGACGAGATACTGATTGTTACTTGTGATTACGGCACTGATTTATTTGTGGCTATTGTTGGTTAGCCTCTTGTGTTCCACAGTACAAGATGTATATCAACATAAGATATGGAACGAGCTGAAAATCATGAATACATTCTTACGGAGTTGAAGGAGTTAATCAACTGGTAGAATTACTTTTCTATGATTTTCAAGGCCCAGCTCCCTTAAATTCAAGGTCCCAGCACAGGTTAGCTTGATCGCTGCTCAATTTGGGATCTCAGGGCTTCCGTAGCAAACGCCTGAATCCTGATCTCTCATCTGTTTACATAAGGGAAATGCGGTGTATGTTGGAATATTTGGCAAAAACACATCCATCAGGAGTCAGTTTTTACTACGCTGCTCATATTTGTTGTGCTTTTCAGTTGACTTGTATGATCGGCGACTCGCTCATCCTCTGATATCCTTCTGATAACAACTCTCTGGAGACTTAAAGATCATCTGCTTTTTTCCCACGCTCAATGTTCTCATCATCCCGTGAAAGCTCTTTATGTAATAACTACAGCGCATGACGGAGGAGTTAAAGAGCTTGGGTTTTTTTTTTTTTTTTTATATCGAAGAGCAGTTCTGTTCAGCTTTTCCCTAAGAGGACTTGTAAAACATTAGAACTGCCTCTTTGGACCTTATAATCTGATCGGTGTATCCCGGTCATAACTCTGGTGGGATCGAAGTGACAGTCGCTCCTCTCAGCTTTAAAGAGGCTTTTAAAACCGCCGCTGAACTTTAGGTGGCCTGCACTTTTTCCTTTCCTGCCACTTGTTCTCAAGTACAAACCCAGCTTAAAGCATGAAGTGTCGTCTGAAAGAGTTTGTGTACGTGTGTTTTGCCACCTCACTTCATCCTCCAAACTGCTGCTGCGAAGGTTTTCGGGGATGATTCCGGCCCTCGTAAATCTCGAACACATCTGAGCTGAAATGCGCGGATGAGTGACGGAGGCTGTGTGATTGAGGAGGCAGCGGGGATACAATGGTGACAAACGAGTTGTCAAGCAAGACAGTTTGATTGTCTGCTTCACAAGGCGCGTTGTGTAATGTGTGACTGCAGGGTGGCCGAGCGGCTTCCAGGCAGCCGTTTTGTAAGCAGGGGCCTTTCCTGCGAAAACAGCCAGGACATGCAAACACATCACCAGGCCGGCTTGCTGGAGCTGCCCTTGAGCAAGACTATGGAAGGTCTTTTCAGTGCGTAAGTGGAACTAAGCGTCTACTTACTGCCGCTTTCATAACCGAAGAGGACACAAAAACAAAATGCAAGAATTACAATAATAGCATCATAAAGTGCTCAGGTGGATAGTTAAAGGTGAGTTCAGTGACATCATGAGAGAGAATTCACATCATCTGAGAACCGACGCGACGCTCCGTGGTATTATCCATGTTGCATTCTTATTATTATTTATTATTTGGAGTTTTAAAAGCTTCATCTTCATACAAACAATAATTCATGTTATGGTGGAAAGTAACATGGCCGCCATGGATGCCAAGGCCCCAGAACTGTATGAGTGAACGAAAACAAAAGTGAACATTTCACCCCAGATTTGTCATACATCACCTGGGCAACAGAATTATGAGAAATGCTATAATATTCATGGTTTCTGCTGAGCTCCACACCACAGTATAGAGCTGCAACTAATCATTTTGTCTATGAAATGGAATAAAATTACAAAAAAAAGCACACCACAGGCTCCATGTCATGGCTTTAAAGGGTAATTTATAATATTTTGAGCGTTAATACAGCGGAAAGCAGCTATTTGGTGTATAAAGGGCAGAATAATGGCGTCCTGGGCAGACAGCGGTGTCACACTCCCTCTGTGTGTGTGTTGAGATCTGAGCTTCTCTGTGTGTGTCATCCCCACGTCCGTATTCAAGATGGCCACCTGGTAACAAACTTTCTTACAGCTAAACAGTAACTAAAATATGTCTTTCAAAACATCTGAGACCAAAATGCAGTTCTCAAAACATTTTGGGAGAGAAATTGTCTTTGCGGTGATACAATCTGACAATATAGAAGTGGGACAGTCGGCCGTGTTTCTAAAAAGTAAGTAATATCATCACAAAAGCTGCATTTCATTTTTGTTTATTCGACTAATAGATACCACTTTGTACTACAGTCAAATGTACCGACACAGTAGCCATCCTACACTTAAACTCCCACAACTGTACGCCACCTTTAACTCCTACCAACTCCTACCTACAGTATCAACGGTCATGTTCTATCTGCAAGACTTTATCTTTTGCAGGTTTTGCTGTGTTTTAGTGGCATCTGACACGACTGCACTGATCAGATTTGAGCCCAGTCAAAGAGATAAGAGGACAAAGCACGTTTGTCTTCTCTGGCATTAAATCCAGCAAATTCTTATCGTCACATTATCGTCATATTTCCACGCAGTGAAGAGGAGCCGGTCTCCTTCCAGCCGGACAGGTGAAGGAGAGGTAAGCCACCCGCCCTGTCTTCCTGTGGCGTGTCAGCGTGGGTGCTGCTGGTCTGGCCGGGTGAGCTACTGGATGAGGTGAGGCACAGGTGAGCAAAGCATCTGCTCCTTCTGGGCCCCATTCCATTTCAATTTCCACTCCATTCCTCTATCACACATCCCGATTAGCTTGCATCATCTAGAGTCTGTAGGTTTTTCAACACTGTCTCGTGATGTAGCCATGGCGGTGTTTCAAGAAAATCAGTCCGAACCATCTGGGCAGATGGGCGAGGGGAAGGTGGGGCAGCTAAGGAGAAACGGGACGCAGCCCCGACTGTGGAAGGAGCTCTGGCTCTGAGCCGTCTGGCTCCACAAGGGAAAGCAATAAAGGTGGAGCGCAGCTGAGCCGACAGCTGACAGGAACAGGAACCAATGCTCGGCCAAGGTCAGGAGAAACACACACACAGCCACACGGGGTGAGCGTGTAACAGCAAAACAGGGTCAGGAGACGCAGGGGAACGATACTGTGGAGACCCGATACTCAGGGGGTGTCAGAGATCTGATGGTCAGAGAGCAGAGGGACGACACGAGAGACAAAAGAGAGCGAGTTAATCAGTGTAGCTGCTACTGTAGGCAGCGGGAGTCACCTGGTATCAGGTCACACACACACACACACACACACACACACACACACACACACACACACACACACACACACACACACGGGAAGTAATTTCTCATAGCGCCTGCTTCATCCAGTTCCCTCTTGTTCCAAACTTAGCAGCTGCTCATTTAACGTGTTCCTTCCTCTAATGTAGGATAAATATTTATCAATTACACATTCTCTCGTGTACACATTAGCTCTGGAAAGATTAGTCGTAGAGCTCGGATTATAAATCTGCAGGGCTGACGTAGATTTATCTGCCTCGGCCAATAAGTTCAAACAAATTGCAGCACAGAAATGTCAAAGATATTTATGCAGTGATTCAGAAACTGTGCTGCCTGACCTGTACTGAATTTTTGGGGCTATTCCCAATATTAGGAAGCCATTTTTTTTTCCCATATAAACACTGAATATATACATGAAATGCACATTCTTTACAATCATCCCTCAAATAGGCATTTTTAACTATTTATTGATATCTAATAGACAAAACAATTTACCTGTTAGCCCGATCCAGAGAATAATTGACTGACTAAGATCATAATAATAAATAATGTGTGAGTAAAGCATGAACATGGGTACTGGAATCGATTTTGAATCCCACAAACATCAACTTGTTGATGTAAAAATTGGTGATTTTGGTCTTTTCTCATGATTTGTTGACAGCGACACCAACACATCCATCAACTTTTTACAATTGTTATTTGTGGCTGTATTCCTTCACAATCATTCATTAAACAGCTACCACACACACACACACACACAGTCCCATGATTCTCCTCTCGCTGGTCACCCCCCGAAAATCTGCATACACAGTTGCATGCCGCATAGCCACGAGCTTGAAAAATAGCAAGCAGTTAAAAAATTAATGGGAGGAAAAAGAGAGAGAGAGACTGAAAACAAAATGAAAGTCTTAGACAGCAGACGGAAAGCCGGAGGGAAGCGCAGTTCTTTTTTAAACAGGACCTCTCCACATCTCCTGGGAGTCCACGTGCGACGGCAGACGTCTCGCTGGGAAACTAGAAAAGGTTTAAATATTGGCCCTATATATTAGCCCGCACCCCAGAGCACACAACACTACTAAATCAGGCTAATTAGGCTAGCAGGCCTCTGAACTCAGCATCTTTAAATCACTTTTTTAAAGGAGATGCTGCTGTCCAAGGTGCAATTTGCAATCTGAGCATCCGAAACAATGTCCTGATTTTATCTTTTACAATGACTTTGTTTACTGCTTTTCCTTTATTCATCCAAACAACTTCACATTATTGAGGACTCAGCGTCCTTCGTCCTCACATTAAGAAACAAAATTAATTGACTCTAAATCTTAATAACTGTGAAACCAAAGGACACATTCAATTAACACTACTGGGAGATCGTAAACAATTTGGCAGAATATTCTGAACTCCTCCTGCAACATTAAAGTGCAAAAATATTAAGAAAATGAAGCTATTTATATGTGTTGGAACATTCTACCAGAAACATACACCTTTTTTTTCTTAAACGTTGAGTAAACTTTTGTAAACATCCAGTTACATAGAGAAAAAAAAATGTTTTGGTCCTATTTGAATTTTGCTGTAAATCACATATTTTGTTTTTAAAAGATCATTTATATCATAGTATATCGTAAAAACGATGAAATAACCTTATTAGTTTATTAGTTACGTGATGAGTGGGTTAGCGAAAGGTCAGACAGGCTTATCTGGGCTACATCGCATGAATAAAATGGCTGGATTTTCACTACGCTGCATTTTTCATAAACTATGATAATTTGGTCATGAGTCGCCTCTCGCCTGTGTCCAGATCAGATGTCATGACTAGAGAGGGTAAAGTTGTGGAGGTGGATCGGATGGTTGATCGCAGGATGTTGAGGTTTGTTTCTGGTGATCTTCTCTCCGCTCCTGGACTTTCCCGTTACCAAGAATGATGGTGATGAATATGAGCAACAAAAACACCAGGGGCATGTTTGAAAGTCGCACAGGTGCTACAAGTTGTTACCTTAATAATTTAGTCACACTGTCTCCAAAAATGAGACCAAATGGTGCGTGAAGCAACGGGACACTGACATCCGTTCACTTAACAGCCACGAGGGCTTTTCGAAAGTAACTCGCGGCGCCTTTAGAGGCGGACATTATTCGGGAGTTCATAAAACAAAGCTCCCTCTCCACTCCCGGTCATGCCGCGGTGAATTAGAGCTTACAGTATGACAGACATCAGAGGCGCTCCTGGCCCAGCTGCAACCGAGAGGGGAAGGTGGTGTCAGTATTGTGTGCAGACACACAGACAGCTAGATAGCTGTAATTACTTCACCGGCAGACAAAGATTAATTAGGCAGGAGCGAGCAGAATTAATTGGGTTAGCGCACACCTCGACCAGACTTTAAAAAAGTTCCCACCATTCCCGTGGAGACTGCGGGGTGTGTAAAATGCACATGGTGACGGAGCTGCACAAAGGAAGAGGAAGTCAGGAAGCCACGTGAGATCTGTTGTTACACCAATATGCACCTGGAGGAGAAGTAAAGGTTGTTTTTCTTAAAGCTCAGGAAGCCAGATGAGTTCACTGTTTGGAACCAGATACCTGAAACTAATCCCTCCGCCGGGCTTAAGGTATCAGCTTAATTTACACTTGAAAGCAAAAGGATCGCAGGCGATAATCTGCCGCGGCTCGCACATGTGTGAGTGCGGAAAAAAAAAAAAAAAAGATGACATCAGCAAACAATTTAAGATGCTCATTTCTTCCCGTCACGGGCCCGTGGCCAACTGCACGCTAAGTTCAGACACCGAAGCTTTGTTCGCTCTTGTGCAAATGTGTCTAATCGCCACTGGAACACGACTGCAAACTCCCCTGAATCACACCAGCATACATCCAGCCAACCACCTATGAAAGACAACACCATGAATTTGGCACACTTTCAAATCCTGGAAGTGTGCAGCTCAGGCGTCTCTGAGAATACACCGCTCGATAAGAAAAAAGCAGGACACCTTTACATCACTCAACTGAACGACGGTGTATAAATAGAAAGCACTGAAGTCTAACTGACAGCTGGCAGCGTTGAATCAGCATGTCATATGGCTGCTTTCGAGACTTGCACCACGATTGGACCGGGTCCCAAATCTGACTGGCAGCCGTGATGCTCCACGGCGCCCAGAATGTCTAAAGACCCCAAGACAAATGGTTTCAAGTTTGCCGTTGGAGGATAAGTAGGTAGTGGCGTCCTGTGTCGGGCCAGATAACAAGGCCTGTTGTTGAGTGAGCCTATTTCAAGTCTAAATTTATATAAAGGACAGAATTTACCACAAGAACTCAAAGCTGCTCCTCCAGATGAGGAACAGTTGGCGAGGTTGCGACAGACATATTCTATCCAGAGAAAGGTCTCGGTACAAGGTTAGCCGGGGCTTTTTTTTACTCAAGTGGTTTGTTTTTCACTCTGAGTGGCTGTTTTCTGTTATTAGCAGCTACTTCCATCATGGCTATCTTCTCTTACACTCTGTTGCCAGTTTATTCGGTTCACCGAGCTCAAACTACTGCAGTCTTATACGCCAGTTTCTGAAATAAACCTTCATGAGGATACAATAAACCACTGAACCATGGTCACTTTGGCTTCATTTTATCATTCTGAAGTCATAACTTAGAGCAAATGATATTTCTACAGATAAATGACACCATTTGCACACTCTTTAAACCTCTCTATAACCACAGTTTACCACCATCTGGATTTTTCAGGGGAAAAAATAGGTTGAATTATAGTACAAAGGAAAGGCGCCACAGCAGGAAGAGGCACTGTTTTCCACGGTTGCTAACCCCAGGTAACAGCAAGACAACTGGATTAACTGTGGAAACTCCAAACTGCAAACGAAAAGAAGACAAAGCTAAACACCGGAATTAGCATACAACCTAAATATATCAACAAGCTACATAGCTCGACTGCAACATCTTAAGGGGATATTGCAAGTATTACTGTAACCTTCGCCATCTTAGCCTTGTGGTTAATATATAGAATTAAACAAATATCAAGCAGGGGTCCTTACCTGTCCACCAGAAACGTAGCTAACTCTGCATCGCTCACTTACAAATCCCACAGCTCCCTCCACCTCTGAAATGATGCTCAGATATTTGTCTTGTTTTCTCTCTGGCTCAGTTCAACTCTTTCTTTTTACACTGCTTGCCTTCTTATTTCTTCTCTTTGACTGGTCAATGGTGGGGCAGTTTTCGGCTCTGTTGTTGTTGTCCGTGCTCCGCCACTGTTTACAGTTTGAGCTTGAGCTTGAACATAACTGACCAGGTAAGAGCAGCCACTGCGCCTGTGGAGGGGGAGGGGCACCCGGCATAAGAGTGACTGACACTCTCCAGACACTCTGCTTGGCTCTGATTGGTTGTGTTGATCCAGAGCGGTGGATTCTTGCAAATCAAATTACAGCCACTGGGTGGAGCCACAGACAGCTGACCTGCATCTTATTCTACTGTCAAATATAACAAAATAGTTACAGACTACAGCTTTAGAGGGAAAATAACCCAATTTTTCCTGTAATCAGTAACAAATTACTTAATGAGACTCCCATAAAATGATTAGGATTTGTATTTATTTTACAGCTCTATGGTTTCTTGTCATAGTCCCCATAAAGACATCTGCAACAAGCGCATCCTCCTCCTGTAGGACACGCTCATGACTGATGCTCACCTCCAGTCTTAAACCTCCGCACATGTCTGTCGTTCCACAGAAATCTAATTAATTAGCCGCTGATGAATCACAATAGGGCTTTATCAATCACCGCCGTGGCACATAACTCAGCTGAGAGTTGGATCCCAGCCGTCACCGCGGCGACGCAAGTTTACTCAAAGCCAGCTGATGGATGTGATGACAGGGAGGTGCTGAAAACATACATCAGCCACGTCGCCTCGGCTAATGTGATCACCTCATGTCATCATGGGACTGCAGCCCAGACTGTCCTCCAGCCCGGAGTGTAAATCAGTGAGAGTGACGTCAGTATGTGGGAGGTATATAAATACATATGTGGAACCAAAGCTGCAGCTGTTGAGTCTTATTTCACACAGCCATTTAAATGTCATCACCAGCGGCAACTCCAGGATCTTTAGACTGTCGTGGCTCAGTGATTTGAAGCCCAAATTTTGTAAAAGGGGGCGACAGATGATGACGTGAATCCAACTGCCAGTGTACCACTAAAATATTTATTCATTTGTTTGGATATCATTGGATATCAGGTAAATAAAGATGTGTTCCAGGAAAAAGCGACATAGTATTGTTCCTTATATCCTGCACTCCTTATATCCTGTTTCATGTTAGACTACATATCTTCACACTGGTTTCCATCTGCGTGGGGGTGAGTGGATGATGACTGAGTTTTCATTTTTGGGGGGAACTTGTCCTTTAGGCCACACGTAGCTAATTTGTCCTGACAATGAGAGTGACTTTCACTCACTTCATTTCTGTCGTGACTACATTTTCTCAGCGCCCCGGTCACATTCAGATCTCAGGACTGAAGGTGACAGAGGACATTCGGTCAGTCTGAAGGTTGAAGTCTGATGTCTAGTCAGCGGACAGAAAGGACAGATAGATTCATCGCCAACAGGGGAATAAGAATCACTGCACAAGGAATCAAAATGTGACGGTTCACAAAATCAAGACAGACACGTGACATCACCGTAGCATGTGTAGTTTAATCTTTTATAAATTACACTCACATTACACCACACAGTAAAACAGTCAATACATCCTGAGCAGACATTAATATTTCTGTTAGACAGAGACCTCCGCGCTGGAGGGAAATCTGTTGATTCAATTTTAAAGCACCGAAATCGCGAAGAGCACAGCACGAGGATGACAACAGCATCGATCAGACACGTCGCGACGCATCCTCACTTTGATTCCATTTTATTGCCTTTTCTGGGCTTATTACTAGAGTCTGTACCATCCCCGCCGTAGTCAATAGGTTTGATAGATTATAGCGCGGGAACGTCAGGATCCATTTTCTCATGAATCTGAACAGAGCTGCTTTAGCGAAAGCTTTCACCAAAAGATTGTAACTCCTGCTTCAAAGTGCTCAGAACAGGAAAAAGGCTCAGTAGGCAAGACAACATGCAGATAAAAACGTGTGAAGTTAAAAAGAGGCGGTACAAAAAAAACAAACTGAGCAATCAATAAAGCACAAAAACGGCCTTTTAACAGTAGCGAGTGGAAATTCTGACTATAAATTATAAATCAAACTTCTTTTTTTTGTAGAAAACATTTACCTTTGATCTAAGTTCAAAAGTACAAATATTTCGGATGTACAAATAGACCCGCAAGGCTTTTTAAAAAAGTTTCTGGGATTCAATATTAAATGCTCAATCGTTAAAAACTTAATGTACCCATTAATGTTTAATGCTCATCAAAGTGCAGCAGAAGTTCTATAAGTGCTGGTGGACTTAGATCGAGAGACTTTAAACACACACACACACACCCACTGGCGCCGACAGTAATCCCGCTCAGACTAAGGCTGAGGTGTAAATAAAGTAAAAGCTTGGCGACGACGAGGTTTTTACGACACATATTTGTAAAATTAAAGTTCACAAAACGTCACGGCGTCGACGGGTAGATTGCACTTCATGACACGTACGCGGGAGCTCGTAACGATCACATACAGCCGGGGAGGAAAATCCCTCACATCTCATGCAGTAAATGTTCAGCCCTAATGCAAAATGGATTACGATTTATTATTCACATCTGAACTGATGTGAGGATCACATCTATTTAACCTCTTTGTAATAACCTCTTAATTAGGTATTAATGATTCAGACGATCTGCTTCAGAAGACCTGATAGTCACAAACGCTGATTTTTTTTATTCTTTTGGGAGTCGTTCCTTGTTGCTTCAAAGGAAACTCTGGTGTGTTTTATCTACAAAAAACGTATTTGCATCTTCTCTGAGCGTTTGATCCTGGAGAACAGAGAGTGGATGTCTGTAATGCTCCGCTGTAATGCTTGGCGAGTGTCAGCCTGAACGTGGAGAGAGCGCAGCGGAAATGTAAACTTTCGAGAGAACAGCGTGATTAGAGGAGGCTTACGAGTCCTTATTGCCACTAAACATGTCCGCTTCTGTTCACAGTTTGTAGTGTTTGGTTGGATCTTGGTGTTTTTCTTCCCGTTTTTTTTTCCCCTGCGTTTTTGGAGCAGCGTTCAAAGCGTCGTCACGCCACCCTCTGCAGGATGTAGAGGATGCCGATGCTGTCGATGGTGACGAAGGTGGAGAAGTCGGACGAGACGTGGATCCTCTTCAGCGCGGTTCCCGTCGGGTAGAAGGTCTGCAGCGCCTCGCCTTTCTCCACGTCCCACCACTGGATGACAAACAGAGAGAGAAAGATGGAGAGATCGTTGAAACGCTTTGAGCAGAGAACGCTGTGGCACAAATCAAAAGGAGAGGACGAAGGTTTAGGAGTCAGGCTAGCCGATTCCACTGGTTTCCTCTGGTTATGCTAAGCTACGACACTGACATTGTCTGAGATGTCAGTGAGGGATGCTGTGTTCCCTGTTCTTAAACCAGCCAAAACTTTTCCTGACATCTTAAGCTCGGTTCAGACCCATCGCGAGGTCGGCAGGTTGATCAAAATGTCAGAGTTTTAGATGAAGAAGAGCTAAATTCACCTCGTCAATTTCTGCTGACTACATACCACAAGCCATAAAGTTTAAATTTACTGCCATACTGACGGCTTCACTGCTTTTCCTCTGCTAAACTGGAATTCACAGCAACTCTTGTGACAGTCAAACACACACTCGCTTTGCTAAACCTTTTGTTTAGCCTGAAAAGCCACCGTCAGTACAGAGAGTCAGTGGAATACAGATGAAACAGGTTTCCACTCATCTTGATGCAAATTTTGCTCACTTTAGTTGAGGTCAAGAAGATTATTGATGACAGGGTTGCGTAACATTTGACAGCGTAGTAATGTTTCATTAACAAAACATTCATAAAGAAGGTTTCATGTCACACAGTCCTTCAAATGAAGCGCTGCCCAATCATGTCATGTTGCTCTTCGTCTTTAAGACGGCTTTAAGACGCTGAACTGATTCTGTGGTACTAATAATAAAATCAAATGGCAAAAGTCGAGCAGTCTGCACTCGCCTTTATCTGAGTCAGAACAAAGACAGGAAGAGAGAAGGAAGACTGACGGAGAGCTTCATGTTTGTTGCCAAGAGGACCATGATGAATTTAATAGCATTATATTACCAGACTCAAACTCACACACACCCCTCAGGCTCCCTGCAACACACACACACACACACACACACACACACACACACACACACACACACACACACACACACACACACACACACACACACACACACACACACACACACACACACACACACACACAAACCCCCCACCAGCTTTCCTGAGTGATTCCGTTTAATCTCAGTTTAAAGTTGACATTTTCCATTCAAGCCCCATCTCACTGGGATGAAGCATCAAAGGCACACCAAGTCAATCATTTAAAGTCTGCTGTGAGTGTGTGTTTGTGTGTGTGTGTGTGTGTGTGTGTGTGTGTGTGTGTAAGATCAACTTGGACCACAACAAACATGCTAACTTTGGATCAAACCTGCACCTCATCCACGATAAAAGACGACATGAATTACTATAAATCAAAAAAAGGTTGAAGCTTCAGCGGTGTATGTCTTTTTGCTCTAAAGCATTAGTGGCTGCGGGTGTGTGCGTTTGTGTGTGTGTGTGTGTGTGTGTTTGGAGAAGAAAGCAGGCCATCTCCTCAGTTTCTCCACAGACGGGCGGACAGACAGACTGCAACAGAAGAGGTGGTGGCAACAGATGTCTAGCTTACAGAACAATCCCAACACACACACACACACACACACACACACACACACACACACACACACACACACACACACACACACACACACACATCCATTAATCATGCAAACCATTCAACGGCATTAAGGGAGCTCATTTGCATATTTATGATATCGAAAACACATTGTACGCCTTTAGGTTTTACTCATTTTTTTCCCCTGATTGCCATTCCATACCATAAATATACTGCGTGTGTGTGTGTGTGTGTTTGTGTCTGTGTCTGGACACTGAAAAATGGCCCAGGAAATATTTGCGTTGCTGCAGGGGGTTGGCCATACTTCTGCTGAGACTGGACTTCCTCCACAACCACCATTATTGAACACACACACGCACACACACACGCACACATACACGCACACACGTGCACATGCAGCTGGTTAACTGGAAATTAAAAAGGTTTCAAAGCGACTTTGCCGTTCTTGTCCCAAAAGATAATCAGTGCTGGGAAACGTAGTAAAAATAAAAGTACACAAACATTAAAATGGCAGGAGTACAATATTTGAACTGGAATAATGATGTATTAGTTACGTTCTGCCTGACTCATTAGAGTCTGGACTCTGAAAAGAAACAATTCTGCTGTTCCAGTTATTGTGGGATCGACTCGGGCAGAGGGATGAACAGGAACCAGCAGATCTTTGGAGTAACACTCTGTATTTCATGGTTTGCTGTGCAGAATCTCTTAAAAAGCTCGATCATACATTGAGTCGGACTCAAGATGCTTTTCCACCATATTGACAGTTTTGACAGCCTGACGTGTTGTTGAATTGTCAGGATAAGTTTACAATCCCTTTTTTATGAAAAAAAAAATCCCAATCCAATTAATTTGTGTCATTAATCTTTTTCTAAAAATAACTCCCAATTGTGGCTCAGTCTGCTCCTTCTCTCCCTCCTTCTACTGGTAGCCACATACGCCAGAATGAGACATCTGTTCTGATGTGAGATAGTTTTGACAGGCGTGGGACCAGCTGTACGTTCTAAAAAGAACAAGTCAAGTTCTGGACTATATTTCGGTCGATGAGCTAAATCAGAAGAACTTTTTTCTTTTCCTGGTTTTGCATCTTTGCACAGGTTGGATTGGATGATAAAGTCATAGAAATTCTGTGTGTCTGTGTATAATCTCCGGCTTTGTGAAACAGTTCAACACAAACATCACATCACATGCAACACATGTAAACACTGATTTACATAAAGGCTGTTACTATAAACCCACTGCTCATCTTCTTATGTTTGTGTGCACAGTATTGTATTGAATGCTCGATCAACGGTGTAATTTTTCCGCTGCCCTCAAGGCTCAAACGTGACCTGAGAATGAACACGACATTAACTCATTAGCTCAGACTAATTAAATTCATGTTTTCTGCACAGTTCATGAATATAAACATACGGACTCAGAGGGCTAAACACGATTAATCACTCGTTTTGTGCCGAATCCTTTGAAGATAACTTGGACGGCGTGAGGTCTTTGATTCACTCGGGGTGAGAAAAACGGATGCGAAGCAACTGCAGAGCGATAATTTATGCTTACAGCACACGCTGTGGTTTGTCTGTACAAAGGCTGGCGTACATGGAAGCACATTTATGTCGGTCAAGTATCGGAACTCTCTGCCTGAACTTCAACCCGCCTGTAGCAGGAAACTTGAAGTAAAAACAGAAAGTATGTGATTTGCTGTAAACGCAGAGGATTGTGGGTCAAAACATCCTGTTGAATACAACCTGTAGCAGTATACCATAATAAAGTAGGATAGTGTGGGTATTTCCTTAAGGCTTAATAAGCAGTTCTTAAGCAGCAGCTCTTCACCACTCGCTCAACGACTGATTTATAATTTGAAAAAAAAAAACAAAACCAAAACAAAACAAAACTTTAATATGGTGGATTTTAGCCGTTGGTCTGCGTGAGCAGTGTTTGCAGACTTTTATTGTGAAAACCCTGTTTGTCCATCCGTCTGCCTCATTCTTGAGCAATATCTCAAGAACGCATTGAGGGAATTTCTTCAATTTTGCAAAAATGTCCAGTTGGGCTCAAGGATCAAAGTTCAATGTCACTGTGACTTCACACAACACATTTTTGGTGATGACTCAATAATAAACACAAAGGTCTAACAGGCTGAAATGACGGAGTTATGATAGTTTATATCGAAAATGCCAGTTTTGCTATAAAACACTGAAGGAAACCCTGTATATGGACAGTTTTGATGTCCAAGCGGATCAACCTGTGACCTTTGCAGTCTGAAAAAGTAAACCCAGACATGTTAAATTAGATTGTTGCACAGAATCTGTCAAAGATGAACGCCAACACCCTGAAGCTCAAGAAGCTGATTGGGTTTTCTAAGCAAAAAGAACTTTTCACAGTCGCAGAATGATACCTACAGACTCACATCAACCTCGGTTTTAGACAATAAATGTCACCATGCATGGATTTGTTGGCATTACAAATGCTGATTATGAAAGTATCATTGTGAAGGTTGACAGAAGACAAACCACAAGGGAGACAGCGTGGGGGAGAGATGGCAGGATAAAGAAAGATAAGATAAAGGTGAGCATATGCGGAGGTGGAGGGGTGAAACAAGGATATACACGGAGCAGATATCAAGAGGAGCGTGCGAGCGACTTGGTTTAAGCGTAATTGCGTTGAAATAAAAAAAGGAGCGATGGCTGCCGGCTGACAGCTCAAAACAAAGGAATAATCCTCAGATGCCTTCACACACACACACGTATGTATAAGTACAGAAATAAACAGACAGGCTGAGACGAGGGAGAGAAACAAGCAGAGTCAAAGAACAACAAGATCGTATCCCACGACAAACATGTGCAGCGACTGACAAACGGTGAAAGTCTGTGAGAAGACGAAGAGGGAGAGGACGCCATAACTCCAACTGGACTGGTTATAAAAAAAAAAAAAAAAAGGCTTAGCAGAAGAGGAAAAAAGAGCCGGCGCCAGATTAATGTTTAAACGAGCGAGCTGGCTCGACTGGCGGGATGGAGGGAGGGAAAGTGCGAATAAACCACTTCGGAGCGGGACTGGATTCACTACGAGGGAGAAGGGGGGAAAGGCCCAAAAATGTTGAATCATTTACAGTGACAAGACCAGACTGGATGGCATGCATATTTATGATATGTACGAAAAGGAAAGACAGAAATTAAGAGGGGCAGGGAACAGTCGATTCCAGATAAAGGAGAAGGAGAGAAAATGAAACGCGGGGGGGAAGTAAAACACATGAGGGTGGAAAAAACAAAAGGTGCAAATTCAGATCAGAGATGCTGCAAACAGAAAAACACATTCATCATAACGGCCATACACGAGATAAGACTCCTTCCATACGGGTTTGTTCTCTCTTATGGGAATAGGCAGCAGTGTGTTGTGTGTTGGTGAGCGACAAATACCCCCAGAGCAGATGGCTGATGTGCTGATATCAACGCCATCACTGAGGGACCATTGATTTATGGGGAGAGCCGGTGATGCGCTAAGACGCTAAATGACTGTACAGTATGTGTGTGTGGCTATGAGATGTTGAGAGGACAGCACCCCTGGGCATGTTTACTGTGTGTGTGTGTGTGTGTGTGTGTGTGTGTGTGTGTGAGAGAGTGGGTGAGAGTGTGAAGGTTGCTTTTTTTTTTCTGTTTATGGTGGCTGAAATGATCTTTTAAAAACATCTGACGGAGGGTCCTCGCTTCGTTCTGAGGCTGCAGAAATTAACTCAGTGGATTTAGGACAATGTTCAGCTCTACGTTGCATGAATGCTGATGCGAGGACACACACACACACACACACACGCAGGGGTAGAACTACAGTAATTGGAAATATATTGAGACACGAATGAGGCATTAGCATGAAAATGACACACTATTACATTAAGCATGTGGATTATAAATGAAAATGTAAAATGCATGTAAAGATAAAATGAAGATTATTATGTAAACCAATCTCAGATGAAAATAGGGGTGAGAGATAAATCAGTTAGGGCCGTCACCAACTCATCAAGATTAATGTGGCTGGAAGAGTTCGCGCTCTATAATATCGCAATATCTACGGCCACCACGCGTGGAGTGTCTCGCTGTCATCCATCATCTCTCTGATGTGATATCCCACACTGTGGTGGTAGCTAGCCAACTATAACTGCATCTTCCTCTTTTCATAATGACATTTCTGTACTGTGTTCCAGAGATATTGACTGAAGTTAGCATGCTAACCAGCTAGCAACCATCCCGGTCCAAAGCTCCTGTGCGAGGGGTTTTAACACCAACACTCCCCCCGGTGCTAGAAACTCAGGTGGCACCATTTTTAAAAACAATATATTTTTCACTTTTCCAACAGAAAAGACCCTTTCAGTTTTACAAGGACCATCATGGTCAATAACAAATAAGGTAAATGAAAATAAATATGATGAAGAAAAAACAGTTATCTAATAACTATATTTTTTAATCATCTATCAGGAAAACAACCTCAGGGTTTGAGTGGAAGGTCATATTTAGTGCAATAACAAGATACAGGGCGCCATAAAACCAAGAATAATTTCAAATGAGAACAAGAACATAAAAACAATCAACAAGGGATCTCTAAATATAACACAAAGCCAGGAGACGATAAAAAAAGATAAAAGACACCAAAGAAAATCCAGAAATAGCATCAAGCTGTAAAACCCGATGGTAACATGACATCTATTGCTCAGTGTCATGAGACAACACTGCATAAAGTTTGAGTTGTAAAACAAAGATTATGTTTAGGTGCCGTCTGTTTCGCTCATCCTTACAGGTTCTTTCTATCTCATGATGTGAAACAGCTTGTTGCCCTCTAGTATAGAAAGAATTTAAAGTTTGCATACTGCGTGTGAGCTTCTCTCTGGCGGCTGCTTCATAAATATATTCATACGAGACAATGGAGTCCGACTTCAGAGAGATTTCGTATTCATTGGGATGTGGATAGAAAAATCGCTTGGGAAATAAATAAATAAGATCGGACCGGAATGTCTGTCCAGACAACAAACGACGAATCAAAGCGCTTCACTGTCCTGCCAATCGATTTTTACGCTATACCCACAAAACTACATTAAAGAGAGATCTACACCATGAACAGAAAGACTCTTGGCAGGCAGATTTATATTGAACTTAAAGGGACAGTTCACCCCAAAATGAAAAACACACATTTCCCCTCTGAATATCTCAGACATCTCAACAGCTGATGTCTCCAAAACTTTGCAACGCTCACCAAAACAATCTAGGTGTATAAACAGCACGACGAGTACGAGGAAGAACATTTTGATCTGGAGGTAAACTCCCCTTTAAGACCAATGTAAATGTGTCTGTCTTGTTATGTATGTATGTTGTCGACAGGTAAGAGGAAGAATATGTCATTTGGATTCTGTATCTTATGCAATGCCAGTCTATTAGGTACACCTAGATAAAACTAATGTGTCTTTGACTGAACAATCAGCTAGTTGTGATCTCTTTGATAGAAAACTGGACTGATTCCCGCCACGTTGCCCTAGTGCGCGAGGAGCAAATGACTTTAAAAAGCTTTGAGAAAACATTCATTGTATTGAATCCGGATGCTTTTCATTCATTGTGTTTTGAGAATGATGTGACAGAGAGAAAAGCGTCCAGAAGACAGAGACAGAGGAAGAGTAATATGTCAATTGCTTTGGTTGAACTGTGACAACGGGGAACAAGAAGCGCCGGCGAGTCCTTATCTGCAAAGCCACAGCATTCTGCGTGTTCAGATAAGCTCCATCTCGGTGTCGCGCTCTCACACACACACACACACACACACACACACACACACACACACACACACACACACACACACACACACACACACACACACACACACACACACACACACACGCGGGTCAAACATCACATCTGGGGAGGCTGGGAGTGTGAGTAACCTCCCGATTCACCTCGTCTAACGGCACACGGGCACCAAATCTGCTCCGACAGGCCCTCGCCGCTCGCCGTCCTGGAGCTAAATAGGTCTTGCTTATTCAGGCTACCTGAGGGGAAGTCAGCACCGATTACGCAACGGAAAATACCTGTCCATGTGTGTTCTTGTGAGGGCCGGCGTTTGGGCATGAGCGCGGTTGAGTCTTTCAGAAGGGGTGGAGGTGAAGGGAAGTAATTCATCTTCCTCTCACATAAATAGCTCCGATATGGCGTCCGCGGGGAGTCAGTGGAGTTTTATACGCTTTAGAAGAAATCGTAACGACTCCGCAGCCAGCAGGATGCACACAATGGGTTGCAGGCAGGGAGGGAAGGGAGATTAAAGAACGAGGGGATGCCGGCTAGAGTAGATTTAGGCGATTCTGTGAGGCCACCTCCATCTCAGAAAGGAAAAAAGTGAGGGATGGAGTGCGCGACCGGGCCGAGAGTCTTGCGGAGAATTGAAACAGCGTGACACCGAGGCTGAATTATTCATCCAAGGTTCCATCGACTGAAATATTGATGCCCAGACAATCCTCTACACATCTCTTCCCCTTCTTCACTTCCTCTCACCTGCAGTCCTTTATTTCCACCTCCATCACCTAATGTGACCAGGAGGAGAGGAGACGGAAATCTGTACAGAAAACTGAAACTGAAGCGAGGCAGAGATTCAGCAACCGATGAGACCAGAGAGGCCGTTACTCTTTGCATTTGTTTTCTCTCACACGTGCCCGTCTTCTTTCAGTATTTACTGCACACAGATAAAGCAAACATCAGAGAGAGACGGCATGAGAGAATAAGAGACATCAGAAAAAAGACAGAGAGGAGAGGAAAAACTGAACTGGTGGGGAAAAGAGGAGCTCGGAAGGTAAACAGAGAGAGGAAAAGGATCATGCAAGTGAGAAGGAGAAAAGAAACTGATGAATGGTGACGAGACAAAGTACAGAGTAAGAGCTCTTGTTTATTCTGAATCATGGACAGATTCAACAGTATGAAATGAGGTCATATATTAATGCTGATGGGAAATCACTCTCAGACCACTGAAAACCAGCCGGTCCACGAGCAGATGCAGCCAAACTGTGATCTTTTGTTCACTTGTCAATCTGTACGTCCACAAAAAGATAAAACCATGACTTTATTTGTGCCGTTCTCACTTTAACAGCGAGAAAACGGGACAGTTTGAATTGCTTTTACTCATTTTTAGAGGAAAAAAAGCTTTTGCTTCAGGAAATTTGAATTAAGAACTAAGAAACAAAGTGTAAAAAATGACTATACAACATTTTTGCTGAGTTATGTGCCGCGTTGTTTCGTGGCTGGGAAGTCTTTGCTCGTTTCCTGGGAACTGATCCTGGCAAAAACAAACAACAAAAAAAAAAGATTCAAACTAGTTCCTCGCAACCCAAACTGCATCTTCTCCTCAACTGTTACCGAAAGAATTGACTTGAAGTTGGAAGCAAATACGTTTAATGTTGGCATTCATTTAAATTGAGTGGGCTGCGGGTGTGGGCGCCACAAACAACAGTAAACAAGGATGGAGGCAGAGCGGCGGGCTCTGGGAGGATGAAGGGTGGAAGGTTTGGATTCAAGTCAACGAATCCAGAGAACAACCTCACTGACAGAATATACGGAGAAGGACGTGAAGGACATAAGTCAGACGAAAGACAAAGATTTATTACAAAGATTGTAAGAAAGGAAAGACAAGACAAAGCCGCGTGTGTGTGTGTGTTTATCCACCACACCATCACCAGCTCCCTCTACCTCTATCTGTCATCTCCCATCCCCGCTCTGCTTCACTGCATCTCGGTGTGATTCGCTCGCACAAAAGGCCCTTCTTCTCCAGCCAGAGAGACAATTAACCCTGGCTTAATGAGCAACGCTGGGGAAACAACTGCCTCCTAGAGACAGATAAATATTTCACCAGCCTGTGTTTATACCCCGAGCCTGACAACAAGAGCACAGAAACCAGGCCAAGCTCGCTCCACAGCTCTTTCAAAAAGATCTCCTGTCTCGCTTTCCACTCAAATTCAAAAAGCAGCAGCGGAGAGAGGACCTATAGAAAACCCAGCAACTCTGGATGCAGTGTGACCACACGAGGAAGAACTCGTGCCTGCAAAATACACATTTGGATTAAGAGAAAAGAGGGAGTAAAAAAAACAAAAAAAAAAAAACAGAGAACAATAGATTCAGAGAAAAAGCGTTCAGGAGCTGTTTTGCATCTGATGACTGCGTGTAGGTATTTTTAGAGGCAGGTCTGCTGCGATGCCGGCGCAGCACGGCGGGGTGCTCACTTCTCAAACAGCGTGACGGAAGAAAAAGCGCCGAATGAAATTAGGGCTGCGAACGCTGCCTGAACCGGCGCGGTGGCCCTGTTACACCGCCTCATTTACATACACGTCTTCTCAGAAGCAGAAGTCATCAAAACGTGTTATTTCTATCTCTGGAATGATTTTAAATGGGGGCGGGGGTGCAAAAAAAAAAAAGAAAAATCAAAGTAAAAAGCCAAGGGGTGCAACTGGCCTGGTAACCAACATACAGCAGCAATCACAGCGAAGAGGGAGGTCTTTATGTTGCTAAACAAAAAACAAAACATTTGATCCACATAAAACTGCTGCTGGGTGATCGGATGAAAAGTTACCAAACCCTTTGAAGGAAGTCAGTCGGTGCTTTTGCAAATAATCAGGAGGTTTTCTTCAAAGTGGCACTGAAACATTTCAAGAACAAAAATGGAGAAAACAAGAAAGTCAGTCTAACTCCCTGGTTGGAAACGAGAACTGATGCAGCTATTAATAAAGTATATTAATAGACTTTTCATAAAGCATCCTGCGTTCAATAACTGGACGCTGAACTGCATCTTTCTCTGCTGCAGCAGCAGACACGTCAGAACCCAGCAGGCAAACATTTAGACCCGAGGGGATAACATCCACACTCAGGAGTCAGCAATGAAAGGTGAACTGTGCCGAGCCCAATTTCAGCCGACTTTAAAAGCCTGCCGTGATTTTTTTTCTTAAAGCACTCGGGTCTCACTGTGAGACTGAGTGTGCCTTGTTGAAGTAAAGGCTTGTAAAGGTGTTTTGATGTATAGTTTGAGCGGTAAAAGTTGAAGATTGACTGCGTGAAGACGGAGACTCAAACAGGCTTTTTGTCTACAA